>NC_140245.1:27374379-27499379 GCF_949987555.1 Borostomias antarcticus | reverse complement strand
TCATAGCAGTAGCTTAACTAGTCTCTATCAGTCTCTATGAGTAGCTTAACTAGTCTCTATCAGTCTCTATGAGTAGCTTAACTAGTCTCTATCAGTCTCTATCAGTAGCTTAACTAGTCTAGCTTAACTAGTCTCTATCAGTAGCTTAACTAGTCTAGCTTAACTAGTCTCTATCAGTAGCTTAACTAGTCTCTATCAGTCTCTATCAGTAGCTTAACTAGTCTCTATCAGTAGCTTAACTAGTCTCTATCAGTAGCTTAACTAGTCTCTATCAGTCTCTATCAGTAGCTTAACTAGTCTCTATCAGTCTCTATCAGTAGCTTAACTAGTCTCTATCAGTCTCTATCAGTCTCCATCAGTAGCTTAACTAGTCTCTATCAGTCTCTATCAGTAGCTTAACTAGTCTCTATCAGTAGCTTAACTAGTCTCTATCAGTCTCTATCAGTAGCTTAACTAGTCTCTATCAGTCTCTATCAGTAGCTTAACTAGTCTATCAGCTTAACTAGTCTCTATCAGTCTCTATCAGTCTCTATCAGTAGCTTAACTAGTCTATATCAGTAGCTTAACTAGTCTCTATCAGTCTCTATCAGTAGCTTAACTAGTCTCTATCAGTCTCTATCAGTAGCTTAACTAGTCTCTATCAGTCTCTATGAGTAGCTTAACTAGTCTCTATCAGTCTCTATCAGTAGCTTAACTAGTCTCTATCAGTCTCTATCAGTAGCTTAACTAGTCTCTATCAGTCTCTATCAGTCTCTATGAGTAGCTTAACTAGTCTCTATCAGTCTCTATCAGTCTCCATCAGTAGCTTAACTAGTCTCTATCAGTAGCTTAACTAGTATCTATCAGTCTCTATCAGTAGCTTAACTAGTCTCTATCAGTCTCCATCAGTAGCTTAACTAGTCTCTATCAGTCTCTATCAGTCTCCATCAGTATCTTAACTAGTCTCTATCAGTAGCTTAACTAGTCTCTATCAGTCTCTATCAGTAGCTTAACTAGTCTCTATCAGTAGCTTAACTAGTCTCTATCAGTCTCCATCAGTAGCTTAACTAGTCTCTATCAGTAGCTTAACTAGTCTCTATCAGTCTCCTCAGTAGCTTAACTAGTCTATCAGTCTATCAGTAGCTTAACTAGTCTCTATCAGTAGCTTAACTAGTCTCTATCAGTCTCTATCAGTAGCTTAACTAGTCTCTATCAGTCTTTGTGATTCACTTGAAGTCTACTTGAGAGCATTAGACCAACAAAACAGTCTCATCCGCGTTCCTCTTCCTCCTCCCTCATCCCCGTTCCTCTTCCTCCTCCCTCATCCCCGTTCCTCCCCCCTCTTCCTCCTCCCTCTCTGCCTCCTCGTCTCTCTCCCGGTAGATGTGAAGGAGTCCAGAGAGGCCGTGCTCATGTTCTTCTCTCAGGGTTCCTTCTCTGAGCCCGTGGAACTCGTAGACCCGTTGGAAGACGGGAGGTTCTCCTGCTCTCTCTCTGACATCACCTGCCTGTTCACCTACCAGGGAGAGGGTAAGACCGCTTTCACTTGGTGTTGATCGTCATAGCTTGAGAAGGCATTCACTGTGTGTGTGTGTGTGTGTGTGTGTGTGTGTGTGTGTGTGTGTGTGTGTCTCCAGGTTCCTCTGAGGCTGCTGCTCATGTGTCTTCCCTCCAGAGGGCGCTGTCCTGCCTGTCTCCTCTGGTCGTCTACTGTGCTCCTGTTGGCCTGCCCAGCAGCGTGGAGGAGGCGGAGCCAAGACTCAGGGCTCTGCTGGAGCTCAGAGACGGACTGAAGCTCTCAGACTCCGCCCCTTCCGGAACTCTGTACAAGAACTCCGTCCTGCTGTCATTTCAAGGGTCAGTGTTGGGCCCCGCCCTGCTGTCATTTCAGGGTCAGTGTTGGGCCCCGCCCTGCTGTCATTTCAGGGTCAGTGTTGGCCCCGCCCTGCTGTCATTTCGAGGGTCAGTGTTGGCCCCGCCCTGCTGTCATTTCGAGGGTCAGTGTTGGCCCCGCCCTGCTGTCATTTCAGGGTCAGTGTTGGGCCCCGCCCTGCTGTCATTTCAGGGTCAGTGTTGGGCCCCGCCCTGCTGTCATTTCGAGGGTCAGTGTTGGCCCCGCCCTGCTGTCATTTCGAGGGTCAGTGTTGGCCCCGCCCTGCTGTCATTTCAGGGTCAGTGTTGGCCCCGCCCTGCTGTCATTTCAGGGTCAGTGTTGGGCCCCGCCCTGCTGTCATTTCGAGGGTCAGTGTTGGCCCCGCCCTGCTGTCATTTCAGGGTCAGTGTTGGCCCCGCCCTGCTGTCATTTCAGGGTCAGTGTTGGGCCCGCCCTGCTGTCATTTCGAGGGTCAGTGTTGGCCCCGCCCCGGCCACAACAGTCCAGTGTGTTTTTCCCCCTCTTATCTGTTGATCTGGATTTGTTCTCTGCTGGAACCTTCCCTTGGCAGACCACCGGAAGATGACGTTCGTACGGATTCAATTTCCATCCGTTCGGCTGAGTTGACCTTTTGCCAACGTTATCATCCCCTTAGCCAATGAGAGCAGCGGAGTCTGTTATCTTTCAGAACGGCGTGGCTCATTAAGGGTGTGATGTTCCTCATGTGCAGGTTTGGTGTAGAGAACCAGGGAGAACGCAGCAGAAAGGAGACCAAAGCTCAACTGAGCCGGCGCTTACTGGGACTACTGGGAGAAGAGACCAGTGAGTACAACCCTCCCTCCCCCCGCCACACACACTTCTACACACTCACACACACACACACACACACACACACACATGCTTCTACACACACACACACACACACACACACACACACACACACATGCTTCTACACACACACACACACACACACACACACACACACACATGCTTCTACACACACACACACACACACACACACACATACACATGCTTCTACACACACACACACACACACACACACACACACATGCTTCTACACACACACACACACACACACACACATGCTTCTACACACACACACACACACACACACACACACACACACACACACACGTGCTTCTACACACACACACACACACACACACACACACACACATGCTTCTACACACACACACACACACACACACACACACATGCAGAGCTTATTTATTTACATCCATATGCAGCTTCCAGCGGCAGTGAGAGGAACTGTCTGGACGAGTGGTTTCTGAAGAGGCGTCTGGAGAAACCTGTGTTTGAACAAACGGACAACAAGTTTGGGACCAGGGTCACGTTCTCAGCAGCCGTGACCTTCTCCACAGGTTGGTCTCAGTCTGTCACCCCCACACACACACACACACACACACACACACACCTCACAGGGACACAAATGCATGCACACGCGTGTACCAGACATGGGTCGAAATCCTATTTCAATTCCTTTGGGAACAGCCCATTGATTCATAGTGCCAGATGGGAAAATAGCGTGTGTCGGTGAGCAGGTGATCTGAACACGCGTGTGTCGGTGAGCAGGTGATCTGAACACGCGTGTGTCGGTGAGCAGGTGATCTGAACACGCGTGTAGGTGAGCAGGTGATCTGAACGCGCGTGTGTCGGTGAGCAGGTGATCTGAACACGCGTGTGTCGGTGAGCAGGTGATCTGAACACGCGTGTGTCGGTGAGCAGGTGATCTGAACACGCGTGTCGGTGAGCAGGTGATCTGAACACGCGTGTGTCGGTGAGCAGGTGATCTGAACACGCGTGTCGGTGAGCAGGTGATCTGAACACGCGTGTGTCGGTGAGCAGGTGATCTGAACACGCGTGTGTCGGTGAGCAGGTGATCTGAACACGCGTGTGTCGGTGAGCAGGTGATCTGAACACGCGTGTGTTGTGGTTCCAGGCTGGACCGGCCGGCGGGAGGAGGCGCAGAGCGTGGCGATGGAGGAGGTCCTGCGCAGGGTCCGCTTCCTCAGTCACCACAGAAATTACTGACCAATGAGAAAGAAGAGCAGAAAAGGCTCTCCTCATCCCTCTCCTCCTCATCCCTCTCTTCATCCCTCTCCTCCTCATCCCTCTCCTCCTCATCCCTCTCTTCATACCTCTCCTCCTCATCCCTCTCTTCATACCTCTCCTCCTCATCCCTCTCCTCATCCCTCTCCTCCTCATCCCTCTCCTCATCCCTCTCCTCCTCATCCCTCTCCTCCTCATCCCTCTCTTCATACCTCTCCTCCTCATCCCTCTCTTCATACCTCTCCTCCTCATCCCTCTCCTCATCCCTCTCCTCCTCATCCCTCTCCTCATCCCTCTCCTCCTCATCCCTCTCTTCATCCCTCTCTTCATCCCTCTCTTCATCCCTCTCCTCCTCATCCCTCTCCTCCTCATCCCTCTCCTCCTCATCCCTCTCTTCATACCTCTCCTCCTCATCCCTCTCCTCATCCCTCTCCTCCTCATCCCTCTCTTCATACCTCTCCTCCTCATCCCTCTCTTCATCCCTCTCCTCCTCATCCCTCTCTTCATCCCTCTCTTCATCCCTCTCCTCCTCATCCCTCTCCTCCTCATCCCTCTCCTCCTCATCCCTCTCCTCCTCATCCCTCTCTTCATCCCTCTCCTCCTCATCCCTCTCCTCCTCATCCCTCTCTTCATCCCTCTCTTCATACCTCTCCTTCTCATCCCTCTCCTCATCCCTCTCCTCCTCATCCCTCTCTCCTCTTTATCCCTCTCTCCCTATTCGCTTCTGTCTCATGCTGAGCTCAAGACTGGAGTCTTTTTCACAACAACAACAACAACAACAGCAACAACAACAATAACAACAACAACGTTAACAACGTTAATAACAATGGTCCTCATTCCTGAACGCAGTTAAGAAAAAGTTACGAAGAAATTTCTTCTTAACTCCACTTACAAAGTTCCCGGGACAATTCTGTCATTTTGAATGGTTTCTTATCTGGGATTTGTTCTTATCTAAGAACAGGATTTAAGAACGTGGAAATGCAGTCGTGGGGAGGCCATGTTGGAGTGCGCCCGTTCACAAGGGCTGGATTTATGAGAAATCTGAGGTGATTGCGTTCACATCAATTCTACAGACATCCTAGCCTTGAAATAATAATAATCATAAATACGAGAATGCTCAGTCGCTACTCAGACTCAGCACAACAGCACCTTATATTCCATAGTCGTCAGAATGGACACATAAAACAAACGTGAATATCCATAACTAAAATATATCATATGGGCCTACATAATATAGATAGGGCACATCAAGATCCACACGTAGCCTACTCATGCATTTAACTAACTGCACAATTTAATAATCTGCTCTAAGCACATCCCATCCCTTTCATGTAGGCTATATATTTTGCATTTTGTATTAAAAGTCCATATACCGTCTTGTTTTCTATTGTTATTTTGTATTGGTTTTTTTCCACCTTGCTTAAGCTTAGTGTGCACGTTATAAGAGCCAGCAGAGAAACATCTCACTGCTCATTTTACTGGTATGTTGCATGTGACGGATAAAATGTCGAATTTGCACGTGAACTTGAACATCAATCATGTCAATTGATCAACTTTTTCCTCGCTGTCTGGGGATTCTGTGTGCACACGACCCTGTAGTACCCTGTAGTAAGGACCCTGTAGTACCCTGTAGTAAGGACCCTGTAGTACCCTGTAGTACCCTGTAGTACCCTGTAGTACCCTGTAGTAAGGACCCTGTAGTACCCTGTAGTACCCTGTAGTAAGGACCCTGTAGTACCCTGTAGTACCCTGTAGTACCCTGTAGTACCCTGTAGTAAGGACCCTGTAGTACCCTGTAGTAAGGACCCTGTAGTACCCTGTAGTAAGGACCCTGTAGTAAGGAGCTGGCGGGGCGTTTCTGTGTGTGACCCTGTAGTAAGGAGCTGGCAGGGCGTTTATGCAAATTCAGGTGTACGAGAACGCGTGTTCTCAGTGGCATTCCTCATTTGGGGGAGCACAGCTGAGAACACTTTGGCGGTTTAGGAACACATTTCCACGAATTCATGAATCCGGCGAGGATCTTTCTTAGGGTTGGTCTTACGAAGTTCGTAAGAAGACATTTAAGAAGAAAATGTTCAGGAATGAGGTCCATTAACGTTAAATCCAATTATTGGAAGTTGCTTTGGATAAAAGCGTCAGCTGAATGACTGTAATGTAACAAGTTGTAGTTCTGTATATTAAAGTGACTACTGATTTTGAATTCAATTCAAATTCCGTTCAAATGCTGAAACTTTTATAAATTTGACTCAACATAGACCTGCACCATAGAGGTGTGTGGAGGGGGAAGCCTGGTTCACCTGGTTATGGAATGAAACCTGGAGTCTGGTTCACCTGGTTATGGAATGAAACCTGGAGTCTGGTTCACCTGGTTATGGAATGAAACCTGGAGTCTGGTTCACCTGGTTATGGAATGAAACCTGGAGTCTGGTTCACCTGGTTATGGAATGAAACCTGGAGTCTGGTTCACCTGGTTATGGAATGAAACCTGGAGTCTGGTTCACCTGGTTATGGAATGAAACCTGGAGTCTGGTTCACCTGGTTATGGAATGAAACCTGGAGTCTGGTTCACCTGGTTATGGGATGAAACCTGGAGTCTGGTTCACCTGGTTATGGGATGAAACCTGGAGTCTGGTTCACCTGGTTATGGAATGAAACCTGGAGTCTGGTTCACCTGGTTATGGAATGAAACCTGGAGTCTGGTTCACCTGGTTATGGAATGAAACCTGGAGTCTGGTTCACCTGGTTATGGAATGAAACCTGGAGTCTGGTTCACCTGGTTATGGAATGAAACCTGGAGTCTGGTTCACCTGGTTATGGAATGAAACCTGGAGTCTGGTTCACCTGGTTATGGGATGAAACCTGGAGTCTGGTTCACCTGGTTATGGGATGAAACCTGGAGTCTGGTTCGCAGGGTTAGGGTTAGCCCTGTTTTAAAGCTGTTATGAATGACCATTAGTCACGTTTTATGTAATTCATCAAAAAGTGTATCTGTTATTGAAAATTGCACAGTCAATGAATAATAATAATACACTTTATTTGTATAGCTCCTTTGTCCTTTCATACAAAAAATGCTGCTCAAAGTGCTTAACAACAAATAAATGACATGCACACAGCGCCTCACATAAAAATAGACATAAAATCAGCATCAGAAACGGAAAATAAGATGATGTCCTAGCGTCTCCTGTAGGAGGGTTAGGGTTAGGGTTAGGGTCAGGGTTAGGGTTAGGGTCAGGGTCAGGGTTAGGGTTAGGGTTAGTGTTAGGGTTAGGGTCAGGGTTAGGGTCAGGGTCAGGGTTAGGGTCAGGGTCAGGGTTAGGGTTAGGGTTAGGGTTCATAGGCTCATATGCACTGAGGACTCTGGGATGCTGTGTTGATGTAGTGAAAAGCTAGCTACAGTATATCATCAACTATATCATCAAAGATAGCTATATCATCAACCACCCCAAATTCTCCCACGCAACTTCCCTCCTCCGTTCCCTACACTGGCTCCCTGTAGCGGCTCGCATCCAGTTTAAAACTCTGGCGCTAACCTACAGGGCAATGAAAGGAACAGCCCCCTCCTACCTCCAGGCCATGGTCAAACCCTACACCCCCTCCCGACCGCTACGCTCTGCTACCTCAGGGCGACTGGTTGCCCCGTCACTCCGAGGCCCCTGCGGTCGATCGACACGGTCACGGCTCTTCTCTGTCCTGGCCCCGCAGTGGTGGAATGAACTGCCCACTGATGTCAGGACAGCAGAGTCGCTGCCCATCTTTCGTCGCAGGCTCAAAACTCATCTCTTCAAGAAGTACTACAACAATCCTCCCACCTAAGCACTTATTGTATTATATTATATTGCACTGTACTTTAGATTGCGATTCTTGCACTTTGCCTTCAGCACTAGATTATGCTCTTAGTCACTTGTTTTAGAAAGAAGATGCACTTGTGAGTTCTGGCAAGTAGTAGTACATTGGCTCTTCCTACGTTAAATGCAATTATTGTTAGTCGCTTTGGATAAAAGCGTCTGCTAAATGACTGTAATGTAATGTAATGTAACTATATTATCAAAGCTAGCTATATCATCAATTATATCATCAAAGCTAGCTATATCATCAACTTTATCATCAAAGCTAGCTATATCATCAAAGCTAGCTATATCATCAACGGTTGATGAGTTAAGTGCAGATGATTATTTTAGAATTGACTTTGCACACTAAAAAAGGCATTTGGATGGTGATTGAACTGAAGGAATCTGAACTATAGCTTGGTGTGTGGGTTCATGCTAGTTCAAGAAATGAATGTGCGGCCTGGCCGTGTTTGGGTTAGGGGACCTGCCCCGTGATTCTGATCCGCTCCAGAATTGAACGGGTTGTTATTTGACCCCTTCACCGAGTTTCATGAAAATCATTTTGGTATTTTGTGGTATTTTTAGCGTAAACCTGATCTAAAAAATGAATGCAGGTGAATAGTTGGCTGTGTTTGGGTGGCTCGGCCTGTGATTTGGATCACTCCAAAATGTAATGGATTCTAAGTTGGCCCATGCTGCGCTACACCCTTCCACCGAGTTTCGTGATAATCGTTTTTATGTAATCCTGCTAACAGACGATCCAACAAACTAATGAACAAACACAATCAAATAAACGAATGAACAAACACGCTCAAACAAATGAATGAACAAACACACGCCACCGAAAATATGACCTGCGCTTTTGCTGGGGCGGAAGACGTTGTCCAGGAGCTGCCTGGTCATCTCGTTGAGAGAGGTCAGAGGTCAGGGAAGACGTTGTCCAGGAGCTTGCCTGGTCGTCTCGTTGAGAGGTCAGGGAAGACATTTTACAGTTCACCTACATTGGCTCAAATAGGTGAAGCTGTTTTTTGCTTCCCTGTGGAAAATTAGGGGTAGGGGTAGTATCACATTCCCACGCCTTTCTCTCTGAAAGCACATTGTGTTTCCTGTTTATGAAATGCGCTATATAAATACTTTGATTTGATTGGTGACAAGCATAGCGACAGTTACCAGGGTGCGCACACATGACACTCATCTTCAAACATTACCACTACAACCAAGCAAAAGTTTATTTCATACACAGAATAAAAATAAGTATAAAAATAAATGTTTTGTCAAATAAATGCCCATCTCTTCCATATAAACACTTCTCATTATAAGATGGGTATTTCCAAGTTCACAATCTAATAAACAGTTACAGTTGTATATTCATGATATCCCATGGGTAAAGCCTCTTCACGGTTCTGAGTTAAAGCACTATAGATATGTTTCAATCCATGTGCAGGTAAAGACATGGCTTCACTTTCTAGAGAACAGTAGCATTCCCACAAAACCCATAATCTGTGATATATTACCATGTACTGTACATTACATTACAGTCATTTATCTGACACTTTTATCCAAAGCAGCTTACAATAACTGCATTTAACTTAGGTAGACAGTGTACTAGTGAGTACTGTACATGGTGGTATAATAGTGATACCCTAATCCTACACACCCTTGAACAACACAGCCAGAGGAAACACTCTGACACTTCCCCTTACATGTCACCATGTGACTCAGAGTTGTGAAATTTATCATGTATGTTTGTTGTTAACAGTGAGAAGAAGAATGAACAGTGTGTAAGGGAAGTTCCCTTCTGAAGGCAAGTTCACTTCTGTGCAAGGCAACCCCTTCTGGAGTAAAATAACTGACTACTCAGTCCTCAGTAATTTTAGACTGATTTCCAACCTCCTATTTTAAAGTACAATTCTAGAAAAAAAAAGTATTCAAAAGAGTTAAATGACTTTCTAGATAGAAATTGTATCCTTGATACTTTTCAGTCTGGTTTTTGCCCTCATCATGGCTCAGCTGGCTCTGCACACTCCCTGTTTGCATCCTACCTGACGGGCCGCTCCTACCAGGTGACATGGAGAGGGTCGACGTCGGAACCACGTAGTCTGACTACGGGGGTTCCACAAGGGTCTGTCCTGGGTCCTCTCCTGTTTTCCCTCTACATCTCTGGGCTCTGTCATTCGCTCGCATGGCTTCTCCTATCACTGCTATGCCGATGACACCCAACTGGTTCTGTCATTTCCCCCTTCTGATACAAAAGTGGAGACACGCATAGCTGGGTGCTTGGCTGACATCTCGGAGTGGATGACGACACATCACCTCAAGCTCAATCTGGACAAGACTGAGCTGCTGTTCCTCCCGGGGAAGGGCTGTCCGCACCGGGACCTGGCCATCACCATTGAAGACACAGTGGTGACCCCGACTCGGACTGCGAGGAATCTGGGTGTGACCCTGGATGACCAACTGTCATTTTCCTCACATGTCACATCCGTCACACGTTCCTGCAGATTCATGCTCTACAACATCAGGAGGATTCGCCCTTTCCTCACTAATGAAACGGCGCAGGTACTCATCCAGGCCCTGGTCATCTCCCGCCTGGACTACTGCAACTCCCTCCTCGCTGGGGCACCGGCGTCAGCCATTAAACCTCTGGAACTTGTCCAGAAAGCTGCTGCTCGCCTGGTGTTCAACCACCCCAAATTCTCCCACACAACTTCCCTCCTCCGTTCCCTACACTGGCTCCCTGTAGCGGCTCGCATCCAGTTTAAAACTCTGGCTCTAACCTACAGGACAATGAAAGGAACAGCTTCCTGCTACCTCCAGGCCATGGTCAAACCCTCCACCCCCTCCCGACCGCTACGCTCTGCTACCTCAGGGCGACTGGTTGCCCCGTCCTTCCGAGGCTCCTGCGGTCGATCGACACGGTCACGGCTCTTCTCTGTCGTGGCCCCGCAGTGGTGGAATGAACTGCCCACTGATGTCAGGACAGCAGAGTCGCTGCCCATCTTTCGTCGCAGGCTCAAAACTCATCTCTTCAAGAAGTACTACAACAATCCTCCCACCTAAGCACTTATTGTATTATATTATATTGCACTGTACTTTAGATTGCGATTCTTGCACTTTGCCTTCAGCACTAGATTATGCTCTTAGTCACTTGTTTTAGAAAGATGCACTTGTGAGTTCTGGCAAGTAGTAGTACATTGGCTCTTCCTACGTTAAATGCAATTTGGATAAAAGCGTCTGCTAAATGACTGTAATGTAATGTAATGTAATGTAAATCATAACATGGAGACAGCACTGGTCAAGGTTGTAAACAACCTTAGAATTAATACTGACTCCAAAAAGCTCTCTGTTCTTGTCCTTCTGGACCTGAGCACAGCTTTCCACACTGTAGATCATGACATCCTTATTGGGAGACTTGAGAACTGGGTCGGCCTCTCTGGTCCAGTCCTTGACTGGTTCGGGAGCTACGTCATTGGCTGAGAGTTTTTTGTTGCCCTTGTTGATTACAGCTCAAAAAACACTTCAATGACATGTGGGGTCCCACAAGGATCCATTCTAGGGCCCCTGATTTTCAGTCTATATATGCTACCCCCATTAGGAGGCACAATCTTAGCATCCTTAGCTAGGCAGATGACACCCAGCTCTATATTTCTGTGACACCTAATGACTACAGCTCAGTTGATCACTTGGTAGAATGCATTGCTGATATAAATGTATGGATGTCACTGAACTCCCTTCAGTTAAACCAGGTCAAAACTGATGTGCTGATCATTGGTGAAAATTTTGAAAGGGAGAGACACTGGGCACTTAAAAACACTGACACTGAACACCAAATGCCAGGTCAGAAACCTAGGTGTCATGTTTGATTCAGATCTTAATTTTGAGGCCCATATTAAGAATGTGACGAGGACATCATTTTATCACCTGAGAAACATTACTAAGATGAAATCTTTTCTGTCCCTGGCCAGCACTGAAAGACTAATGCATGCTTTTATCAGTAGCAGGTTGATCAATGAAAGCTATTAATCAACTTCAAATGATACAAAATGCTGCAGCACGATTCCTCACTAAGACCAGAAGGAGGGCACACATCACACCAGTCTTACAATTGCTACACTGTTACTGGTCAGTTTTAGAATATATTTTAATAATTATTTTAGTTTATAAATCACTCCATAGTCATGCACCTGAATTCATGTCAGACATGTTTTTAAGATATACACCAATTAGGTCCCTGAGATCCTCTGGCTCTGAACTTTAACGGTTCCTGGATCAGGACCAAGAGACACGGGGAGAAAGCCTTCAGTTTTTACCCTAACCCTAACCCAGCCTCTGGAACACCCTGCAAGAATACCTAAGAATGGCTGAAACTGTGGGAGCTTTGGCTGAAACTGTGGGAACTTTGGCTGAAACTGTGGGAACTTTGGCTGAAACTGTGGGAACTTTGGCTGAAACTGTGGGAACTTTGGCTGAAACTGTGGGAACTTTGACTGAAACTGTGGGAACTTTGGCTGAAACTGTGGGAACTTTGGCTGAAACTGTGGGAACTTTGGCTGAAACTGTGGGAACTTTGGCTGAAACTGTGGGAACTTTGGCTGAAACTGTGGGAACTTTGGCTGAAACTGTGGGAACTTTGACTGAAACTGTGGGAACTTTTAAGCGAAACCTTTTTAATCTTGCTTTTATCACCTGTACTTGCGTTCTAATTAAATGTTCTCAATCTTAAAAAATGTCACTGTTTCTTTAAAACATTCTCTTCTCCTATTTCATATTATCTGTCTTGCTTTCTTTTCTTGTTTTTTGTACCATATTTTTTATTTATCTTTTCTTATTCTGTAAAGCACTGTGTGCTACAGTACATTTGCTTGTATGAACAAGTGTTCCAGTATACAAATAAACTTGGTCAGATAACCTCCCTTCCTGTCATGTGATAGGTGTAGGGCTCTGATGTACCCTTCCTGTCATGTGATAGGTGTAGGGCTCTGATGTACCCTTCCTGTCATGTGATAGGTGTAGGGCTCTGATGTACCCTTCCTGTCATGTGATAGGTGTAGGGCTCTGATGTACCCTTCCTGTCATGTGATAGGTGTAGGGCTCTGATGTACCCTTCCTGTCATGTGATAGGTGTAGCCAGAGTGTCGCCCACCTCCTCCACCACTGTGATCTCCTCCACAGGTTTGCTTGTCCAGGTGGTAAACTGTAACAAGATGGGGGACAAACTTACACCATGTTACACTTGAAACAAGGGTACAGTACATGTTACATGAAACTCTGTGTTTGTGTGAGCGTGTGTGTGTACTGTGTGTGTGTCGTGTGAGCGTGCGTGTGTGTGTATCGTGCATTCACCTGAAACAGGTCGTCTCTCTCCAAGAGGTGTTTCACCTTCATGGAAGGGTGAGGTATAGGAGGAAACAGGCGTTTATACACCCTGAAAAACACACACACTCATGTTACAGTTGTGAGTGTGAATCAGTCTATATGTGGCACCGCTCAGCCTACTGCGGTGTGTAACGTCTCCCCGGCTACAGTTGCTAGGAAGTGACCAGCTGACTGCCTCGGGACCACAGCGGCTTTCCTGGTATCATGATGCCCTTCTTGCAAACTACTGAGTCATCAACTGTGCATTTCCCTTTTCTGACGTTCTTAGAAACAGGGTTAGATCACTCAGTGGTTTCCATCTCATTTGAGTAAGTGCTGAGAGAGAAAGAGGGGGAGAGAGGGAGAAGAGAGGAAGAGAGAGATTGGGAGGAGTGACAGAGCGAGAGAGAGAGAGAGGGGGGGGGTAGATAGAGGGATGGAGAGAGAGAGGTGGGAAGAGAGACAGAAAGGTGAGATAAATAGAAAGAAAGCGGGAGAAACAGAGAGACAACAGGAGACAGAGAGAGACACTGAAAGAGTGAGAGAGGGAGACAGAAAGAGAGAGAAAGAAAGGAGAGAGACTTTTGATGCTCTTTAAAACCAAACAATTATAATCTTAAAAACAGAGACGGAGAAAGAGAGAGAACGAGGGAGAGACAGAAAGAGAGAGTACCTCTGAGACTTGACCAGGAGCCAAAATGCCAGGAGGATCATGGGTATTCCCAGAGTGATACAGACGATCACCCAAAGGTCGAGTTGTTGAGGCTGTGGCACCTCTGTGGCAGACAGTCCCACGACTTTCACCACTTTCACACACACACACACACACACACACCAATATAATATTGTCAGGTTTGGTCAAACTCAACTCGCCAATTATGTCCAAGTGCTTTTACGAGTAATTATTATAACTCACCAATGAGGGAACTCCAGTCACCCCAGTCCGAGTTCTCACGGCATTTAGAGGACTTTGTCCTCATCCTCACCTGGCGAGCCAGTTTGGGATCTGCATTCCGTTTTGAGTAAACCAGAACCCCTTCCCTAATATCTGTTATCTTGTCATGTACAGTACACACACACACACACACACACACACACACACACACACAGAGTTAACAGTGAACAGAATGAACAGTTAACAGTGAGCACACACACATACTGATATTGTGTGGTGCAGCAGCTGTACCTGGTTGTTGATCTCAAGCTGGTATGAGATGCAGCCATCGAGGTCTTTGATGGTCTTCATTTCGGGATGTGACCACTGGACAAGCAGATCGCCCCCTTTGATTTCCGCAGTTATGTTGCGAGGAGGCCCAGACATCTCTACGAAACACACACACACACACACACACACACACACACACACACATAGACGCACACACATAAACACACATGTGCACAGCACACCTTTTATTTAACTCAGCATCCTCTTGTTAACAGCGGTACACACTAACCCTAACCCTAACCCTAACCCTAACCCTAACCCTAACCCTAACCCTAACCCTTACATACTAAACTCATCTTCTGGTTTTGCTTTGAAATTGAACATTGAAATGGACAAAGAACAGTGAGAACACGGGGCAGGAACACAGTGAGAACACGAGTGCAGGAACACAGTGAGAACACGGGGCAGGAACACAGTGAGAACATGGGGCAGGAACACAGTGAGAACATGGGGCAGGAACACAGTGAGAACGCGGGGCAGGAACACAGTGAGAACATGGGGCACAGGAACAGTGAGAACACGGGCACAGGAACAGTGAGAACGCGGACGCAGGAACACAGTGAGAACATGGGGCAGGAACACAGTGAGAACGTGGGCGCTGGAACAGTGAGAACGCGGGCACAGGAACAGTGAGAACGCGGGCACAGGAACAGTGAGAACGCGGGCGCAGGAACAGTGAGAACGCGGGCGCAGGAACAGTGAGAACGCGGGCGCAGGAACAGTGAGAATGCGGGGCAGGAACAGTGAGAACGCGGGGCAGGAACACAGTGAGAACATGGGGCAGGAACACAGTGAGAACGTGGGCGCAGGAACAGTGAGAACGCGGGCACAGGAACAGTGAGAACGCGGGGCAGGAACAGTGAGAACGCGGGGCAGGAACAGTGAGAACGCGGGCGCAGGAACAGTGAGAACGCGGGCGCAGGAACAGTGAGAACGCGGGCGCAGGAACAGTGAGAACGCGGGCGCAGGAACAGTGAGAACGCGGGCGCAGGAACAGTGAGAACGCGGGGCAGGATGTGGCCACAGGAAGTGGTGCAGCGCCCATCTGCTCAGTTCTGATCTTCAAAGACACCAGGAAACCATGTCAGCTCCTCCCTAACCATAACCCTGGGCCTCTCCGCGCTGCAACACAATGACCATGTCCTCCAGACAACAACGACCTGGTGCTTTTGTCAGCTCAAGAACGGCTGAAAAGATGCACTCACTCAGTTCACTGGCAGCTGTGGGACTGGGTGGGGTCATGCTCTTTTTTAACCATTATTTTACTGGGTAAGAGAGTTAAATAAATTCTTATTTACAGTAACAGCTTAGCAAGAGGCAAAAGGCCTTGTGTAGGGATGAGGGTTGGGATTAAAATGGAGGACAAAACGGACATTGGCAGCAGCAAACAAACAAATAGGCTACAACTGCAACAAGCAGTGCAAGTGCACAATTCTCTTGACTGTATTCCGGTAGTCCTGCAGTACTGGTAGTGACAGCTGCGGTTTCTTACCTATTTCAGCAGAGTAACATTTTTTGGTGTAGAGGCACCAGGAATCAGGCAGCGACACATTCACATGTAAAGTCCATTTCAATGCATCTATATCATTGCCTGGCACAGTACCATGGCAACGGGCCACGCCCTCTGACTGAATGCCCACTCCTTCAGATGCACAGATGGGCTGAACGCTGGACTTCTCGCTGGAGAGATAAAACATACAGACGCTGTTGCAACCGTTATAATGCGACTACTGCACAATTACGAGGTGGAGGCAAAGTGCTCAGCTGTGTGAACGGTAGATGTTGAGGATAGCTTACAAGAGAGGGGGTGGAGCTTATAAAACTGAGGGGGTGGAGCTTACAGGACAGAGAAGGAGTACTGGCTGTCCGCATGGAGAGTACAGAACGTTGCCAGACAGTTGACTGTGTTGGTCGTGGGGAAGGAGCAGGAAAATGTGTTATTCTGGCCATCCTGGCACGGCATCTCTCCAACAAATTTCACCTTAGGGGTACACACATGAGAGGAAGGAAAGACATTGTCCACAATTGTTGTAACTTCTGGTCAAAAATGTGATGTAACACCATAATCTTACCCCGGGACTCACCTGAATTTCGCAGTTGTAGACTGGGTGACACATGGATAAAAATCAACAGAATCAAATCAATGGGAGCCTCTCAGATGTCAGATATGAACAGAGCCCCTAAGGGAGCTGCCACATACATACAAACAGTCTCTCACTACCTCACCCACCATCAATACCTCACCCACCATCAATACCTCACTCACCATCAATACCTCACTCACCATCAATACCTCACTCACCATCAATACCTCACTCACCATCAATACCTCACTCACCATCAATACCTCACCCACCATCAATACCTCACCCACCATCAATACCTCACTCACCATCAATACCTCACTCACCATCAATACCTCACTCACCATCAATACCTCACCCACCATCAATACCTCACCCACCATCAATACCTCACTCACCATCAATACCTCACTCACCATCAATACCTCACTCAACCATCAATACCTCACCCACCATCAATACCTCACTCACCATCAATACCTCACCCACCATCAATACCTCACTCACCATCAATACCTCACTCACCATCAATACCTCACTCACCATCAATACCTCACCCACCATCAATACCTCACTCACCATCAATACCTCACTCACCATCAATAGCATCTTTGGAGTGATTGGGGGGGGGGGGGGGTCAGAGGAGGCCACAGCTGATTTCATATTGCTTTTGTGCACATTTACTGTAAGGTTATATGTTATGGAACCACTGATGAAGAACTAACCTACCTAGTCTTGGAGGGTTAGGGTTAGGGTTATTAACCCTAAACAGGCTGATCAAAACCATAGCTCTGGGAAAACAGCTTCCCTTTATTGTAATGAGGGGAAGCTGTAAAATTAGCCCCAGCTTAATGTTAGCTAACAGGACTCATGTTAACAGGTTAACACAGCAATTTAGTTCTCTAGAGGCACGAACTATGAACCAAACCATTATTATTTTAGAAGGGGGTTATTGCTCTGAAAATAAAAACTTCTTTCAGCAATATTGCATGATTTGTGACTTAGTTTTAACTTGCTGATGCATTAGTTTGAACATTAGCTCTATATGTATGATAATTTACCTATGAAGGGTTAACCCTAACCCTTCATAGGAAGAGGGACAAATAATATGATGCTACTGAGGGTTCTGTGGGCCATTAGAACCGTTCCCCCCTTTTCCTCCTAAATCACGGCGCTGATGCTGAATCTATGACCCACTGCTGACATCACATGCTGCCAGAGCATCTATGATCCACGTGGGGCAGCTGTGGCTCAGTGGTAGAGCCAATGACCGTAGGGTTGTTGGTTCAAATCCTGCCTCCTCCTCCTGTCGAAGTGTCCTTGGGCAAGACACTGAACTGAACTGAATCCCAATGAGCAGGCTAGCACCATTGGTGTGCGAATGTATGTGTGAATGGGTGTTAAGCGCTTTGGATAAAAGCACTATATAAGTGCAGTCATTTACATGCTGCTAGAGCATCTGTGATCCAGTATTGACATAACATGTCTTCAATAAAGAGATCATAATCTCAACAGGACTTCCCTGATTAAATAAAAATAAAATAAAACACACAAACTCTCACCTCCATGTGCACCTAGGACCAGCGCACTGACCAAGAATAGTGTACAAACAGGAGACAGCATAGCAAATCTAGAAAAAAGAGACACACAGATGGACACAAGATGTGAGCCTGATAAAGAGCTGACCACTGAGTTTTTAACAGAGGGTTAGGGTTAACCCTCCTAACCCTAACCCTAACCCAGAACTTATATGGGCATACAGATCCATCAGCTATATTTAAGGGATTTCCTGGGTTTAAAAATTCTCTGTAACGGCTACCAATCATCTCACACTTCTCAAATCTCAGGCTAAGGGGGGAAATGTGTAATGCTTGAGATCAGTGTTCAATAATGATAATAATAATATTATTATTATTATTGTTGTAGTTATTATTATTATTATTATTAACAACAACAACAATAATAATAATAATCATAATTTATTTGTATAGCACCTTTCATACAAAAATGAGTGCTTCACATAAAAATAGACATAAAATTAACATAAAAAGCAGGGAAAATAAGATGGAAGATAAAAACCTAATAAAAAGACATACAACTTTGGGAACCTTTTTCGAAATCAGAAAAAGTTTTTACCTTTTAAAAGGCCGACTTCATTGAGCGCTCGTTGGCCGTTCTGTCTTTCCTCCTCTTTAATGACAGTTGAGCACTTTTGATCTTTATTCCTCCACAGGCTGCCCTGTTCGGCTGAGCTCTAGGGCTATAAGGGCTATTGCTATAATGCTATCTATCTAACACCAGGCTTTAAGTAGCACAGTCTCAATCAGACTACACACCATTCAGAATAAACCAAATATATAAAATAAGATCAGATAAGATCAACTTTAATAATCCCCAGGATAATTGTCAAATCGAATATAATTTCAGGGAGTCACTATAGTTATTTTTTTTTTTTTCATTTAAAGTACCTGAGTGGTTGTATGACTTTTGTATTACTTTTAGTAGAATGGGTTAACTCTCTAATAACTTCTTTAATCTAGATGACTATGAAAAACTTGAACTGTGCTTCAGAAAAGGAACTTTCCAGATCGCAAATTTCATCTGTAAAGCATGGGAGAGGAGAAAAATGCCGTGTATATATAAGTTGTAGTTTGTATTATATATTGTGTTTTTCCTTATACACACAAAGCAATAATGACACTATAATATAAACATATAGAGTTGAGTTGGTACTGAACAACTTGCAAAGCAACATACCCCGTGTCTCCTGCCTCCTCTGCTGGGGGGAACGCGCAGTCTGAGGGGATCGGAAAGCGCGAGGCCAAGCTCACTGTAGCTGGGGAGTGAAACGTGACGTCACAAGCTCCTCCTATGAGGCATAGAAAGCTTCTGCTTTTTGTTTGGGGGACTATGACATTTCTGGGCTATTATTTTTAAACTATCTTACCTGAATAAAATTGTTAATACTGTTAATACTGAAGAGTAACGCCATTTCTTTAGTAAGTCATATTAATCATAATATCTGGGGGTGGAAAAAATATGTTCCCTGACCGGGAATCGAACCCGGGCCGCGGCGGTGAGAGCGCCGAATCCTAACCACTAGACCACCAGGGAGCCTGTCACAGCAGTGTGGAACTGCCATCTTAATCCTTATAAGAATGTAGGCAGCCACCAGTTATAGCTACCTATAGCGGTAGATGATTGACTACGCAGGCGCACGTAGCCCGAGTAGGCTAGCCTGTTACACTAACTCGTACTGGAGTATCTTGAGGAGTGATACTCGAGCGGAGTAAGTTACACTAGTTCACGTTAACAGTTACCGTTAGACACAGCGAGGTCAGGACAAGGGTAGCTAGTCTGTATTGTAGCTTTCTTTGTCTAACTTTAGGTCAGTGTGAACGTGATTGTGCCGTGCTGTTCCCCATCTGGACTTTGCGAGGGAAAGAGCAGCGAAGCAAGCCTGGTTGCAGATCACCACCACTCACTGCTTCTCACCAACTAGTAGCCTTTTGCAACAGTAAGTTCACTGTATTATTAGTAGTGATACGTATTAGCTACGTGTTTTGTTAAACTCGAGTTCTCAACCGTTGTCCAGTTCAATAATATTTGAGCCCGCTAGCTAGCACTAACCAACGCGCTGGCTGCCCGGATAAGAAGCACGCTGAGCACTTACAGGAAGGAAGTTATAGTGCTAACTTATATTACAGCCGCAGGCTTCTCAAACATACATCCTCAGTTCCTATATGACGAATGTATACCTGGCCGACCGTAAGACATCCATAGTTCCACCTCTCAAAATCAATCAATCACTCAATCAAAGCTTTATTTGTATAGCGCATTTCATACCCAGAGGCAACACAATGCGCTTTACAGAGAACAAGGGAGGAGGTCATACGACCCACTCTCTACATATTCCAGAGGGAAGCAAAAAAACAGTAATCACCCGGGGGCCAGATAAGTGAGCTGTAAACATTCTTCCCTGACCCCTCTCAACGAGGCGATCGAGCAAGTTAGGCGTCCCCTAGCTAGCCTATCTACTTTTGTTCGGTGTGTCTGCGGGAAATATTAGATAGCTACATCATGGGCCACTAGTATTCTTTCTTTGTAGTGTGGAGGAACCGTGACCTCTGGCGGCAGATGTGAGGAACTGCAGCCTCGTGCCCGTGCTGCGCGCGCCTGTATAATTCATAATAAATTCTGTAAAAAGGCTATTGCTATGCATTACGTCCTAAGTACGCAACTAGATATTATAAGGTTACCTATCTGGCAATTTACTATCTGTAGTCTAGCAGTCTATCAAATTGATCCTCATCTACTTATTCCATCCAATCATGGAGGACTGCGACTGTGTCCATAATATAGGCAGTGCAATTAATAACATTCAAGTATACATCTATACAGTCAATTGTTATTGTCTGTTGTCAGGCAAGAGTCAGTTGTTATTGTCTATCACATAGGCAAGGTGTTCAGTTGTGTGTTGTCAGGTGTTGGTTCAAGTGATCGAGTATACAGTAGTACAGAGTCAAGCGTTGTTGTTTATTGTATAAACAAGGTGCCAGGTGCTCAAAGTGTTCGGGGTTAGGGTTAGGATTGGTCCGGGAGGGGGGGGGGGGGGGAGGGGTAGGATTGGGGTTAGGGTTGGTCCGGAGGGGGGAGGGGTAGGGTTGGGGTTAGGGTTGGTCCGGGAAGGGGAGGGGGGAGGGGTAGGGTTGGGGTTAGGGTTGGTCCGGGAAGGGGAGGGGGGCAGACAACTTGAAACGGCTCCTCTTCCTTAATAATCTTTTGAACAAATAAACACAGATCTTTTGGTGCGTTCCAGCACTGGGAAGTCAGACTTTCCTAGTTGAATTTCAATCGGAATGCCCCCTGAAGTCGTAAACACTGTTAATCGGCACAAAGTTAGCTAAAGTGGATTGATGGGTATGAAGTAACAGTAACTTGCAAGTGCTTTAATATGCTAATCTTGTTGTAAAGGATGACAACCAGTAAATGACGTTCAGCATGGCATCCAAAGCTACAGACGATCTGAGACATAGGAAGCAAAAAATAATAGATATCCTGTCTATGGACCTGGAGTTCATCCTCAACAAGGTCCATGAGAAGGGGATCCTGACAGATCGTGAATACCACAATCTGAGATACACCACTGGGCAGGCCCCAGGGGAAACGGGAACCAAACTAGTGGACAAGGTGATGGGAAAAGGAGAGACTACCTGCCAAGTATTTTTGAATCTACTGAAGGAAGTCTTGGTCACTGATAACTACCCCGGACTGAAGGACATCTTCTTCCCTACTCATGGTCCAACGTCAACCCCTAGCCCTAATGGTTCCAACCTAAACCTTCCAACCATGTGTACAGGTACTTCTTTCTAACACACCAATTTAAACCAGCTTCCATGCTGTCATTCTTCACTCAGATACTGACCTACAGTGCATTACTCTACTACATCTCACCTCCCACCCTGTTACTGTTCACTAGGTCTGGACACAGTACACACTCACACTGTTAGAACTGTGCCATAAACCTGAAATACATGCTTGGGATGCTGACACATTGACTTGGATACAGTATGTTATCCTAACCCTAGTTATTCTATATATCAAGTAACAAGGAGGGAAAAAGACAGTGAAAGCTCTTATAACATCAAACACTCATTTATTCCTGTTTCCTTGGTCTATTTGTTTATTGATTTATTTTCAGATATTCCTAACCAAGAAAGTGGAGCCAGTCAAGAGGTGAGGAGGTTCATCTACTCTGACATCCATAACGGTCCTTTACAACCATGCCATGACTGATTATGTAGGGGTGGGTCGTACGCCCACCTCCCTTGTTCTCTGTAAAGCGAATTTTGTTGCCTCCGTGTATAAAATGCGCTATACAAATAAAGCTTTGATTGATTGATTGATGGTATGAGATCCAGAATATTATTCTTTTGTTTGGACTGAATTATTGTTGCTTTCCTTCATGGGAGTCACTTTTAAATCGAGGGTAATCACACAGGACCCAGTGCTTGCATTGAAACAACTATGTGTGAAACTGAAACTGATCTTATTTTCTTCCAGGAGGGTCTGTATGAGATGGTGAATAATCCACGAGGTCTTTGTGTGATTATCAACAATGAGCATTTTGACACTAACAAAGAAAGACGAGGAACACAGAAAGATGTTGGTACGTAAAGTCCAATACAGAGTAGTGTATTTGTGTTTCAGCATGCACAAGGACTCTGAAGTTAACTCGGGAGAGTGTTGTTTCATGTTTCAAGTTTCATGAGATGATATTGTGATTTTGAGAACTGATACTGAAGGGGTTTTCCTCCTTACAGATGCCCTGGTGAAGGTTTTTAGCTCACTGTGGTTCAAAGTGGTATTGTGCAAGAATCAGACAAAGAAGCAGATAGCTGATGTTCTACCACTTTTTGCATCACTGAATTTACCTGAGCTTCAGAAACGTGAAGTTAAGGAGTGGTCTGGCAGTCAGTTCACTGATCTGAAGGAGCTGCCCCCACACAGTGACGCCTTTGTCTGTTGCATCCTGAGCCATGGAAAGGAAGGGGGTATCTTAGGAACGGACGACGAATTCCTCCCAACCAGTGACATAACCTCAACTTTCAATGGGCATAAATGCCCTGCCCTTGTCAACAAACCCAAGGTTTTCATCATCCAGGCATGTCAGGGGTCAGAAGCACAGGGTGGTGTGCAGGCGGATTCTGCCGGGGACGAAGAGGAGATGGAGACAGACGGTCCCAACCCAGACCCTACGGCCTACAGCATTCCTGAGGAGTCTGATTTCCTTATTGCCATTTCCACCGTGGAAAAGTATCTGTCTTTCAGAGAACCAGCATTAGGATCCTGGTTCATCCAGTCACTCTGTGAAAACCTGGACATGGGCAGCAACAGGTAAAAGCTTCAAGAAACACAGACTTTTACAAAGAGCGGACAGGTTTGTGTTGACTGTGTGTTCATGTGTTCACTGTCTGCTCTATGTGTGTGTGTGTGTGTGTCTGTCTGTGTGTGTCTGTCTGTCTCTCCAGGGGTGATGACATCCTATCGATCTTCACGCGGGTCAATCATGATGTGAGCCTGAAGGAGGGGAAATCCCCGAGCCTTGGAAAAGTAAAGCAGATGCCAGAGCAGAGGACGAGTCTGAGGAAAAAGCTCGTATTTAGAAAATAAATAGATTTCCAACTGATGCAGAATCAGCATGATGTGGAGAGGCAGAGGTCATGCTAATCTGTTGCTGCATTGTGAAAGGGCCTGGAAATAATGTTTTTATATAATCTGTCCTTGCATTGTGAAAGGGCCCAGGCTACGGTTTTATATACATGGAAATAATGTTTTTATATAATTTCTCTGCCGTATTTTAGAATAAAAGTTTAATATCGAGTCATCATAGGGTTAGGGGTGTTAACCCCAAACCCACTAACCCTAACCCAGTCATCATAGGGTTAGGGGTGTTAACCCCAAACCCACTAACCCTAACCCAGTCATCATAGGGTTAGGGGTGTTAACCCCAAACCCACTAACCCTAACCCAGTCATCATAGGGTTAGGGGTGTTAACCCCAAACCCACTAACCCTAACCCAGTCATCATAGGGTTAGGGGTGTTAACCCCAAACCCACTTACCCTAACCCAGTCATCATAGGGTTAGGGGTGTTAACCCTAACCCTAACCCAGTCATCATAGGGTTAGGGGTGTTAACCCTAACCCTAACCCAGTCATCATAGGGTTAGGGGTGTTTGTACTCAGGGGTCCGACTGGGTTGAAAACAACATTTTCTGAATTCTGAAGGTGAACATCAAATTTCTGTTTGCATTGTTGTGTGGGAGACAAGGTTTTATAATGATGGCAATAGTGTTTTTATATAAATTTGTTAAAACATCAATTTGTGAGCTTTATGACAAGTTTCATTATTTTTTATTCAATTGGGTGACTGGTCATTTGAACAAAAGATCCCAAACACTCAAAAAGTATCTGGAGGAACGATTAAAAATAAAAGGCCTATATTGTGGCACAGCTACATTTTTAAAAATACCAACATGTTACAACCAACTGGTCTTATCAAGGCACCTAACCCTAACCAAGAGCAGCGGTCCAGCCCTGTATAACACATCACAGTTGCCCAGGAGAGGGCAATGCCATATTATCTATCAATCAATTATGCAAACATGACAACATGACAGCAGCAAATACATTTAGATATAACAAGAATAGTAAGACTATACCAGAATATAAAAGAACATCTTTCTACACATAAGATCATTTATCCATAAAGAAGCAGTTTCCTCACCAAGGAAAGGAGAAATTACAGGTAATCAGATCGGAAAAAATCATCATAGGAAGCATGTAAATTCAATATCTATGTTTATACCTGGATAATTCAGAGCATCAAACAGGATGAATCCCAACAGTTTTACATTGGTTCTGTTTACAGATGCTGTCACCACCCCTTGTTAATGGTCTAACATGCTCCAATCCTTCGATTTTTAAAAGTGAATCATTTTCTTAGTAAACTGGTCATGTTTTTAATTTTATTTCTCTATTGTGCTACGTTTCTCATTTTTGTTCACAATAATAATAAACTTAATCAAATGGAGTTGTCAGAGGTCTAGGGGTGATTGTAGGCTCTACACATGTGTCTGACTGGGTGGGAATCTCATTTTAATTTGTTTTCTGAATTCAAAGGTGAACATCAAGGAGTCCTGTCAGATCATAGCCTATATATTTTTAACAGTCCAATTCCGCTGCGCATTATGCTAAATGTTACGGTAACTGAGGCCGAGGTCTCACAGCGTCGTTGTCAGGGAACTAGTGGTGTTGATGATGCAACATGCTCTTTATCATTAGCTAGCAGGGTAAATAGCCTATAAGCAATACTAGCAGGGTAAATAGCCTATAAGCAATACTAGCAGGGTAAATAGCCTATAAGCAATACTAGCAGGGTAAATAGCCTATAAGCAATACTATTAGTGCGTCTAGCTCTCTTCCATGCTGTGTATTATCGACGTGTGATTGACGGGAGACCAAAACATGGAAGACAGTGTTTCGGGGGAAGGGTTCAAACCCTCTGTAGATGTTTCGGGGGAAGGGTTCAAACCCTCTGTAGAGGCCATGGACTTTCTGTCCAGTCTCGGTAAGTCAACTAGCTAGTAAACTAGACTAAGGTTGAACTTATTAGTATAGCTTCTAAATTAGCTAAATTATCTGGGAGTGCTAGATATCTAGATATATCTATTATATCTATCTATAGGGGTTAGGGTTAGTCTATCACGTAACGTTACTTAGCGCGCATCTGGTGGTGGCGCCTGCTGCTCGAGGTGGTGGGTTAGGACTAGGGTTAGGATTAGGATGGGGTTAGGGTTAGGATTAGGGTTAGGATTAGGGTTAGGATTAGGATTAGGTTAGGCTGAGCATGCCTAGCAAGAAAGGGTTAGGATTAGGATTAGTGTTAGGCTGAGCATGCCTAGCAAGAAAGGGTTAGGATTAGGGTTAGGATTAGGATTAGGTTAGGCTGAGCATGCCTAGCAAGAAAGCCGTGGTCGCGCAATTTACTTTGTCTGATAAACATCTAAGCCACTCGTAGGCATAACGTAATTGATTAACGGAATGCTTTTGGTTTTGGCATGTTCCTCATCACCTTGGCCCGTCTTGTGTGTGTGTGTGTGTGTGTGTGTGTGTGTGGCGCAGGGGTTGCTGAGCTGCAGAGCTGTCTGTTCTCTGACTGTCTGGTGACGCAGTCTGAGGCCGGCAGGGAGCTTGGCGAGTTCAGCGTGACGGTGGAAGCGAGCCGTCGAGGTGATCAGTCCTGTCTCCTGCTGCACGCTGACAGCCATGGATCCGTAGACGGCATACCCTGTGGAACAGCTATCACAGGTGAGAAAAGGCATGTGTGGAAAGGCAGAGGAAAGATATAGAGGAAAGGTGTGAATGGTTGTCTGAGTCTGTATTGAGCCTGAGCCTTTCTGTCTCCTGACAGCGTACCTGTCCTTGGGCCTCGAGACGCTGGAGCAGGAGCACCACGAGTATGTGCAGGTGAGCCAGTCAAGACCCATATCATGTGCAGGTGAGCCAGTCAAGACCCATATCCAGTATGTGCAGGTGAGCCAGTCAAGACCCATATCCAGTATGTGCAGGTGAGCCAGTCAAGACCCATATCCAGTGCCATTTCATCTGAGCATGGCAATACAAAGCAGTTTAGCAGCGTAGTAGTGTGGGTTGTTATAGCTTTGCCTTTACTTGGATCTGGTACCTTCCCCTTAACGCTCCCAGCTTCAGGACCACCGGTTGGACAGGAGGTGTCACATGGTCCAGCGTGACGGACAGATGGTGGTGGAGAAAGTCACCAGTGTGGGAGAGGTGAGATAGAGGGATAGCTGTAGAGGGAGCAATGGACACTTCTGTGATGCGGAACCAGATCGGAACTGATATCTGTGTGTGTGTGTGTGTGTGTGTGTGTGTGTGTTTATTGTTTATTTGGGCACACGTTAGTTGCCACCAAGGAGTCCACAAAATGATGTATCAAACACACATGGTTAATCTACTCGTACACTTCAGACAGCATGCAAGCATGCATGTAGACTAAAATAAAACGTGTGTTTTGTGTGTGCATGTGTGTGTGTGTAGGAGGTGAAGGAGCAGAGTGTGTCTTATCTGCTGTGTGCATGTGTGTGTGTAGGAGGTGAAGGAGCAGAGTGTGTCTTATCTGCTGTGTGCATGTGTGTGTGTAGGAGGTGAAGGAGCAGAGTGTGTCTTATCTGCTGTGTGCATGTGTGTGTGTAGGAGGTGAAGGAGCAGAGTGTGTCTTATCTGCTGTGTGCATGTTTGTGTGTAGGAGGTGAAGGAGCAGAGTGTGTCTTATCCGCTGTGTGCATGTGTGTGTGTAGGAGGTGAAGGAGCAGAGTGTGTCTTATCCGCTGTGTGCATGTGTGTGTGTAGGAGGTGAAGGAGCAGAGTGTGTCTTATCCGCTGTGTGCATGTGTGTGTGTAGGAGGTGAAGGAGCAGAGTGTGTCTTATCCGCTGTGTGCATGTGTGTGTGTAGGAGGTGAAGGAGCAGAGTGTGTCTTATCCGCTGGCCTCCCTACGTGGGCTGGTCACTGAGGGGTCCAACCTTCTGCTGCTGAGACTACTGGCCCTGAGGAGGAAGCTTCCAGAACCCATGACCTTCATCTCCTTTGACCAGGACGCACACATCTCCTCCTCCACCTACGTGTGTGTGTGTGTGTGTGTGTGTGCGTGAAAAGCAAGAGTGTGAACATTCAAGGATTCAGAGGTAGCAAAAATGATCATTTGAGTCCTCTGGTCTCACTGTTGACCTATGAGTTTGACTGTGTGTGTGTGTGTGTGTGTGTGTGTGTGTGTGTGTGTGTGTGTGTGTGTGTGGTCAGAGGGAGCTTGGTCCGAGGCAACAGGAAATTGGAGGCAAGGTTGTTGAGGTGTTTGGGGTTGAGCGGAGGGTGGATTCGATGGAGGATGTCCCTACCACATGGCACTGCTACTTCCTGTCCGATGGGTGAGGTGGCATGGTTAGATAGATAGATAGATAGATAGATAGACAGACAGACAGACAGACAGACAGACAGACAGACAGACAGATAGATAGATAGATAGATAGATAGGTTACACAGCTGTGTTCATTACATAGCTGTGTTCTCAGTGGATCTAGATTTGAGCCAATGTTGACGTGGCTTTCCCTTTGTTATGACATATCCTGTTTATGTCCAGGCACCTGGCCAGCAGAGTACAGGTGGGCTCTCCTGTCACCATGATGCTCCTGCACCTACCACCTCAAACCAACACAGGTACACACACACACACACACACACACACACACACACACACACACACACACACACACACACACACACAAAGGAGGGTATTTAAATACAACATGTGAGGATAGAGTCTACAGAGGAGTAAATAAGAATTGTGTTATTCATGTGTTTTGTGTGTTTCTCAGAGGTCAGGGTGTTTGAGAAGAGGCCTCTGGTGTGGGAGGAGGACATGCAGATGTACTCCAAGTTCTTGGACAGAAAGGTGACGATACAGGCTCTATGGCCCAATTCCATTTCCGTCCTCAGCACCAATGCTTAACTCCTCTCATTATGGTGCTGACTGATATTGGAGGATTGGCACAGCTATAAGCAAGATTGTTTTGACTGTTTACAGTATGTGTAGTGTGTGTGTGCTTGTGCATGCGTATGTGTGTGTGTCTGTGTGTGTGTGTGTGTGTGTGCGCGTATATATGAAGTCTAATTTACCAATAGCCTAATTTATCAATAGTCTAATTTATCAATAGCCTAATTTATCAATAGTCTAATTTATCAATAGTCTAATGTATCAATAGCCTAATTTATCAAGTCTAATTTATCAATAGTCTAATTTATCAATAGTCTAATTTACCAATAGCCTAATTTATCAATAGTCTAATTTACCAATAGCCTAATTTATCAATAGTCTAATTTATCAATAGTCTAATTTATCAATAGTCTAATTTACCAATAGCCTAATTTATCAATAGTCTAATTTATCAATAGTCTAATTTACCAATAGTCTAATTTACCAATAAACTAATTTATCAATAGTCTAATTTATCAATAGTCTAATTTATCAATAGTCTAATTTATCAGTCTCAGTCTGAAGGAGGAGGCCTTGACCTGACTTGAGTGACCTAAAGATCATGTGATGATGCTGCGACGTGATAAAAGCTTAAGAATATTTATTGAAGTTATACTAATCAATGAACAAAATAATATTATAACACAATTCAATAATAAATGGAAAAACACGTGGCAATATGAAAACACAGCAGAAATTAAATGAATGATGTCAGATTATGGCAGCCTATCCTAAATCCTGTTAGCTTAAACATCACACCACATCACAAGAGAATGCTGGATGCAGCCTGACGGTCGTGTGTTGGGAAGCGATGCTCCTGAGGCGTTGTTGGGCTCGAAGAAGGGAAGAGGCATGTGACGTGATTGTTGCTTGGTTTGATGCAGGGTGTAGCGCGCCTGCGCTCCTGTTGAAACAGTGATGATAGACTGTTGGCGAACATTGATATTCGTGGAGATTCAGCGCTGCTTGATGTACAGCAACTGAAATGGTTCAAAAGATGCAAATGTCTTGTTCAAAACCTCTGCTCTCGCCAGAGGTGGATCGTTTGTAGTTTGTGGAAATTCCTAAGACCCATGCAGAATTAAAATGTGTGTGTGTGTGTGTGTGTGTGTGTGTGTGTGTGTGTGTGTGTGTGTGTGTGAAAGGAGGAATTGAAGGCGGAGCATGCTTCATACCTGCGGCAGCATCCAGAGCTGCGTGCCGTCATGGCCGACTTCCTGCAGTTCCTGTTGCTGAGGAAACCAGGCGACGTGTTTCTGTTCGCCAGAGAGTACTTCCTCCCCTTCGCCTCCCGACGTCCCCCTGGAGGAACATTCAACGCGTCCTCGTTTTAAGGAGGGATTCTCCCGAGGAGGGTCCATAGTGGCCTCATCTTTTTTGCTTCACCTGCACTAATCTGAAATAGAAAAAAAGTTACTTTTCTGGTTACTTGATAGTCCTCTTCTTTCATTGTGTAATGTCTGGGTCAGGATTGGCAGCTGATGGACATTTAAAACACAAAAGGTGGCCTTCTTTTCAGACTTCTTAACCCTAACCCTTCTTTTCAGACTACTATGAATCAGCGCAAAAATCATTAAATGGTGACCCTGTCTAACCTATATTTGAGGATGGTTAGTTGATTAGGCTATGTATCTTTTTAGATGGTCTCATTTTCAGACATACCACTGAAAGCTTTAGTAAAGTTAAATTAAAACTTGTGTTTGTAGTTATGTCCAGCCATCATCCAACATTTGACTCTCTGTCTGGCCTAACCTCGCGTCTCCTCTGGGAGCAGAGCCTGGAGTCTATGCCAGTAGAGACAGCAGGGGTGAGTTCAGTCCCAGCAAAACGTTGCAAAGCGGTTGTTGAAACGGAAACAGTGGTGCTTTGAACACCCTGAGTGTTACATAAGCATTGCCCCTATGGCAGCTGAGAATATAAGGCAGGATTTAATCACTAATTAACACCTCTGACACACCCACCAAACGAGCAAAACCCCACCTCAAAGCCTGTTGCCTACACCATTTTCAGATTAAACTAACCCCGGCTCTCTTCCCCCGAGGAGAAACTTGGGGGGTGAGTTCAGTCCCCTGACAAAACGTAGCAAACGGTAATATTGAGACGGAAATGGTGGTGTGTTTGAACACCCTGTTGATTAGGTAACAGAAAAGTTAGAGAAAAGTTAGTGAGATTATTCTTCAATGGTGTTAATGACTGGGTTAAACGGTTAGCCTATCGTTTCAGTCCACATTCCAGAACAGTGGGTGGCGGTAATGCACCTAAAAGTTGTTTGCCAACCGCCAATAAATAACCACAAGAAGAAGAAGAAACTGAAAGTAAACTGGGGAAGTTCGTTCTGCTCAGAAACGAGAAACCTGAAAACATAATAACCGGTATCACCTGAAAACAACCTCTCGCAGCTGACAGCAATCTTTGGAAAAATTGCGTAACTCGAGGTGAGTTTAAGTTTTTCCAATTTTCCTATGAGTTCTCCCCCAAAAAATCAACTAAAAGTAAAAGATAGCTATCTCAAACAAACAACGAAGGGGACGTGGCTTCATAGAATATCACAACGGTACACGGAGCAATTGCAACGAAAGAGTAGAAAAAGGTAGGTGAATATGACGAGCATTAAAAGGTAGGTGAATATGACGAGCATTAAAGGGTAGGTGAATATGACGAGCATTAAAGGGTAGGTGAATATGACGAGCATTAAAGAAACAGGTAGGTGAATATGACGAGCATTAAAGGCAGCTCTAGGAAGAACGGCACAAGCTGGTTGTCTGCGGCAGGTCATTCCCAACAGTGCCTTGCTTCAGAGTCATTGGGCCCATACACGCAGTTTCACTTGATCTCGGGTGCATGCAGAGAAGTATATTGTCCTACTGCAAATACTTGCAGGTGCAATACCAAAAGGAAAACGCTTCAATAATTGCCTAATGTAAACGAAATATTTTGAATACTCATTAGTTGGAAAATATTGTTTGAAGTCTAGGCTAGACTTCAAACAATATTTTCCAACTAATGAGTATTCAAAATATTTCGTTTACATTAGGCAATTATTGAAGCGTTTTCCTTTTGGTATTGCACCTGCAAGTATTTGCAGTAGCCTACGACAAGAAAGCTCTTGCATGGCAGGTTCTGCGGCTGCACCTCACACAGGTAGGTCACTGTTACCCTAACCCTAACCCTAACCCTCACACAGGTAGGTCACTGTTACCCTAACCCTAACCCTAGCTACAAATATGGCCACGACCATGAGCCATGCTAAAATTAGTTTAGAACAGTCCCTCTGAGCACAATTTAGCCTAGTGTATCTTATGTTTATAATATAGTACAAACAAGCACCGGAATATATATTAGAGAACTTGTCTTTCGATAGGCCTACAAAATAAGTTTTTGATGAGTTGCAGTTTGCGCCTCTAGACGCTAAGGGGCAGTGCCTCCTAACCCCAGCTAATCTGTAAGGATGTTTGGGTCTCATAAAGTGAAAGATATTCTGAGACAGGCCTATGTTGGCGCATCCAAGCCTGGCCTTGAATGTAATTAGTGGGATGTTCAAATCTGTTCTGAAAGTATCCATTTTGTCTAATCTGTGGACAATTGAACCCAAACAGCCATATATGAATTCATATTAATAACTCTGAACAGGGCAGTCTGGACACGCTGCCTCAGGTCTGGGTAGGGTTCTCTCCTCCACCGAGCCATAACGTTACTCATTATTGAGTCTCCCTCTCTCTTATTATAGGTGACTGGTGGAGGCCTTGTGGTCTCACTCAGTGTGTGTCTCTCTTATTATAGGTGACTGGTGGAGGCCTTGTGGTCTCACTCAGTGTGTGTCTCTCTTATTATAGGTGACTGGTGGAGGCCTTGTGGTCTCACTCAGTGTGTGTCTCTCTTATTATAGGTGACTGGTGGAGGCCTTGTGGTCTCACTCTGTGTGTCTCTCTCATTATAGGTGACTGGTGGTCTGTGTGTTTTTGTGATGGTGGACCATCTTCTGCTCTCACGCGTCGACGAGGAGCTGGTTTCCTCTGAGGTGGCGGCGCTGCGTTTCCTCTGCAGAGACGTGCTCAACTGGAAACGCCTGGAGACCGTGAGTATGGCTGAGACCCTGATCCAGTGAGTATGGCTGAGACCCTGATCCAGTGAGTATGGCTGAGACCCTGGGACCAGTGAGTATGGCTGAGACCCTGGGACCAGTGAGTATGGCTGAGACCCTGGGATCAGTGAGTATGGCTGAGACCCTGATCCAGTGAGTATGGCTGGGACCCTGAGACCAGTGAGTATGGCTGGGACCCTGAGACCAGTGAGTATGGCTGGGACCCTGGGATCAGTGAGTATGGCTGAGACCCTGGGACCAGTGAGTATGGCTGAGACCCTGGGATCAGTGAGTATGGCTGAGACCCTGGGTTACTTGGTTAAGATTACTACATAATACTAAATATTCAGCTTAAGTATACTGATAGCTTCACGTGATGTACTGTACCAACAACTAATTCTACCGTCATTGGTCGTGTGGTGGTCATCATTAGGGTTAACTAACCCTAACCAAGCAGGTGGGCAGTCGGCTAATTTAGGCTCAGCTGTTTGGCGCTGTATGAGACTTAGGCTAATTCACAACAGAGACAAATAAATGCAAGTTATAGTTTGGCAACTGAGGCTTAGGGGGCAAACAATACACTTGTTTCGTTTACCTGGCTGGTTAGCTGTCATCACTCGGGCACTCTGGATGGGGAGAGGGCAGGGAGGAGATGTGTGTGCAGTGCTGCTCATCTCTCTGGATGGGGAAAGGGCAGAGAGGAGATGTGTGTGCAGTGCTGCTGCAGCGCGCCTCCGTTTGTGTCCACTTTTCGCGTTTACCATTGACAAAGGAAGAGAGGGAGGGGAGGGGCATGGGTGTGCCGCGGGCACGTGTGTGTGTGGGGGGGCAAAATTACAACGCATTTTGGGGCATTATTATTACACGCTTTTAATCAAGAATTGATCGATGTCACCATGGGCCACATACAGTAGGCCTATACTGTAAAAAATAAAGAAGTAACTTTCAAAAGGGCACTTGCCTTGTCCAGAGGGCAAAGGGCAGGTTCTCTAGCACCACCTTGTGTCTATCTGTGCACGTCCCTGGCTGGGACCCTGGGATCAGTGAGTATGGCTGGGACCCTGGGATCAGTGAGTATGGCTGAGACCCTGGGATCAGTGAGTATGGCTGGGACCCTGGGATCAGTGAGTATGGCTGAGACCCTGGGATCAGTGAGTATGGCTGGGACTCTGGGATCTTGTGCTTACAGGTCACTGTGAGAACTGAAATGGGGCCCCATAGACTTACTACTAAAGTTGAGTTGTAGTCTGTCTCTCTACTCCTCTGTTCTCCTCTCTAACCCTAACCCTAACCCTGTCTCTCTACTCCTCTGTTCTCCTCTCTAACCCTAACCCTGTCTCTCTACTCCTCTGTTCTCCTCTCTAACCCTAACCCTAACCTCTCTACTCCTCTGTTCTCCTCTCTAACCCTAACCACCTGTCACCTCCTGCCCAGTCAGGGATCAGAGAGAAAGGGAAACGATCTGACAGGAATGTGTGGTATGACACGTTTGATTGTGGTATGACACGTTTGATTGTGGTTCCCAGGTGCAGGATGGCTGTGGCCTGTTCCAGAGGCTTCTGGAAAAAGGTCTGCTGGAGAACCACCACTTCCTTTCCCAGCTTCTCCAGACGATTGGTCGATACGATCTGCTCCGCCTCCTGGAGACAGACGTCGGCCAACCGGAGCAAGAGTCCCGCCCTCAAACGGATGCGAGTCCCGTCCTGTCAGACTACAGGTGAGCCCAACCAGGCAGTAGACTTGTTTCACACGTTCCACCTCTGCGTTCCACATGACCAGCAGTCTGACGTTCCACCTCTGCGATCCACATGACCAGCAGTCTGACGTTCCACCTCTGCGATCCACATGACCAGCAGTCTGACGTTCCACCTCTGCGTTCCACATGACCAGCAGTCTGACGTTCCACCTCTGCGTTCCACATGACCAGCAGTCTGACGTTCCACCTCTGCGTTCCACATGACCAGCAGTCTGAACTTTGCCTCTTTCTTTCTCTCTCCCTTCCTTCACCTCTTCTCCTTCTCCTGTCCTGTCAGGAGGATGCTGTATAAAGTCTCTGAGGACATCACTCTGGAGAATTTAACAAAGATGAAGTTTCTACTAAGCAACAAACTAGGTCGAGGACGACTTGATCACTGCTCTGTAAGAAAGAACACACTGAACACCAGCCCTAACCCTAACCCTAACCCTGTAAGAACACACTGAACACTCAAACATTATGGCTGTTACAGTATTTGTTTATTTGTTTATTTAGAAGGATCCCCATTAGCTCTACCCTAAAGTAAAGCTACTTTTAGTTGGACAACCAGTATAACCAACCAGTCCACAACAGTATACCTTCAGTATATCTTCAGGCTAGTCCAGTTGTGACCAGGGCCTCTTTGAGCCCTGCTAAGACTAACCCTAACCTTCGGCATGTTCTCACACATTTATACAAAACACGGTTCTACTCTTCCTGAGAACACGGTTCTCCTCTTCCTGAGAACACGGTTCTCCTCTTCCTGAGAACACGGTTCTCCTCTTCCTGAGAACACGGTTCTCCTCTTCCTGAGAACACGGTTCTCCTCTTCTGGCTCCAGACGGCGCTGGAAGTCCTGGCCGAGATGGAGAGGCAGGATGAACTGTCAGAGAGGAGACTAGAGGAGCTGGAGAAAATGCTGCTGCAATGTGATAAACAGCTGGCCCAGATGATACAGCTGTACAGAGAAGGTACCGCGCGCGCGCGCACACACACACACACACACACACACACACACACACACACACATACTGTACACACACAGACAAGCTGAAGTACATATTTAACTCCAAAATATTGTGTATTATTATCAATGACAGACAGACGTGGTTGTAGTATTCTGTAACACAGGAACTGCTGCCCATCTTTCGTCGCAGGCTCAAAACTCATCTCTTCAAGAAGTACTACAACAATCCTCCCACCTAAGCACTTATTGTATTATATTATATTGCACTGTACTTTAGATTGTGATTCTTGCACTTTGCCTTCAGCACTAGATTATGCTCTTAGTCACTTGTTTTAGAAAGAAGATGCACTTGTGAGTTCTGGCAAGTAGTAGTACATTGGCTCTACGTTAAATGCAATTATTGTTAGTCGCTTTGGATAAAAGCGTCTGCTAAATGACTGTAATGTAATGTAACTCTAAATTGTTGTTCTTCGATTGGCAGGGTGCAGTTTGTCGCAGGAGGAATTATTTGTTCAGCCAATCGGGACCCCAGATTTTCCAGCGGAGCCTGCACCCCATGGCAGTGTGGACCAGGTGTGTGTGTGTGTGTGCGTGTGCGTGTGCGTGTGCGCGTGTTGGACTGTGTTCCCTGCAGACTAACTCTCTGTTTGTCTCTCTCAGGGCATTCCTCTCTCTCTACAGAGCATGTCTATACTTTCAGAGACGCAGCCCATCCGTAAGTCTCCCTCTCAAACACACACATACTCACACTTTCACACACACACTCACACACACAAACACACTCACACACACTTGACTTAGTTCTCCTGGTCTGGTCCTTAGTTCTCCTGGTCTGGTCCTTAGTTCTCCTAGTCTGGTCCTTAGTTCTCCTGGTCTGGTCCTTAGTTCGCCTGATCTGGTCCTTAGTTCTCCTGGTCTGGACTTAGTTCTCCTGGTCTGGTCCTTAGTTCTCCTGGTCTGGTCCTTAGTTCTCCTGGTCTGGACTGAGTTCTCCTGGTCTGGTCCTTAGTTCTCCTGGTCTTGACTGAGTTCTCCTGGTCTGGTCCTTAGTTCTCCTGGTCTGGTCCTTAGTTCTCCTGGTCTGGACTTGGTTCTCCTGGTCTGGTCTTTGGTTCTCCTGGTCTGGTCTTTAGTTCTCCTGGTCTGGACTGAGTTCTCCTAGTCTGGTCCTTAGTTCTCCTGGTCTGGACTGAGTTCTCCTGGTCTGGTCCTTAGTTCTCCTGGTCTGGTCCTTAGTTCTCCTGGTCTGGACTTAGTTCTCCTGGTCTGGTCCTTAGTTCTCCTGGTCTGGTCTTTAGTTCTCCTGGTCTGGACTTAGTTCTCCTGGTCTGGTCCTTAGTTCTCCTGGTCTGGACTGAGTTCTCCTGGTCCTTAGTTCTCCTGGTCTGGTCCTCAGGTGAGCGAGCGTCTGAGGTGGAGCAGCAACATCTGTCCATGGATGCAGAAACGTCCGGCGCAGATCAGGTAACGTCTGTTCCCAGGAGAGGAAGCACCTTCTGTGACCCTAACCCTATATGACCCTAACCCTATATGACCCTAACCCTATATGAACCTAACCCCACACTCACCGCTGCCTGTGTGTCTCCTGCAGATGGAGCACTATCCCATGACCCATAACCCGCGGGGGCAGTGTTTGATCATCAACAACGAGCACTTCACAGGGACTTCACAGGGACGGTTGAATGATCGACCAGGGACGGACATGGACAAGAGTAGGCATCCTCTCTCCCCTTGTCAGGGTTAGGGTTAGCTAACCCTGTCTTCTCTTGTCCTCAGACCAGCCGTCAGAGAGGGATATGATTATAGATAGATGGATGGATGGATGGATAGATAGAAGCCTTTATTTAGACATGGAAGAGCATACTGTATTGAGACTAGGGGTGGTATTGATCTCACAATTCGATTGAATTTCGGTTTCAAATCGATTATCTTTGATAAAATTTTTGATTTGAATTTGATAGAACTTTCAATGACATTTCCACCATTTGACTACAAGAACCCATTACATACAGGGGGGCCCGAGATGGTAGGGAAACACTGAAATACATCCCAAGCACAAAGATATTGTGAAAACAGTATAAAATCAGAAGAAAGAATTATAATAAAATATCGATTTGTGAATCGACCTTTAATCATAGAGAATAGAATCACAATTCTTACATGAATCTATTTTTTTCACCAGCCCTAACTGAGACCAGATCTCTTACAGATGTGCCCCGCTTAGAAGCAACATGTACAGTAATACAGTAGCAGAGAGCACAGAAACATACAAGAACAGTGGGAGGGAGCTAGATCATGAGCTATCATTCTCTCTCTTTTTCTTTCTCTCTCTCTCTCTCTCTCTGCCTGCCTCTCATTTCTTCTCACCTTAGGGTCTATAAGCAGTGTGTTTTCCAGACTGGGGTTTGTGGTGAAGGTCCTGAACGATCTGACGAGAGATGCCATGCTTGATGCTGTGGAGCAGCTGGGGAGAGAGTCTCATGCTCAGGCAGATGCTCTGGTGAGATGAACTCGTTAGGGTCGGGGTCGGGGGCTCAGAGCCGGCGCGTCCATAGAGCATTTTGGCAAGTGCGGCAAAATGTGAGCCAACCAGGTTAAAAAAAAAGAGAAAATAATGGGTGCCTCAATTGCTGAGGAATGTGTCAATCACGCTGCACATGTCAATCACGCTGCACCTGCCAATCACGCTGCACCTGCCGCCGCCTCCCTCCCCCAGCCCCGCCCCTTTCACCAGCCATGACTGAGGATGGCAAAAAATGGCAATAGCCAGCCTACTGTAAGTCTAAACAACCACAATTATCTGGCTGTGAATATAAAAAGAGGAGACAGTTGAAGGACCAAGCACACTTGTTAAAATATATTGATCCCTTTTCAGTCTCAGCCCAACAGGAGAGCGCAGTTTCTCAAAGTTGAAAGTGAAACTTATACCTTTGCAGTAGGTCTACATTGAAACAGGACAGACTTAATTATGGACCGGCAACGATCTCCATAGAACATGCTCAGAGAATCTAAATAGACCTAGAGGATGAAGGCCCACCATGCTTCTGAAAAGTAGGCTGCTCTTTGCTCTAGTCGTTAAGCTGAATCTGCTGTTGAAATGTGCTTGCACACATTTCATAATATAAATATGTATGTTTATCCACATGAGAAAGTGGTGTATAGGATAGATTTGCACTGGTAGTTTGAGGAGCGGAAATTGGATTACTTAGAAAATAGAAGTCAAATAGATGTCATGTCTGCTGTAGAGAATTTGGAACCAGGTTATATTTACTATGCAGACCTTGGGTGTTATTTGTATGGATCCAGATCCCGCTGTTTATATTATTGACACTGAGCACACTGTTACGCGAGACCAGCGTTGCACTAGACTTTGCGTTAGCCTACGGCATAATTAGTTAGCCTACGGCATATTGGCCTTCGTGTGCTGTTGCTGGTAGGGCAGGCCTTCGTTGCAAATAATTGCTTTTCACCTAGAGCAGCAGAAGTGCACACACCGGTCCTGGGGGGGATTGACGTTAAAAATCAGAACTCCTTTGAGTCTTTATACTCACTTATTACTGTGCTATAGCTGTTATTCCTCATCTTTCCATGAGCCCATTTGGAATGGACTGTCCCACTAATCCCTGTGTCCCCAGGTGGTGTGTGTGCTGTCCCACGGAGATGTCGGGTGTGTGTACGGTGTTGATGCGAAGCCGGTGGCCGTGCGCTCCCTTGCCCATCCCTTCACCAGCAGGCGCTGCCCCTCCCTGGTGGAGAAACCCAAGCTGTTCTTCATCCAGGCTTGTCAGGGGCAGGGCTACCAGAAGGGGGCGCTGCCTGCCTCCACGAGGCAGAGAGCCAGAGGGGCACAGTACGAGGCAGACGCCGGCCCCGTCCAGTCCATTCCCGATGACGCAGACTTCCTGATTGGCATGGCGACAGTGGAGAATTTCAAGTCGTTCCGGAACACGAAGGAAGGTTCCATCTACATCCAGGAGCTCTGCAAGCAGCTGGAGAAGGGAGGAGCCAGGTCAGTGATGCTCAGAGAGGGGAGGAGCCAGGTCAGTGATGCTCAGAGAGGGGAGGAGCCAGGTCAGTGATGCTCAGAGAGGGGAGGAGCCAGGTCAGTGATGCTCAGAGAGGGGAGGAGCCAGGTCAGTGATGCTCAGAGAGGGGAGGAGCCAGGTCAGTGATGCTCAGAGAGGGGAGGAGCCAGGTCAGTGATGCACAGAGAGGGGAGGAGCCAGGTCAGTGATGCTCAGAGAGGGGAGGAGCCAGGTCAGTGATGCTCAGAGAGGGGAGGAGCCAGGTCAGTGATGCTCAGAGAGGGGAGGAGCCAGGTCAGTGATGCTCAGAGAGGGGAGGAGCCAGGTCAGTGATGCTCAGAGAGGGGAGGAGCCAGGTCAGTGATGCTCAGAGAGGGGAGGAGCCAGGTCAGTGATGCTCAGAGAGGGGAGGAGCCAGGTCAGTGATGCTCAGAGAGGGGAGGAGCCAGGTCAGTGATGCTCAGAGAGGGGAGGAGCCAGGTCAGTGATGCTCAGAGAGGGGAGGAGCCAGGTAAACTAGTTGGGTGGGGTGTTAAACCCTAAACAAGTCCAAACTCCTGATCAGAAACTATACTCTCACTGCCATTTAAAGGCAGGGATGTGCACTGGATGTTAGAGTTTAAAAAAGGCACTTAGGTTGTGCGCAGCACATTTTTACCTTAATTAGCAAAATATGTAATGAAAATGAATGAATAAACAAATTGGTCTACTTCTAGCCACAAATGGCTAGCAAACTACCTAGTAAAGTAAGCCAGCAATCTTATCATCACTGCTTGGTTCCACCGCCTTTTGAGTTGAATTTTGTTTAACTTTTCAGAAAAGCGCTGTGTGATGTCAAGCGCCTTTTTGACAGATGACCAATCAGGACGAGTAGAATTGGCACGCGTCACGTGTACCGTCCCTAGTAACCAACTTAGTTACCAGTGCCCCCAAAAGACTTCAAGATGGATAAAGTAGTTAAATCGTAATGTGGGAGTCGAGGAACTGTAATGACTGTGTCCAATCATTTTGAGTTGCCAACTTTGATGGCTCACCTACCTGTCAACCTACCTACAGTACCTGCCTGTCAACCTACCTACAGTACCTGCCTGTCAACCTACCTACAGTACCTGCCTGTCAACCTACCTACAGTACCTGCCTGTCAACCTACCTACAGTACCTGCCTAGCGAGGGTCATTTGTTTTTCCCCGGTTTGGAGAAGTGGCTTTGGAAGGTGGCCTGAAGAGAGGGGCAGGATTTTGTCCGTTGCATTTTTCAGCATATGATTGGTCAGATAATCACAGTAGCCTACCCTGGCTCAGTGTATGATTGGTCAGATAATCGCAGTAGCCTACCCTGGCTCAGCGTATGATTGGTCAGATGATCACAGTAGCCTACCCTGGCTCAGCATATGGGTAGCTGCACATGCTGTGGTCTATCCGTGATTCACATTTGTTTGATCAGGATTCAGGAATAAACTCCTAGCATTATATCACAGTATATATCCTTGCTGTGTTGTCAAGCAGTTTTTATGTGTATTCTGTTATGTTTTACCTGTTTACTATCAATGTAATGTATTACTGTGTGACATGTACTTCCTGTTTCCTGTGTAGTGGGGAGGACATCTTGACAGTGTTGACTCGTGTGAACCGAGAAGTCAGCAGAGGAGAGTTTCTAGCCTACAAGCAGATGCCTGAACCCAAGTACACTCTCACCAAGAAACTCATCCTCACCTTCCTCTGAGGCCAAACTAACTGATCACAATCATGTTGGGAAGCACAAGATGATAGTTTTTTCTCCAACGGTGCCCTTTACAAAATGGTGCCTAAGCAAAAGCAGGAAGCGAACAACCCCATGGGACATTCAATCTGAAAAAATGAGTGGTAGTCAATGGCCAGAGAGAAATCATTTATTGATCCGGTTTTAATTGTGCCATGACAATACATACATGATGTTTGTCAATTGAAAACATACATTTTACTCATATCCGTTAACTGACAAGTTGGCTAATTTTAGCTAGCTGACATTCTACTCATTTAACACTCACCAAAACCTTGTAAAGCTCTTGCAGAACTGACTAACTCCCCTTGAATTTCACCTCATTCTGGAATAACTGCTTTACAGATTTATGACAAACTGTGACTTTCTTGACTTGTACAGTTATATTTGAATTGCACAAACATATGTGTATGGTCATGACACAATTCAGATGATTTGTCTCATATTTGTACCATATATTTCTTTCAGAAATAAGGTCCCATGGGACAGCTCTTCCTACTTGCTTGGGCACTCTATAGTGTCGGGGGATTGAATCTGATTGGAATTGAGCGCCACCCATGACAGGCTTATTCCAAAAATCTACATGGAGCTGTGAGCCAGACTAGCTTGTTACCAGCCTCAGAGCTGGTGCAGCGGAGGTTAACCCTAACCCTGAACGGAGGGGATAGGGGGGTTAGTATGTGTGGTGTGTATGTTGAGGCACATCAACATACACACCAAAATGCCCATATTTTCATGTATGGTTCTGTTCTGCTATTAAAACGCCCATTTGATTTGAACTGTCTGATTTGAACTGTCTGATGTGAACTGTTTTTCTGAGTCGCATCATCCATGGGAAATGACTCGGGATAAACCATGTCACCATGACGAGTCAAAGACAACTGACTACTATTGCACTACTGAACTACTGTACTACTGCACACTCCATCACTTGAAACAGCACACTTGAAACAGCACCTGTGAACACTTGAACACTGACTATACCATAGATGCATAACATATAAAATAGGCAACAACTGACTCTACCCAACTGTATACTTGAATGTTATTTAATTGCACTGCCTACTGTATATCATGGACACAGACACAGTAATCCATGATCAGATGGGATGAGTAGATGGGGATGATACTGACAGACAAGTCATCCATGATCAGATGGATGAGTAGATGGGGATGATACTGACAGACAAGTCATCCATGATCAGATGGATGAGTAGATGGGGATGATACTGACAGATTACAGACAGTAAATTGGCAGCTTGAGTGCCTGTCTAGTTGAGTACCTTGGACTGGAATGAGGAGCTGATTAATGCTCATAAGATACTGTCAGGACAAGCAATGACAATAATTCCATTGTACTCCCAAATGGGCCACACACTCAAATCAGACACTTGAGTTTGTGGCCCAGAAGTGGAGTGCCTTTGGGTTATCCTCAACTAAATTGACAAATTGTGCTGTTGTTTAAAGTAAACAGCTGTGCTGTGAATGAACAGAAGAGACATTGGGAGGGTAAAAGCTCAGAGTTCGTCCAGATGACAGCTGAGAGTATCGAAGCACTGAAGGGTGTGCATGTCTGTCTGCCTGCCTGCCTGCCTGCCTGTCTGTCTGTCTGTCTGTCTGTCTGTCTGCCTGCCTGTCTCTGTCTGTCTGTCTGCCTGCCTGTCTGTGTCAATAAACAGAAGGATTAATCCTGTTAACTCCATGCATCTGTTCTCTTTATTATGCTGGGTTCACTGTATCTATCTGTGGGTTCACTTTCAAACAAACACTTCTGAAGATAGAAACCAGATACCAGTCTCCACGTCCCATTTGATCTGATGATCACCTGTTGTGACCTTAATTGACTCTGCTTCATTTTAGCTAGCTCAGTTATATGAGAGCGTCACAAGAGCTAGTGTTGTCTCTCTCTACAGCCCGCCAAAGAGAAGGACAAACTGGTGTTCAAGAAAACAGCAAGTTTGAGTCCTGGCTTTTCATCCCCCAAACAGAAACACAGACTATATGATCGCACCGGTCATATATACACCATAATGTTGGACTTTTGAGCTGCTTCATAAAATAGCCTAATTATTTGGTGCCCCACCCTCCCTCTCTGACTCGCACACTCAGTGAGGTGTGACTGTGCGGATTCCACTGGACTCCACCCATAGGCCACGGGTGAGTTCAGCCCTGACAGAATGTTTATTGAAACATAAACGGTGGTGCGTTGAACACCCTGTATGTTATGCAAGTGTTGCACCGCTATGGCAGATGAGAATTAAAGGAGGGGTTTATACCAGTCTGCTGATTGGGTAACACCTCTGATGCACCAAAGTGAGAAAACCTACATCTAAGCCCGTCTTAGACCGTTTCGAATAAACATGTAGTTCAACCCGGAAACCACAGCAAAACGGTGCACACCGTTTTCAGATTGAACTCACCTGATATCTCGTCCTAAAAAAGTTTCAGGAAATGTTTTACATCTGTCCGCCTGCTGCACGAGCGAAGGAGCGACTGGAATAAATATACATTATAACTAAAACATATATTTAATCAGTCTTTTAAGCTTCACTTCGGTAGGACTGCTACTAAATACACAGAGGCCACACATACTTTTTCTTAGTGTTTCTAATTCCCATTTCTGAATTATTGCGTGGTGAGTAAACACTTTCTAACGATCGCACAATATGTAAGTAATGTTTCCAGTGGCAGTTCAGAGCTTGTGTGCATATCTGGAAGCCGTTCACTACCTGAATGGGCCTTTTGTACACATCACATAGGCTACCAGTTTCTTAATCCACCTTGTTCTTCATCCGACGTTCTCTTTATTGGTGGTTATGGAAATGGGACTTTCAATCACCAGGGAGCTGGCCTTTCAGCTGCGTAAATTGAGTCAGACGTTTAGACAATATTATGGTCAGGGTAGGCTATACGCTCCTTAGTTTGTGTTTGTGGCACAGATAGAATCTTCGAAATGCAGAAGTACCGTGGTTCTGTAATTGGTTAATGGATATATTGTGCATCTCTCTCTCTCTCTCTCTCTCTCTCTCTCACACACTCACTCGCACGCACGCACACACAAGCACGCACGTCTCCCCTTCATATGCACACAGTAACCCTCTAGTTATTCAGTGAGAATGACTTGACTGTGGGTCATTCTCTCACTGTTATATGGGTTCAGTACGTGTTAAGTATTTTTTCCACTGAGTGTTTTCTCCTGTTGCTTAGCACTGGGTATGTGAAGTCATGACTTAAAGATGTAAGCCTTGGGTGGAGCCTGCTGCTGGCCTCCGTGTTTGTGAGAGTGAGAGAGAGTTTGTTTAGGGGCGGGTGGAGGAGGGTTACAAAACTATGTACGTCCTTGTGAAAAGGGACTTTCAGGGACTTTCAGATCCCTTTTCACAAGGAGACTTGCCACATGTTCAATGGCATACACAGTATTACTCTAACCCTAACCCATACACAGTATTACATTACATTACATTATTACAGTATTACTCACGTAATCTGTCACTTTCACAGTAACAAAGAGGCTGTAGGAGTTTTATTGTACTGTATGTGGGCTAACCCTAACCCTAACCCTAACCCTAAACCTAACCCCACCACACACACACAGATATAACCATGATACGGTACCACACACACAGAGATATAACCATGATACGGTACCACACACACAGAGATATAACCATGATATGGTACCACACACACAGAGATATAACCATGATACGGTACCACACACACAGAGATATAACCATGATACGGTACCACACACACAGAGATATAACCATGATACGGTACCACACACACAGAGATATAACCATGATACGGTACCACACACACAGAGATATAACCATGATATGGTACCACACACACAGAGATATAACCATGAAAATGCCATCACAATTTAAGTGACCAGTATAATTGCGGTATTGTTAAAATGGGCTGAAAATTATGTCACCACTGAAATAATTTCACCAAGTTTTATATTGCAAACCACAAATTAAACACACACTAAAATTAGCAGCACTATACACTTTATATTTGCTTTAACATTAAAATAATGTGTGTTGGTGACGTGTGTTGGTGACTTACTAACTTTGGTTGATTCATGTGCACTGTCCCTGTAAAAAAATACACTAAACTTCAGCATCGTCCCATGCAGAAGGGCCTTGGGTCTTTTATGTTATGTGTGTGTGTTTAAAGTGTGACAGTTATTGGAAATGTCCTTACCAAATAAATGTTGTGGTGTGGGGTTTGTGTGGACCACACATTTAAGCAGAAACACATGGAAGCCCCCTTAATTTTAACACCATCTGGCGCTAGAGGCTTGGCTATCTTCTGCTGTGTAGGTACCGGCCCCTTAACTCTAAACCTCAACGTGTGTGTGTGTGTGTGTGTGTGTGTGTGTGTGTGTGTGTGTGTGTGTGTGTGTGTGTGTGTGTGTGTGTGAGAGAGAGAGAGAGAAAGTGCACAGTAGCTGTAGGCCTAACTATATGGACTCAGTTTAGAGCTACTACAGAATTTTGAGAGTCCATGGAGAAACCAGTAGGCTCTCTAGTAGTTCTCTCCTCCCTCACAGCTCTCTAGTAGTTCTCTCTTCTCCCTCACAGCTCTATAGTAGTTCTCTCTTCTCCCTCACAGCTCTCTAGTAGTTCTCTCTTCTCCCTCACAGCTCTCTAGTAGTTCTCTCTTCTCCCTCACAGCTCTCTAGTAGTTCTCTCTTCTCCCTCACAGCTCTCTAGTAGTTCTCTCTTCTCCCTCACAGCTCTATAGCAGTTCTCTCTTCTCCCTCACAGCTCTCTAGTAGTTCTCTCTTCTCCCTCACAGCTCTCTAGTAGTTCTCTCTTCTCCCTCACAGCTCTCTAGTAGTTCTCTCTTCTCCCTCACAGCTCTCTAGTAGTTCTCTCTTCTCCCTCACAGCTCTCTAGTAGTTCTCTCTCCTCCCTCACAGCTCTATAGTAGTTCTCTCTTCTCCCTCACAGCTCTCTAGTAGTTCTCTCTTCTCCCTCACATCCAGTTTAATGGTCAGGGATGAAGGACCCCAGGTCTGCTGTCTGGAACACAGAGACACGCAGGCTAAACCCTAACCCACGCAGGCTAAACCCTGACCCTAACCCTAACCCACGCAGGCTAAACCCTAACCCTGTCAAACTGCTACTAGTGCTGAATGAACTCTGTGTTCTGATCTGATCTGGGGTTATTTTTTCCAGCCCCCTCTCCCAGCCAGCATGTCCAGGTCGGATTTTCCTCCAGGGTACGACGACGATCGCTCCCCCCTCCACGGGCCCCCGGGTGGAAATTACCCCCCTCCCCCTGCGTATGGCTTCCCCGCGTATGGCGGTGTCCCACCAGGCCAGCCCTCCGCCCCCTACCCCCCGGGCCCCCAGGGGTTCCCCTACCCTGAACAGCCCACTGCCCTCTACCCAGGTCAGGGCTACCCGGCTGGGCCTCCGGGCCACCTGCCCTTGCCCCCGATCATCCCCCCCACCATGCCTGCAGATGCACTGAGCTCCGGTAAGCTTTGAACGAAGGACGGACAATTCTGTGGGCGTAGATGTTTGTTTGTTTGTTTTAGAATAGCGATGGACCAGTGATGGAAGTAGAACATGGCCTGGTTACAGTAGAAGTTTACTTTACTTCCTGTGACCACTTCCTGCACAGCACATTTCTGCCTAATCCACACTGCAGCATTAATGTGTCCCCCTCACCCTCACTGCAACATTAATGTGTCCCCCTCACCCTCACTGCAACATTGTGTCCCCCTCACCCTCACTGCAATGTTAATGTGTCCCCCTCACCCTCACTGCAACGTTAATGTGTCCCCCTCACCCTCACTGCAACGTTAATGTGTCCCCCTGACCCTCACCCACACTGCAACGTTAATGTGTCCCCCTGACCCACACTGCAACATTAATGTGTCCCTGACCCTAACCCACAGGTGGAGGGGAGGGGTTTGCTGCGAGCGGCGCCAACTGGGACAGTCTGAGTGTGCGACATGCCTTCATCAGAAAGGTGAGGCCTACATACAGCAGCCTACACACTAGCTGGAACACACCCACATTCCCTTAGGAAGCTGCTATGAAACGGTTAGGGTTAGAGGGTTAGGGTTAGGGTTAGGGTTAGAGGGTTAGGGTTAGGGTTAGAGGGTTAGGGTTAACCCATTGAGCTGTTGGCCAGGAAAGGGTCATGTTTTTTTCTCTCTTTCTCAGGTGTATCTGATCCTGGCAGCACAGCTCCTCGTCACAGTCGCCATCGTGTGCGTCTTCACATTCGTGTGAGTGTGTGTTTGCACATGTTACAGTGCACATTGAGACTTTGCATAAGGCTGTCTTCACGAGTGTGTGTGTGTGTGTGTGTGTGTTTGTATATGATTTTCATGACAATGTGTATACATTTGTTGTGTGTGACTTTGCCTGTCGTTGTCCTCTACAGAGACAGCGTGGGCAAGTTTGTGATCAGAAACCCAGCAGTCTACTGGGCATCATAGTAAGTGCTCTTCCTACAGTACTACTGGACAGGATTAACACATGCCTTCTGACTGACAGCTATGTAGCCAAATCTCTCTCCACTACTGTTTGATTGACAGCTGTGTTGGTCTAATTTCTTCGCAGTGGTGTGTATATTGTCACTCACATCGTGCTGGTCTGCTGTAAAGGACCCAGGTGAGCAGTACATGTCAGCTAATAACCACCAGATGCTCAAGGCATGTGGACTGGGATTGGTTAAACCTAGAATAGAACAGAATAGAATAGAAATAGAATAGAAAGTTTATTTTGCCATATACAGTATAACCAGTACAGGTACATTGGAATTCTTGTCATTGCTTGTCCTTGCAGTATTTTATCAGCACTAATCTTGTCCTCATTCCAGTCCTAGACACAGACATGTTCACAAACAGGCAATTTACAGTCCATAGTCGAGCAGTCTATTCTGCCAGTTTGATCCTCCTCTACATAGCACATCCTTTCATGGGGGACTGAGTAGAAATATGGGCCAGCCATGCCAGCGAGATGGCTAGCTGTCCTGAGGCAGCTTGGCCGGCTGAGGCGGTGTCTGAAAGAGGTCATGTCTGGGCAGGCGAGGGTGGAAGTGGTGCTGGAGACGAGCGACGCAGTGGCACCAGCTGTTACATACACAGACACACAAGTGGTGTTGTACTGAAACGCTGTCCTAACCCTACCCCTAACCATAACCCTAACGCTGTCCGAACCCTAACCCTCCTCCGAATCCTTAAAGGACAATGCTCGTTTTTGACAACCTGGACCTTATTTACGACATATTATAAGACGTTTGACTCACCGAGATCACTTTGGTGTAGTTCGGAGGCATGTAGAAGAAATTTAAAATCCAGTGCGAGCCAGTATATCCATGTAATGGCGGTGGTCGGGGCACTTAGAATGCAGTTTCTATTTTCTGCCGCGAAACGGTTGTTTTCATCAATCTGTCTTGATGAATCGCTAGTTGTGCTTACATAGAGCATAGGCCTGTTGTGGTTTTTCACATGCCTCTGTAATATGATCTTTAGAAACGTCTTTAGACACGAAATAGCTTCCTCACTTGCTCCAGCACGCATGCGCACAGCGTGCTGGAGCAACGATTGCGCGCTGTGCGCATACGTGCTGGAGCAAGTGAGGAAGCTATTTCGTTTCGAAAGACGTTTATAAAGATCATGGCATGTTAAAACCACAACAGGCCTATGCTCTATGTAAGCACAACTGGCGATTCATCAAGACAGATTGATGAAAACAACCGTTTCGCGGCAGAAAATAGATTTTTAGAAATCTATATATACTGGCTCGCGCTGGATTTTAAATTCCTTCTACATGCCTCCGAACTACACCAAAGTGATCTCGGTGAGTCAAACGTCTTATAATATGTCATAAATAAGGTCCAGGTTGTCAAAAACGAGCATTGTCCTTTAACCCTGTTTTCCCCACAGGAGGAAGTTCCCATGGAACCTCATCCTGCTGGCCCTCTTTGTAAGTGATCTTTCCCGGGAGCCCTAACCCTAACCCTGTAGGGGCATGTTCATAAAGATGGAGTCATCTGTATCTGAACCAGACTGACTGGGTTTTCCTTGTGTGTTCCGGCAGACTCTGGCATTGTCCTATATGGCGGGAACTATATCCAGGTGAGTGAGCCTGTTTGTGCGTACATGTGCACATCATCCACCGGCCTGTCGTATTGTGCACTGCAGTGATGTATACATCTGCGTATATTTGGTTTGCAGCTACTATGAAACCAAGGCAGTGTTTCTGGCTATGGGCATCACTGCCGTTGTCTGTGTCATTGTCACGGTCTTCTGCTTCCAAACCAAGGTAAGACCCTGGGAGTATGTGTGTGTGTGCGTGCATGTGCGTGCGCCTGTGTGTGTGTGTGCGTGCGCGCGCGCATGTGCGCGCCTCTCAGTGTGGGAATTTAACTATGGCCGTCGATGCCCCTCACTCTGGCCTGAAAATAATTGTACGTCTCTATGGCTTTTGTGCCCCTACTAGCCTACCATCTAAATCTCAAGGTTGCTTTAAAAGCATCAGTGGTCTTGTCCTTTGCTTGATATGATATATAGGTCTGAATTGACTTTATATATAGCTAATAAATTATGACACGGCTCAAAATACCTTGTCTATCTAGCCATTGCCCAACTCTCTTTGTGCCAGGTGATGGCTAATGTGATGCTAGCTAGCTATTGCTAACTCCACAGACCACAGGCACAGCTTGAGTTAGCTATTGTTAGCTAATGTTACATTACTGACAGCCAGCATTAGGTAGGTAGGTTAGGTAGATAGCTGACTTATTGAGTGCTTAACTGAATCAAACCTTCCGTTATTAATACTTGTGTAAGTTGACAGCTGCTTTCTAGTTAGCTAGCTAGCATAGCTAGATAGAATCCGATTACACTGGCTATTGATAGCTAGCTAGCAACCCTAATTACAGTATGTTGCACATTGCCTTTCTAGAATAATGCCTTGACTAAAGAGACTATAGCAAACAAATTGGGTTTGAAACAGATTGTGCTGCTAAGTGCATGTATAATTGCCTGTTGGTTCTAGTTGCTTGGCTATACTATAGAGCTACATAGCATTTCCAGTGAAGGGGCATGCTTGCTCGGCTCCGTATGATTAAACCAAGATTGCATGACTTACGACAACATTATGGAGGCACCATTTGATATAAAAAAAAGTAAATAAAGTAGGCTATTTATGTTTTTCATGTCATTCATGTTTCATGATTTATTGGGCATAGAGAACAGTTAGGGCCAAATCCACAAAAGGATTGCACGGCTTTTGCAGCGACAAACCCTGTGCAAATGAGACAAAGAAATAGCATCCAATCCACAAAGAACACGCAAAGGGTTCAAAACTGCACCGATGAGCAAATAGCACTGCTGCACCAGGCTCATTTGAATGTATGTAAATTAAGTACTTCCGTGCAAAATTGCCCCAAATAAGCCTTATTTCTGATCCATAAACACCATGAGCTAACTGCCACATGCGGTTACAGGTGCAAATACCGCTTTTGAAAAGCTGCTATTAACTGCAGCAGTCAGCGCACACTCTTTCCTGTCTCTCAGAACTTGTGAAATTTGAATGATATTGAATTGATGTTGAGGGCGAAATATATATAGCCTAGAGGCGGGTTTAAAAATAAGTTCTGCCAGCTGCTATGCACAGAAACAAACAGAACTGATATTTTCTGAAAAAAAAGTGTGGTCTCGTTTTCATTATGATCCAATCTGTGTCCTGAAATATGGAGAAAAGCTTGACACACTGGGGAAAGATACGACATATCCAAGATCTTATATCTATATACAAGAACAAATTGCATTCAGCTGGTGGTAAGTGCAACACATACAGGCCTGGCCCCAGGACAAAATGACTGAGGGTGCTAACAATACAGTGGCTAAACAGTAACAAGACTACTGTTTCAAAACCAAATAAGCTACATTTATCTAGCCTAACAGCGGAGTGTCTACAAGAAGATGCAGAAGAAATAATGAACGATTATTCTATCTACACAGAGAGATGACTGCTAAAATGAACAAAATATAACAGCGCAGCAAGCATCATGTAGGCTACAAAAACATTAATGTCGTGAATAAGGCAGACTGAGGCGTAGCTTAAAACTCAGAAGGGTCTGGTTTAATGAATCGCCAAACGGCACGGACGTAGGCTAACACTGACTCCCAAAATCAAACATACAGTAGCTCAGGAAGCGCGAGGAGGAACGCCCACCTACAGTATTATATCCCACACAGCGCCCGCTCCCCTCCCTCTACAACCACAACCCACACACACCAACACACAAACAGCAACAACATTATAAACACGGGTTGCTACAATATGATAATGATCTTTTCGGATTATTGGTCAAGTGCAGTAGGCGTTCACGTAGTAGGCTATCACGTTTCATGCAGCTCTCTCCCTCTCTTGCTGACTGAAACTTCACTTCCCTGTCGTTTCTATTTTGTGGATTTCTACAGTAGGCCTAACAGTAAAATAGGAAAAATAGAACTGCGAAAAGCAAGCAAGGCTGAACCAAGTGATGTGTGTTTTATCTATCCTCTCCATAGCCTATAGTACCAGGGACAGCGCTCTATACTATAGCCTAAAAGTAGGCTATGTCTCCAACATGCCAAACCAGCAAAATATAAAGACAAGAAAAATAAACCAGCTAAATTCTCTTTCCTTTCCTCAGTAGAGTTGTAGCTTCCTTGTTGCTTGTTTGTTGAACTTCCTGAGTAAACGATCCTTCCAGTCTTTTTCACTAAATAGTTTTGTAAGATCCCTTTCAAACACGTTTAAAAAAACAAAAAACAAAACAAAACAATTACCACGTTTTAATCACATCCCGTCTACAGTGTTCTGAGAGGTTCACATCTAATTAATACCTCTTGACAGATCAGATAACAAGCTTCAAATATTTAATGGGGGAAAACTTCAAAGAAAGTGTCTCATTACTGCCATCTCAATGATGACTACTATTTCTCGGCCAATATTTTTGTTGTTTTTGCTATTTTTCTATAACGTTAGTGTAACGTTACATTAAACTTACAATAAACTGAGGGGGCTAAGCCTGACCAAGCCCCCTCGTATTTCCGGGCCTGAAGGGATCATACAGTTATTGTAGCCAGTGAAGGTACCGTCATGCCAGGCGTGCACAAGAACGCGTAGCCTACATGGCAAGTTGCAATCATGGGCGCAAACTGCACACAGTTGACAAATTTGTGGGCGTGTTTGCCCGGGCATATCATTAGAGCTAAATCTTTTGTGGATATCGTGCTAAACTGGAGCAGATTGCCATTGCAATTGCTGTGCAAAATATAGAGCAATCCATTCTTTGTGGATTTGGGCCTTATTGTATATTATTTGGTGGTAAAATCAGTAGACCATTCAGTTAAAGGGATCACTGAACTACTGCTTTAAAGTCATGTATTCGTAGCCTCTAAATCCTCCTTCAATCAATGGCCTTTGTGCATTGACATGTGGCTTTTGTGCCCTAAAAAATTGAGTAACACCAAATGCCAAATGGCCTTGCCCATAAAATGATGAAATTCCTACCCTGGTGACTGTCACATTTTCCCTCCTCAGGTGGACTTCACCTCATGTGGGGGACTGTTCTGTGTCCTGGGCATCGTTGTCATGGTGACGGGCATCATCGCAAGCATTGTGCTGTCTTTCAAATACGTGAGTCCTACAAGCGCAAATACACACACACACACACTTGCACGCACACACACACACAGGTATCCTTTCTAGACTATAGCGAGTAAATAGTTGGAGTTGTCCAGGTGATGTTTTGATGTGTTCTGTTTGTCACCACCAGATTCTATGGCTTCACATGCTCTACGCTGCCATCGGTGCCATAGCCTTCACACTGGTGAGCACTACTACCGATGTACAGTATGTTCATATAGCCTTCACACTGGTGAGCACTACTACCGATGTACAGTATGTTCATATAGCCTTCACACTGGTGAGCACTACTACCGATGTACAGTATGTTCATATAGCCTTCAAACTGGTGAGCACTACTACCGATGTACAGTATGTTCATATAGCCTTCACACTGGTGAGCACTACTACCGATGTACAGTATGTTCATATAGCCTTCACACTGGTGAGCACTACTACCGATGTACAGTATGTTCATATAGCCTTCACACTGGTGAGCACTACTACCGATGTTCACATACCCTTCACACCAGGGTGGCAATTACACAACGCCCATGATGCCCCTCCCTCTGGCCGTGATCCCCCCAAATAATTCTACCCCTTGTGACCACCATGGCTTTGGTGCCTCTGCTACCATCTAAATCTCGAGGTTGCTTTAAAAGCATCAGTGGTCTCCTGTCGTTTTCTTGATAATCCGAAATGAATTCAATTGAGGCTACATTGATATCAATAAAACATTATACTGGTAGCAGGCTATACCATTGTAGCCTGCTAGGCTTTGATGCAATGTAAAACTGGCACGCGCAACCAGCTGCAAGGACTGCTGCTGCGTTGTGATTCGTTGAGAGCGCAAGCAAGCAAACAAGGGCTGAATTGACTATATTGATGGCTAATGAATTATGACACAGTTCAAAATGCCTTAGCTATCTAGCTATTGCCCAACTATTCTTTTTTTATACAAAGTAATTTTCAGAGCAGAGAAAGTCTCTCTTTGTCCTGGGTGATGGCTAACGTGATGGCTAGCTAGCCAACTCCACAGACCACAGGCACAGCTTCAGTTAGCTAGCTAAAGTTAGCTAATGTTACATTACTGACAGCCAGCATTGTTAGTGTTAGGTTGATAGCCGACTTATTGAGTGCTTAACTGAATCAAACCTTCCGTTTTTAATATCTGTGCAGGTTGACAGCCCTACTAGCTTGTTAGTTAGCTAGCTAGCATAGCCAGATAGAATCTGATTACACTGGCTATTGATGGCTAGCTACCCTAATTATGGTATGTTGCACTACATTGCCTTTCTAGAATAATGCCGTGACTAAAGAGACTACATCAACTGAAACGGATTGTGCTGCTAAGTGCATGGATTACTGTCAGTCGATTGACTGGCTATATGTTAGTGCTACATAGCATTTACAGTGGCTGTGTATGATTCAACCAAGATTGCATCTGACTGACTTATGACAACATTATGGAGGCATCATTTGATACAAAAAGGTGAATAAAGTAGGCTATTTATGTCTTTCATGTCATTCGTGTTTCTTATTTATTGGGCATAGAGAACACAGTTATTGTATCTTATTTGAGTGGTAAAATTCAGTAGACCATTCAGTTAAAGGGATGACTGAACTACTGCTTTAAAGTAATTTATTCGTAGGCTCCAAATCCTCTTATTACACTCAACGGCCTTTGTGCCTTGGCCCTAAAAAATTGAGTGGCACCAAAGGCCAAATGACCTCGCTCCTAAAATAACAAAATTCCTACCCTGCTTCACACTGGTGAGCACTACTACAGATGTTCATATAGCCTTCACACTGGTGAGCACACTACTACAGATGTTCATATAGCCTTCACACTGGTGAGCACACTACTACAGATGTTCATATAGCCTTCACACTGGTGAGCACTACTACAGATGTTCATATAGCCTTCACACTGGTGAGCACACTACTACAGATGTTCATATAGCCTTCACACTGGTGAGCACACTACTACAGATGTTCATATAGCCTTCACACTGGTGAGCACACTACTACAGATGTTCATATAGCCTTCACACTGGTGAGCACACTACTACAGATGTTCATATAGCCTTCACACTGGTGAGCACACTACTACAGATGTTCATATAGCCTTCACACTGGTGAGCACACTACTACAGATGTTCATATAGCCTTCACACTGGTGAGCACTACTACAGATGTTCATATAGCCTTCACACTGGTGAGCACACTACTACAGATGTTCATATAGCCTTCACACTGGTGAGCGCGCTACTGCACATGTTCATGTACTGCACCATGTTTAAAGTCATCCAAATATGCAGGTGCCTTCATGTCTGATTAATTTTTCTAGTCCAGTTCTTGGCCTACCACATCTCTGTGGCAATTTCTGGTTTATTTATTTGATATACTGTATTTTATATTTCCATCTACAGTTCCTGGCCTACCACACACAGCTGCTGATTTTCTGGTTTATTTATTTTATATACTGTATACTGTATTTTATATTTCCATCTATAGTTCCTGGCCTACCACACACAGCTGCTGATTGGCAACAGGAAGCACTCCATCAGTCCTGAGGAGTACGTGTTCGCAGCTCTGTCCATCTACGTCGACGTCGTTCAGATCTTCCTCTTCCTGTTGCAGATCATCGGTGCATCCAACAGATGAGGGTCCAATTTGGATCAACAGGGTGTTAAAATGCCAATTACTGTAAATGACCAATACAGGATCCTCCAAGACATTGAATATAGATCAGACAGGTTTAGACATTTATAACCAACTCTTTTATTCAAGACATAGAAAGGAAGCATCAACCTACCAATGGTTCACACCCAAATATTCATTTTTATATATACTGCGTATGAATTTCTTTAGAGGTAGGGCTAGGGTTAGGGTATTGACCATGCTTCTGCACAAATGAGCTCTTCATCAAATCCATACTTCCTCTATGATGTACCTGCTTTGAATACTGTAACATATTGATATGCAAGATTTACCTTCATAGACACTGAAACCACAATGCCATCTGCAATACTGTATGTATCATTATCTGCTGATGACATTTCTGTTATTGTTAAACTGTATATTCTTTCTTTCTGGGAGGAGCTGGTTCCAGTCCAATAGGAATGAAACCTAAAATGTTTTGTAACATAAATGTTTTGATAATCTACCTATTTTAGTATTGTGACAATCACCTTGTGCCAATAAGAAACCATACAGACTTAAAATAAACAAATACAAAAATAAAAGTGGTCCTTTTCAACCTAGTCAGACAGAAACAACTGATAGGATTCTCTTTAGGGATTGATCTCTGTGTTCAGGGAGCATACCATTAATCTAACATGGCTTCCTTTACCCTTCACCTGCACTCATGTGAGAACGTGATGGCCATTTGGGGCCAGCATGGATGCAGAAGTGTTCATAAATAAAGGACAGACAGCAGACAATATCATTAATAGATTACAAATGAAGAAATCTGATTTGCATTTCATATCAATATTTATTTGTGATGATTAAATCAATTTGCAACAGTTTGCAAGAGAGTACCCAATTTACTGTTTGGATCACATTAATATAACAATACACATGAGAATGTCTCAGCGTCATAGAACATAGCCTACACCACAGGGGACATGTTATACAGTAACATTCCCCAGCTCAGAGAGGCCTTGCAGAAACTAGAATGAGGTATCACATTGAAAGTGAATTGAAAGTGACAGACAATGAATGTCGCCCTACTTAGAGGTGGACAGCGCACATTTTCTGAGCAGGCATCACCAGTCCAACTAGGTTGTGATCCTGTGGCACCCCTCTGCTTTCATGATCCGTTTAGCTGCAGCTGTGTTGTGGAAGCGACTCCTCGTATTCCCCCTCGGTGGACAATCTTCATTCTCTGGTGGCTCCTCAGCAGCTCCAGGCCATTCTGGTCCACCTCTCTCTTCGCCAGGATGAAACCAGTTATACCAGGTGCAGTAGGCCCATCATCCTGCAGAGGGGAAGGGGCGCCAGCTCTAGAATATCTTTGGGAAGGCTAAACATTCTAAACGGTGGCATTAAAATAAGGAAGAGAAGGAAAAGCTGGCAGATGCGTAAGAGAGAGGATGGGAATTGTCCATGGTGAGCTATTTGATCAGAAAGAGACAACAAAAGCATGGGGTCTCACCAGGTATGTGCATTCGTCATCATGGGGTTCTTGGCTTCTTGGGGATGTACACTGGTGCGGGTTAGAGTTAGGGTTCTGTGGGTCTGTTTTAGTGCTGGTGGTGAAGGTTAGCACGGGGCCAGAGGAGAGGTGCAGTGGTCTGTGTGGCCCGCTAACCCTAACCCTAACCCCTAACCCTAACCCGCTAACACACTGGGGACCCACAAGGCCCACCAACACATCATACCATGTTTTTACGTGAATAACTTGCGGTGTAGGGATGTGACAGTGATACAGCAGCACTGTTCTCCTGTCCTTTTCATAAACTGTAAACCATTCTACTCCCCCTGTGTGTTCACATCCTTTGTTTTGGCTAGTGTGTATATTCCACCCCATGCTGCAGTGCAGTAGGCACAATGCATACTCACTGACAAGATCAGGGGAGTGGAGGGTTCCCGGATGCCTGTATTGGGTGACTTAAATAAAAAAGTACTCCCTTTTTGATTAAGCTTGCCATTTATATGGAAATTATGCATAATACATACAATTACTAACCCTAACCCATAATACGTACAATTTGGGAGGGAGATTTATCCTCAGTGAATGAAGGGGGAAGAATTAGGAAGTGATTTGTTCTCCCTCTCTATCGTGAAATTTTGGACACAAGCACATACATGCACACACGCAAACACACACACACACATCCTCTCTCCCTTGGTGTGTGATGGTGTCACTGTCCTTCTACCGACCCTGTTGAGGTTTCCACAGATCCATCTGTCTGATCAACAGTAGAAGACATCAGCATTTTCAGCAGTACTGTAAGTGACATGTCTTTGTTCATTGTCTCTCCCTTACTGTATCTTTATATACTACCCCCCTCATCATGAGTCTCTCACAAACATCCTATTACCTGGTGGATTATCTATCTCTCCACTCATTCTGTGTCTGTGTGCATTACTTTTGAGATGATTACACATATCTGAAAAATGTTTTTCTTTGCAGGTGTGTTTGTGTGTCTTGGAGTAGTGATTTATTAATGCAGGTCTGCATGCAGCTATGCCCCTGCAGGCTACTACTCCCCATCAGTTGAGAGGCGCATCACCCCCCCTGGTGGCCAGGCCCTCCCATCACAACAGCAGATGCTAGGCTGCAGGCCATAGTGACGCAACACTGTTGGAGAGAGACAGAAATCGGAGAGGTAGACGTAGCAGTCAGGAGAGGGATGTGTGGCGTCCTATGAGGATGTTGAACCTGAAGGAGACCCTGAGAATGGTCAACAATGAGGTAATCTAGCCAGTGTGGGATGCTCTTCAGTCCTGTCTGATGCACTTCAGTCCTGTCCCTGACCAGGACTTAGTCTGAGCACTTGGACTTGGTCCCTGACCAGGACTTATACTGAGCACTTGGACTTGGTCCCTGACCAGGACTTAGACTGAGCACTTGGACTTGGTCCCTGACCAGGACTTAGACTGAGCACTTGGACTTGGTCCCTGACCAGGACTTAGACTGAGCACTTGGACTTGGTCCCTGACCAGGACTTAGACTGAGCACTTGGACTTGGTCCCTGACCAGGACTTATACTGAGCACTTGGACTTGGTCCCTGACCAGGACTTAGACTGAGCACTTGGACTTGGTCCCTGACCAGGACTTAGACTGAGCACTTGGACTTGGTCCCTGACCAGGACTTAGACTGAGCACTTGGACTTGGTCCCTGACCAGGACTTAGACTGAGCACTTGGACTTGGTCCCTGACCAGGACTTAGACTGAGCACTTGGACTTGGTCCCTGACAAGGACTTAGACTGAGCACTTGGACTTGGTCCCTGACCAGGACTTAGACTGAGCACTTGGACTTGGTCCCTGACCAGGACTTAGACTGAGCACTTGGACTTGGTCCCTGGGCGCCACTGATGCACTTGGATGGGAAAATGCAGAAGACAAATTCTACCGATCACCCCTGAAGTTGCATGTATGTGTTGTGTGCTGCGTCGCCTCTCACCTGTGTGTAGAGTAGAATGTTTATTTGCCATGAGTAACAAGTACGGGTACAGCTACATGGAATTATTGTAATCGCTTGTCCTTAGGCTGCTGCTTGAGCTCAAGGCTGTACTCACTGTACACCCACGATGCAATAGAATCGTCAGGTTTGCGGACTGTGATAGGCCTGATCTCCCCCAATGACTCATCTGAATCTGTCTTCATCCAGGAGGTATCAGACCTAGTAACATGGTGTCAAGACAACAACCTGACCCTGAACACAAGCAAGACAAAGGAGGTGATTGTGGACTTCAGGAAAGGAGGGAAAAGCCACCCCCGCCCTCAGCATGATCAACGGGGAGGAAGTGGAGAGGATGAGCCCCTTCAAATTCCTAGGGATGCAGATATCCGATGACATGACCTGGACACACAACACACAAGAGGCCATCCTAAAGAGGGCAGAACAATGCCTCTACTTTCTTAAATGCCTGTGGAGATGGGGCATGAGCACACAAACACTTGTGAACTTCTACCGCAGCATCATGGAGAGTATCCTGACTGGAGGCATCACAGCCTGGTACGGTAACACCACCGCCCACGACACATGCCATCCAGAGGGTGGTGAAAACAGCACAGAAGATCATGGGTGGGAACAGCTTCTTTCCTGACGCAGTCCGCAAGCTCAACAGCCAACAGCTGCAGTAGACTGACACTGACGACACCCCCTAGTCAGACCCCCCTCCCTCATGACCCATTACCCCCCCCCTTCCCTCTGCCTAGACAGTTACCCCCCTCCTCCCTGTGACTGGTCTGTTCTGATGGCCCAGTCTCTCAATCTCACTCCCCTGCCCTTGCTGACCCACCCACCCAACCACTCCCACCCCCCAGCCCCCTTCGGCCTACCACCCGACCATGGATAGGATAGTAAATTGCCAGTTTGGGAACCATGACATGTCTAGCTAGGTACCTGGACTGGAATAGCGAACTGATTTGCACTTGATTTGATTCAATTTATTTATTTGCTGAGGTACAGTGAAAGTTAATGAACAATAACTATATGATTTTAGCAATACAACAAACAAAGATTGTAAACTAGCCAGGTTGAAGCCAGAGGCTAATTTCCACCTGTAGTCCCATGGGAAGATATTCCCTAAAAGAAGAGAAGTACAATACTAAAAAACGATAATGTTAAATCTAAAAGCATAACATACAACAAAAACATACATCAGGATTATAACAAGATAGCCACATAACGATTAACTACTAGACTACATTTGTATTTTAGATATATAAACCCGGGCAGATGGAGACAGTTAATGTGTCCAAGCCTGATTGGACATTAGCCATTCCCTAAAATGTACTTTGAAGGTGCTGGGTGTGGGGCGTTCTCTAAATTCATGAGGCAGACTATTCCAAAAGTTGCCTCCCTTCACTGGAGGAGTGACGAAAGGTTGTGCGCCTGAATGGGATTACGCAGCCCCCCCTAGCTGAGGCTCTACTACATCTGGTGGTGGTACTGCTGTTTGTTTGCTTTCTGATGTAGTTACCTAGTGGGGGCGGTGCACTGATAAGATACTGTAAGGACAAGCGATTACAAGAATTCCGATGTACCTGTACCCGTACTTGTTACACATGGTGAATATACTTTCTATTCTATTACATTATTTTATCATTGCTAATCAGTTCCTCATCCCAGTCCTACATCCCAGTCCCTATATACATTTAAAGGTTCCCAAACTGGCAATTTACTATACTATCTGTTGTCTAGCAGTCTGCAGTATCACCCTCATCTACTTAACCCATCCGATCATGGATGACTACCTACCTCTTAGTCACTTGTTTTAGAAAGGAGATGCACTTGTGAGTTCTGGCAAGTAGTAGTACATTGGCTTTTCCTACGTTAAATGCAATTATTGTTAGTTGCTTTGGATAAAAGCTCAGCTAAATGACTGTAATGTAATGTAAACCTAGAACATACCTGCCTGGCTGGCACAGTTAAATCTACCACCTACCTATCAGGCTGGCACAGGTAAGCCTAGCACCTACCTACCAGGCTGGCACAGGTAAACCTACCACCTATCTACTAGGCTGGCACAGGTAAAGTTCTGCTCACAGATTGGCTAACAACTTCGGACATGAACTATGATGGTTCTGATGCTGATATTGTTATCAACACACTCATAGCCTTTTACACCCACTAACCCCAGATGACTATGAGTATTGGAGTAGTTTGCAGGGAATCACAAATCCAGGAAAAAGAACATGAGTCACAAGACGCCTACCTACCAGGCTGGCACAGGTAAGCCTATCACTTACCTACCAGGCTGGCAAAGGTCAACCGAGCACCTAACTACCAGTCAGCACAGGTAAAGCTAGTAGTTTCCTACCAGGCTGGCACAGGTAAAGCTCCCACCTACCTTTCAGGCTGGCACAGGTAAAGCTAGCACCTACCTACCAGTCAGCACAGGTAAAGCTAGCACCTACCTACCAGGCTGGCACAGGTAAACCTACCACCTACCTACAATAATGGCACAGGTAAACCTACCACCTACCTACGAGGTTTGGACAGGTAAGGTTCTGCTCACTGATTGGCTAACATCTTCAGACATGAACTATGATGGTCCTTATGCTGATATTGATCAATTATCAACACAATCATAGCCTTTTATACCCACTAACCCCAGATGACTTGGGTATTGGAGGGGTTTGCAGGGAATCACGCATCCAGGAAAAAGCACGAGTCACAAGAGACAAAAAAGCCCTATACCTCCCTCTTGTGGCTATAGCTGTAAATAACCTGTTTCATAATTATATTTCCAACAAATCACTACGTTATCTTCCTACTGTGACCTCTCTTAATCTCTGTTGAATATATATTACCATAACACACCTCTACTGGCTCATGAGTCTGCCCATCACACCAGCTATCCCAACTACCTACTTAGTCTGGCTCAGCTTCTGGGATGTGACTATTTTACCAAGCTGAAGGTAAATTCTCATTAAAATATGACTTACACACATTACTCTGCTTCACTGCAGAACTGTAGTTTAACAACTTACAAATAAATGCTTCCTTCTCTGATTCCAAGGTTGATGAAAGGAACAACTAGTGATCATATGGAATAGTGAATGACATGTTAGAGATCATTAGTGGTCAGTGGTCGAGGAGCCTATCCTGGCAGAGGTACTTCCATCCTCAACCATCAGCCTTGAGGTTGAGTACATATGTGTCACTGAGTAGACAGCTGGACATGTCAGGTACAGTATGATCATTGGCAGTAATATAAAAACAAGTAAATGCATAATGATTAATAAGACACACGTGTATGATGGTTTGGTTTCTTTCAGATACATTAACTAAGAGGGGCAGGTGGATAAGCAGTAACAAAAAGGTGTATAACCAGTTCTAGGACATGGTTCCAGTGAGTGATGGGAAGGATGACACCGTTGCTACTGCTATCAGAGATGTCATTCACAGGAAACAGTTAGGATTAGAAACTATGGACTTTAAACAGAGGGAGCAACAGTGTAATTCCCTCAGATTTAGTGAATTAGATTAGTGGCTCCTTTCTGGTACTCTTATTTTGACAATGAAGGGCCTTTTAATTTTGTACCAGTTTTACATGCACTTTGACAGGAAGTCCGCCATCTTAGTTCTTCAGCCACATGTGTGAATGTTTACACAGAAACAATCTGCTGCAATATTTCTTGTTTATTCCTTTGACAGCATCATCTGTGAGTATTTGTTTTGCGCATAACTTTGAACTATTTGATCTGTATTTTTGGATATTAGCTAATTGTTAGCATATTTGTATTCCTTGTTAACTATAGCCTTCCTGAAACTATACGGGCAGTAAGGAGTTTCTACAGTATGTTAATATTTATTTTACAGTACTCTTTGTTCATTTTGTTAGTTTCACTCTGATTCATATTGTCTATGATCGTGTGGTCTGTAGTAGAATTTTCGAAAAATGAAGTATTTGCCCAGGTTCGCTCAAAAAGGTTCAGTCAGATTTATTAAGAAAACAATACGATTGCAAAAGGACCTCAAGATAAAACACAGAGTGGTTCATCAGAACAGAAGTGAGCTTAAGCTCGCCTAGTACCGCCTTATATGTGCTCAAAACACAGGTACGGTGCTTCCAGGATGTGATTGGCTACTTCATTGTACGTCATATGAAATGGCAGGCGTGGCCAAGAGTACAGACATGTGACATGAGAAAAAGGCGGCAATTGGGGACAAAGGATGACAAAGGATGGTTATTCTGTTGTAGACAGATTCAAAGTGTATGGCCTCCTGGAGGCCATCTTGTAGGTTAGCACAGCTATGTGAATATTTGGGGGAGGTGATGAATTACAAAAGGAGAGAGAGAACAAAGGTTTAAGGTGTTTGGATGTAAATTCCACAACAATCCCCAATTTGTGCATGAACAGGTACACAAAAATAAAATATAAAATCCAAATACAAAGTGTAAACATTTAGCTATGCTATACATGTGGAAAGGAAATAATCTCTCCACTAGGTGGAGCAAAAAATAATAATTTTTATTTTGTGAAATATTTAAAAAAACAATAATAATATTTTCTTTCCACGTGCAAAATCACGCACCAAAACCCCTTGTTTCAGAAATATGACAGGAAACAAGGTAAAAAAGATGACATGATTATATATTATTTATAGTCTAAAAGTGGACAACCATTCACCAAAAACCCTGATTTTGTTGTTTGAAACAAGGTAAAAAGATGAATGGTTACCAGTGTAAGAAGGGCAAAAAACCTCTTGGTCAATTTAGAGGAAAAACCCAAACTTATTTATCAACTCATGTTTCAACCATTGTAACTCTTGTAAACAAATATGATATCTTTTCAAGATAATTTCAAAGTTCATTCACTCTTGTTGTGAATAATCGCATGTAATTTCTTCTGGATCATAGCTTCCATGTTTGCGTCTCTGAATGTTTAATGTAGGTTCCAGTGTGTGCGGTTAGAGGTGCAGTCATTGCTGTTGAGATTGTCCACGTTGTCATACAACAACCACGAGAAGGAGGTGACCGGCAAGGTCAGTCTCCGATTGCTCATCAGAGGAGAGGACAGTGTGGCGGTGACCGTCAAGGTCACTCTCCGATTGCTCATCAGAGGAGAGGACAGTGTGGCGGTGACCGCTTTGCCCTTGAGATCTCTGGTTCAGCTGCATGGACCGTCCTCTCAGCTACTTTTGACAGCTATTCCACACAGGCCAGAATGCCCTGGTCCTGATTGTTCCATCTTTGACGGGTAGGTTCACCCCGCAACTTCTCTCTGACGGGTAGGTTCACCCCGCTACATCTCTCTGACGGGTAGGTTCACCCCGCTACATCTACTTCTCTTCCATGTTTTCTGGCCTGTTCTCAGGCTGCTCATCTGCTCCTTGGTTTGGGACGCAACGGCGTCGAAGTTCTCTCAGCTACTCTGGCAGCCGTCTGCGTGGTGAGTTGAATCTGGTACGGCCCCAGGTCGCGGATCAGGACCCAACGGTCTGGTTGGAGATGATAAGAAGAAGCCCTCTCTGGCGTCCGGAATGGTCACCTTTCCTTAGTGGGGACTTCATACGGGGAGCAGGTCGGCAATGTCTTTGAGAGACATGGGAGGAGAGACCTGTGAATCCACAGATGAGAGACAACAGACTGATGAGAGACAACAGAGACAAAACAGAAGAGCAAAAGGAGAGTCCTCTGGTCTGGTCTCCCTGTTTCCCTCTTTGAGTCCTCTGGTCTGGTCTGGTCTCCCTGTTCCCCTCTTTGGTCAGGAACCCCCTCTTTGGTCAGGAATGGTTATTAGCAGTCTGTTGAAGATACTCAGAAACATGGTTAAGTGCAAGCCACATTCTATCATCCCCTCTTCCTGGCAGGAGATGATCCTGCTTTGGGGAAAAATTGTGTTATTCAGTCAGGAAAACTTTAACAGGGTGTCTGTTCAAGTGTCATTAGAGCCAGTCGGGCTCGTCAGTCTATGTAGTTTGTCAGTGGGGATCTAGCTTTTGTCCATTTACCGAATCGGACAGTAGCAGGGATCTAGGCTCTGCAGTAGCCTACAGTGACATCAGGGGCAGTGTAAGAATTACTTTAACACGCCCAGTCCCCAGTCATGATCAAGGCAATTGGATTTTGCTCTTAGAATTTCTCTCGCGATTTTATGAAATAAAAATAAAAAGATTCTCATTTCAACAAAACAACACCCCCTAAGGGTGAAAACTAAAAATTCCCTGAAGTCAGGATAAAACAGAGATGGGGGAAAAAATGCATCACTCAAATAAAATAACACTAAAATGAACTCGCTTCATCTACAACTAACAAAACATCAATTATCAATCAATCAATCAAAGCTTTATTTGTATAGCTAATTATTAAATATTGTATATCTAAAACTTCCCTCTTTTGCATTTGAGGACAGAGTATTGGGCACGCTTCGGACAAAATGGTCTCTTCCCTATGTCATACTTATCTGTCGTTCACGGTGAGTCGGTGACATGGCGTTGGCCCTGCATCCCACGAACCACAGGTCGCCCATCCAGCAACTGGTCCTTTGTTCTCCCTCTGGCTCGATGGCGGATCACGGGAGAGCGGAGTGGTGTTTTCTGCCTCTCCCAGACGACCAGCTACTAGATTCTAGCAGTTAGGATTTAACAGTCGAAACAGTGTACAAAATACTTACAATACTTACCTGGATAATAGGCGCGCTTAACAAACAATACAAGGCAAGAGCCGAAGCTCAAACAGTAAACAACAAAACGAACAACCCCGTGTAGGGACACGGAACACAAAAGACGAACAAAGGGGACGAACACAGGCCCACGTTTACGACAAGCAAAAAAATATATGCCTGCCCGGCTGAAACACCAGCCTCTGGGTTGAAAGCTAAAACTCGTTTAGGTTATATCAACCACCCGGGATCAAAGGGACAAACGCTTCTCCAAGAAACACGGGTCGGACTACCAAACCACTCCCAGTAGCTACCTTCGCTGAGAAAAAATACAACGGAACACCCGCGACCGGCCAAAGGGAAGCCCGTTCTGTGCCAACTTTGGCGTATTAACTCAAAACCGTTCTAAACTGCAACCGATAAACAACCTTAACTGTACATCAACTGCAGGGGAACAAATCACGAGACCAAAAATCACACTTCTTCCGAAAGGCATATACCCTAGTAACGAAACAAGGACGAAGTCAAAGAACAATACAATATAATATATCTATTGTTGAGTCACAACTCCTTAGATAGTTACTAAACCCACCCCGGGGTACCCTGTTTTCAACAATCTAGACCAACACAATCTGAAACGAAACCAAGGCAAATACCAAGCATAACAGGATTCGTTTTTCAACGTACCGTGAGTTTAGCCGAGTGGAACCAACGAGGCGGACTTCTCCAAACCCATGCGAATAGGCGCAAAGAGAGAAGATTTTCCAGAGCTCGCTACTGCTCCGCACGTCTGCTTCCTTCGTCGTCCACTCCAGGCGAATATCACAGCAGCCGATCCCGTCCCGAGTCGCCAATTGTAGTAGAAGTTTCGAAAAATGAAGTATTTGCCCAGGTTCGCTCAAAAAGGTTCAGTCAGATTTATTAAGAAAACAATACGATTGCAAAAGGACCTCAAGATAAAACACAGAGTGGTTCATCAGAACAGAAGTGAGCTTAAGCTCGCCTAGTACCGCCTTATATGTGCTCAAAACACAGGTACGGTGCTTCCAGGATGTGATTGGCTACTTCATTGTACGTCATATGAAATGGCAGGCGTGGCCAAGAGTACAGACATGTGACATGAGAAAAAGGCGGCAATTGGGGACAAAGAATGACAAAGGATGGTTATTCTGTTGTAGACAGATTCAAAGTGTATGGCCTCCTGGAGGCCATTTTGTAGGTTAGCACAGCTATGTGAATATTTGGGGGAGGTGATGAATTACAAAAGGAGAGAGAAAACAAAGGTTTAAGGTGTTTGGATGTAAATTCCACAACAGGTCCAATAAAATACCAATATTAATTTGAATGGAGTTTAGCTTGCTGCTGAATTGTATACCTACGTGCATGCACAAGAAGAGCAGTACAAGCAGCAATGCAGGTAGGATGATTTTACTCTCCATGTGAGTGTGCTTCTGAGCAAGAAATATATCATATATGAATTTCCTGTTTGACATTTATTTTCTCATTTAAACAGAATGTAAGTAAGTAAGTAAGTAAGCTTTATTTATATAGCGCTCTTCACAGCACGGATGCACAGAGTGCTTTACAGTAATAAATTAAAATGGCAATACAACACGAGACAAGTTTAAAACGACACAGAACAGATAAAACAACAACATTGCGAGCAGCAAGGCGTTATAGATGGCCGAAGGCCTGCCTGAACATGTGTCTTAAGAAGTTTTTTGAACATGAGTTCAGTGGATGGCTCTCTCAGAGCCTGGGGAAGGGCGTTCCAGAATCTTGGCGCCACCGCCTCAAATGCTCTGTCACCCTGAGTTTTTAGTCTGGTCCGGGGCACCGCCAGGAGACCCTGGTCGGATGACCTCAGAGACCGACTCAGAGAGTGAGGGTGTAAAAGTTCTGAGATGTAGGCCGGGGTCCATCCGTGGAGAGCTCGTGGGTAAACACCAGGACTTTGAACTCGATCCGGAGGTGAACTGGGAGCCAGTGCAGGGAGGCCAGGATAGGGGTGATGTGGCATGTCTTCTTTGACCTGGTGAGTAGTCTTGCGGCAGCGTTTTGGACTAGCTGAAGTTGTCCCACAGAGGATTTGTTGAGGCAGGTAAACAGTGAATTACAGTAGTCAAGTCGTGATGAAATAAATGCATGGACAGACATTTCTAATTCAGCATGTGATACAATGGACCGGAGTTTGGCAATATTTCTGAGGTAGAAAAAACAGGAACGCGTTAGGGATTTGACATGTTTGTCCAAGTGCATAGCCTGATCAAAGAAGACACCCAGGTTTCTAACAGAGGGCCTCACATTTCCCTTGAGGGACCCCATGTGGTTTACCACTGTAGCGGCAGTCTTATCATTTGCAACGATCAGCACTTCAGTCTTGGAGGTGTTCAATTGCAGGAAATTATCCGCCATCCATTGGTCAATGGCCGACAGACAGTCATGAAGGATGCTGAGTCCCTCGACTTTCCCGGGTTTAAAAGAGAACTGGAGTTGGATGTCGTCAGCATATAGATGATATTTGACACCCTTGAATGTGCTGATGAGAAGACCGAGGGGGAGCATTTATAGGGACCGAGGGGGAGCATATATAGGGCAAACAGAGTTGGTGCCAGCACGGATCCCTGTGGCACACCACACGACAAGGGATGGGGGTCCGATTTAAAGGGACCAACAGCCACAGAGAAACTTCTCTCTCTGAGGTAGGAGGCAAACCAACTAAGAGCACTCCCTGTGATGCCCACCCACTCCCTGAGCCTATCCAGCAGGATGCCGTGGTCCACCGTGTCGAACGCTGCGCTGAGGTCTAGCAGGACCAGGACGGAGCATTCGCCGGCGTCAGACGACATCATGATGTCATTGGAGACCCTGAGGAGGGCAGTTTCCGTGGAATGTAATGGTGTTGCCAAGCAATTATCAGACAGTACTTCAGGAATAGGGCAAATTAGACTTAAGTCAGCAGCTGCCACCTTGCATGTCTGTGATTTGAAAATAAAGGTACGATGTACAGTTGCCTGATAGATAATACCTTACTGTTGGTATTTCCTGTATATTCATTATTAAATAATGAGTCTATTGTAACATTTAAAGTAAGTAAAGGACACAAGGTGGCTGTCACAGCATGGAGCCATTGAAGCCCTGCAGAAGAACCTAACTCACAGCATGGAGCCATTGAAGCCCTGCAGAAGAACCTGACTCACAGCATGGAGCCATTGAAGCCCTGCAGAAGAACCTGACTCACAGCATGGAGCCATTGAAGCCCTGCAGAAGAACCTGACTCACAGCATGGAGCCATTGAAGCCCTGCAGTCTTGCCAACATTGGCAGAGGTGAAAAGATGCCCACTGGACAAATGGCTATACACATTCTGTGGGAAATACTGTACAGATTTGTAGCAACTGTTTATCTACAAGCTGACTTATTGCTGCATCTTGCTTGCCTGTCCTGAATGTTTCAGAGGGCAGATGATTACCTTTTTCTAATCAAGGAGCAGCTGTTCATAGCTCTGTCTGCATCACTACACTGAGGTGATATTTTGGTTGTACTGTCTGATCACAACACTAAGAGTTCTAATTTTTTACTCATCCATCCATCCTTCCATCCTTCCATCCCATTCATTAGGTGGGCTAGCTTGCAGAAGCTAGCCCAACTTGTGATATTCCCACTATTTCTTTCTTTCTTTCTTTCTTTATTATTCTCCCCGCTTTTTTGGACGTCTACTAGTTCTTCATACTTTGTGCTAGAAACCTCATTCAAACTTTAAAATGTTCATGACGTTCAGCTCTTGAACGGATCCATTCAGATTTTTGATATTTGTTATAGTTTTTTAGAAATTTAACTTTTAAAACTATTTTTTGTCCTATTGAAACTGCTTGAAATGCTTTTGGAATGTTCAGAAATTTTATGTTTTTAGAGTGGTGGCAGCAGTTGCTTTGAAAATATTCACACATTTTGTAAACTGCTGTCGCTCCTACAGTTTTGAAAGCTCACACACATATTATACATCAAAACATTCACACAACTGTGCTGATTCGTACAATGTAAGTATCTAAGCAGTGTGACTTATAGTTTTCGCTGTATGACGATTTGTTCGGCAACTGCGCTCCTCATTGAAACGTATGGCAACACACTCTAGCTTTTGAGCTGCTAATTTTGCATTTTTACTCTTTTTCTAACTTGTCGCTATGCCTACAGTTTTAACAGCTCATACACATATTATATATCGAAACGTTCACACAACTGTGCTGATTCGTACAATGTAAGTCTCTAAGCCGTGTGACTTATAGTTTTCGCTCTATGACGATTCGTTCGGCAACTGCGCTCTTCATTGAAACGTATTGGCCCACACTGACTTTTGAGCTGCTCATTTTGCATTTTTACACGTTTTCTAACTCGTCGCCATGCCTACAGTTTTTAAGCTACACGGACAGTTATACATACAAATGTTCAGCAAGTTCTCAGGATTCCTACGATGTCAATAGCTAAGCTGTAGCCTTTATACTTTTTGAGAGAGAGCTGTCTGAATCCAGCATGCCTTTCCATTGAAGTGAATGAGAGGATGCTCAGTGTCAGTTGAGATTTGAATTTGGGGACACGCGCAGGCTCTCTGTACAGGCACCCTTTTATGACTACTGTGGTAGCATTCATATTCCTTCCTTCCATCCTTCCTTCCTTCCTTCCTTCCTTCCATCCTTCCTTCCTTTCTTCCATCCATCCTTCCTTCTTTCCTTCCTTCCTTCCTTCCATCCTTCCTTTCTTCCATCCATCCTTCCTTATTTCCTTCCTTCTTTCCTTCCTTCTTTCCTTCCTGCCTTCCTTCCTTCCTTCCTTCCTTCCTTCCTTCCTTCCTTCCCTTCCTTCCTTCCTTCCTTCCTTCCTTCCTTATATTCAAAGAAATATTTAGAATGACACTCTTTTTCAGGCTGCAAACTCATATTAATATCTTTTCTCCTCTTTCAGCTATTGAACTCAATAAAACTATGAGTTATGATGAGTGTTCTAATCTATTTTTGAGTGTAGTACTAGCAGTACTTATAACAAACACCTACTGCTTTTCACTGCTACTTCTTCTAACCTCGACTTCCATACAACACCTCTACAGCTACTGCTCCGCCCCGGAGTTGGCTATAGACACATGGTCTCCAATGAGGGGTGCATGGGGATGGCCTGGCAATCACTGACCTGCCTCCCACAACCTCTGACCTGAGGGGGCGGAGTCTCGCCACCACGCCACTATCCACGCCACCGTCCCCACATCTCAGCCCCTGAGTTGGCTAAAGACGCAGTTTTCACGGTTGGGTGCATGTGGGTGGTCCGGGGAGCAGTACACTGTCCTAGACCGGCTCTGACCCGAGGTGGCGGAGTCTCGTCACAACGCCATTATCCACTCCACTGTCCCCACATCTCAGCCCCTGAGTGAGCTACAGACACACGGTCTTCACTGTGGGTGCATGGAGATTGCCCGGATGTCAGTGCACTGCTCCCGACCTGCTCTGACTGGAGGGGGCGGAGTCTCGTCATCACGCCACTATCCACGCCACGGACCTCACAACACAGCCTCTGAGGTGGCTAGAGACACACAGTCTTCACTGGTGAAGGCAGGTGGGTAGCCCGGCATGGCCTACACTGTCCACGACCGGCTCTGACCCAAGGGGGTGGAGTCTCACCCCCACGCCACTATCCACGCCACGGCCCCACAACTCAGCCCCTGAGTGGGCTAGAGACACATGGTCTTCACCGGTGCGGGTGGATAGGTGGCCCGGAGAGGGGTACACTGTCCTCGACCAGCTCTGACCTGAGGGGGCGGAGTCTCACCACCACGCCACTATCTACACCACGGGCCCCACAACTCAGCCCCTGAGTGGGCTAGAGACACATGGTCTTCACCGGTGCGGGCGGGTAGGTGGCCCGGAGAGGGGTACACTGTCCTCGACCAGCTCTGACCTGGGGGGGCGGAGTCTCACCACCACGCCACTATCTACGCCACGGGCCCCACAACTCAGCCCCTGATTGGGCTAGAGACACATGGTCTTCACCGGTGCGGGCGGGTAGGTGGTCCGGAGAGGGGTACACTGTCCTCGACCAGCTCTGACCTGAGGGGGCGGAGTCTCACCACCATGCCACTGTCCACACCACAGACCCCACAACTCAGCCCCTGATTGGGCTAGAGACGCACGGTCTTCGCCGGTGGGTGCATGGAGATTGCCTGATCCGTAGTAGTTCTAGCAGTAGCTGTTACATACAGCTGCAGCAGCTAGCCCACCTCACATTTTCTCCAGGAAATGTACTTTCTAGTTCCATTCATTGTCTGCACCTGTTTAATTATTGTATCTGAGGCTTCACATGTTTGGTGATGGGACCTCAGTGGGTGAGAAGAGCCATGCTGAATAGACAAAGACATAAAGATGTAGGCATGGGCAGCATCTTTCCATTCATTTAAAAATAAATATGTATTATTTTATGCCAACCTACATTCAGTCTAGCCCTAACCCTAACCTCTTAGAGTGCACGAAGTGTCGGCCAGCTGTGTCATGTGTGTGTGTCTCCATTCTCAGTGTCAGTATGTCCAGTTTGATAGTTCACCTGGGCCAGCAGACTAAGCAAAGCCTCAACCCAAACAAGCTGTCCTGAATGGTCTCCCAGGTCAACCACCATCACAGCTACAACAGTGACACCAATAACCCTGTCACTCGGCTACAACTCGGGTCAGCTGGTAACTTCAACCACCACATCTGACCAGTCTGCCTGGCAGCAGTGGGCACCACCTAGCACCTACCTACCAGGCTAGCACAGGTAAACCTAGCACCTACCTACCAGGCTAGCACAGGTAAACCTAGCACCTACCTACCAGGCTAGCACAGGTAAACCTAGCACCTACCTACCAGGCTAGCACAGGTAAACCTACCACCTACCTACCAGGCTAGCACAGGTAAACCTACCACCTACCTACCAGGCTAGCACAGAACCTAGCACCTACCTACCAGGCTAGCACAGAACCTAGCACCTACCTACCAGGCTAGCACAGGTAAACCTAGCACCTACCTACCAGGCTAGCACAGGTAAACCTACCACCTACCTACCAGGCTAGCACAGGTAAACCTACCACCTACCTATCAGGCTAGCACAGGTAAACCTACCACCTACCTACCAGGCTAGCACAGGTAAACCTACCACCTACCTACCAGGCTAGCACAGGTAAACCTAGCACCTACCTACCAGGCTAGCACAGGTAAACCTACCACCTACCTACCAGGCTAGCACAGGTAAACCTACCACCTACCTACCAGGCTAGCACAGGTAAACCTACCACCTACCTACCAGGCTAGCACAGGTAAACCTAGCACCTACCTACCAGGCTAGCACAGAACCTAGCACCTACCTACCAGGCTAGCACAGGTAAACCTAGCACCTACCTACCAGGCTAGCACAGGTAAACCTAGCACCTACCTACCAGACTAGCACAGATAAACCTACCACCTACCTACCAGGCTAGCACAGATACTTCTACCACCTACTGTACCTACCAGGCGGGAACAGGTAAACCTACCATCTTCTGTACCTACCAGGCGGGAACAGGAACTAGGATGGTCCTTATGCTGATATGGATCAATTATCAACACAATCATAGCCTTTTATACACACTAACCCCAGATGACTTGGGTATTGGAGGGGTTTGCAGGGAATCACGCATCCAGGAAAAAGCACAAGAGACAAAAAAGCCCTCTACCTCCCTCTTGTGGCTATAGCTGTAAATAACCTTCTGTTTCATAATTAAATTTCCAACAAGTCACTATGTTATCTTCCTACTGTGACATCTCTTCATCTCTGTTGAATATATATTACCATAACACATGTCTACTAGCTCATGAGTCTTCCCATCACACCAGTTATCCCAAATACCCACTTCTGGGATGTGACTATTTTACCAAGCTGGAAGTACATTCTCATTAAAATATGACTTACTTAGTTTAACAAATTACAAATAATTTCTTCCTTCTCTGATTCCAAGGTTGATGAAAGGAACAACTGCTGATCACATGGAATAGTGGATGACATGTTAGAGATCATTGCTGGTCAGTGGTCGAGGAGCCTCTCCTGGCAGAGGTACTTCCTGGAACCCATAGACATCACCAGATGCCTGGTTTTGTCCCTGGTGATGCTCTGGCAGGCCTGTACTGCAACTGTCTTCAGGTACTGCTTGTTATTTGGGCAGTTTCCCTTCAGTTTTGTGTTGAGCAAGTGCAATGCATGCTCAATAGTATTCAGGTCAGCTGATTGACTTGGCCATTGCAGAACATTCCATGTCTTTGCCTTTAAAAACTATTTGCTTGCTTTCACAGTATGCTTCAGGTCATAGTCCATCTGCACTGTGAAGCGCCGTCCAATGAGCTCAAGCTTTTGGATGAATATGAGCAGATAATCTTGCCCACAACACTTCATGCTGTAACCAGGTAGCTGGAAATTGTATTGACTTCCCCTTTTGAAGTGTGTCTGTGTATTAGGGAGACTCACAGAGGACATCCCTGCTAACATCCATGTTCTCTCCACAGTGGAGGAGTGATGATGTAATTTAGCAGGATAGAGGAGGTCAACAAGCTGGTCCCTACAGCAGGTAAGACCCTCTGAACTACACTACTCATGACCTCTTTCTCCCAGAAGTAATGGACAATATGTTCTATGCAGCAGGTGATGATATTCCAACCTTAACTTCTGTCTCTCTTCTCAGTTGTGGACATAGTGAAGAACTACTTAGCAGATTATGATGCAGTGTGCACACTCTACGGGAGGTCTACATGAGCTATTGGGTTAGAATACACACTGTGTGATGCTGAGGCATTGCTAGGCAAGGCAAGGCAAGTTTATTTGTATAGCACATTTCAGCAATAAGGCAAAGTGCTTTACATGAGACATTAAAAGCATCAAGACAAAGTTCAACACATAAAAGGTCATATAAAACAAAATTCAAAAAAGGACACTTTTCTTTATCACATACTGAAACCTCTCTGTGCTGTGCTATTCTTCATCATCATCGGGTCGTCCACAGATGGGCCTCCTATGTTTGTCTCCAGTTATCCCGGTCCTGTTAGATGCCAACAATGTATCCTTTCCCACTTTTATGTAGCCAGTCCATGTGTCTCTCCTGTCTCTCTACCTCAGCTGATCAGCTTCCTCAGGTCCTCAGGGTGCCACTCAACAAAGACGTAAGGGTGACACTCGTTCTTTCTTTCTTTCTTTCTTTCTTTCTTTCTTTCTTTCTTTCTTTCTTTCTTTCTTTCTTTCTTTCTTTCTTTCTAACTTTGTGTGTGTGTGTGTGTGTGTGTCTGCCAGCATCACACACACCCCCACCCCCAGCCCTGGACTGTCCCAGCCCACCCCTGGCTCCGGACTGTTCTAGCCCCGCCCCCGGCCCGTCCCAGAACACCCCTGGCCCCGGACTGTACCAGCACAGCCCCGCCCCCGGCCCCGGACTGTCCCAGCACAGCCTCAATGCCAGAGGTCTATTTCTGACACACTGCATGGACAGGTTAGAGCACACATACACACACCTTGACATCCTGTCTGCAATAATGATCTTCTGCCACCCTACTCTCTCTCCCCCCTGCTCCCAGGCTATAGCTCCCGCTGTGGTGATTATCTGCAACTGCTGTGCTGTACAGACTGAGAACAAGGAGAGATGGACACAGGGCCTGCCCCTCCAGCAGCTTACCAAGAACGCAGGAATGGTCAGCAACAGACACAACCAATCTGAAACACTTCACTTTAGCCTCAAACAGCGTATGCATAGGCTGTGTTCGGAGATTTCACAGTCCATTCTCTGTGTGTACTTTGCACCGTAGGCTGCGACCCTAACCCCTGCTATGGATGGGAACAGCACCCACTGCCAGGATATAGATCAGGTACCAGTTATGGTCCCTGATCCCCGGATAATAGTTATTGATTAGGGTGATAACATGTCTATCTATCCATCATTCCTTCTTCCTCATTTTGCTTTGCTGTATGCTGTGATTTCTATCACATTTTTCTCTTTATTTTTGTATGTGATCTCACCTCATTTCAAGTGAACGTTGACTGTAGATTCTTAAAAGGGGAAAATTATACCAAAAGGTTGAATTAACTCTCCCTTTGTTTCTTTCCCTCTTTCAATCTCTCTGCCTCTGTCAGTGTGCTCTGGCCTGGATGTGTTTCCAGCTTGCAGGGTCTGTGAACACAGCCAAGGGGTTCAGCTGTGAGTCATGTCCAACTGAATACTGTGTCATTTATTTAAATGTCAATGTCATTTTCTTTATATAGCACCATTCATACAAATTAAAGTAGCACATAGTGTTTTCCATAAAAAAATACTCACAATAACTTTCCCTCAGTGGTGTGGGAGTGGACCAGACTCCAGAACCTGACTTCTAACTGGCTCCAACGCTCTGTTTCAGGACAACTATAGCACATGAGACCAGTGGGCTGTGGGGAACACTGTTATGAACACACGCCAAATTCTCCCATACATAGGAGTTGTATTTCACTGGCAATGTGGCTGTATGTAAATTAAATGCAGTGTCTCCTTTTTGATGTCACAAACTAGTTTACAACAAGCAGTTTGTTTGGCCAGGGGGTAAGTATGCGGCCCTCCAGGGTTCCACTTGAAACAATGCACGCTGGATGTGGTGGTCCAGGGCATCAGGACCTTGATCGTTGCCCAGTCTTCTTTGGGGGTTAGCCCTACCCATGCACACTACATTTGCACCACACCCTTCGACGAGGGAGCCCCCCGACTTTGGGGTGGTAAGTCCTGAAGTCTGGACCTTGGAACTTAACCTAACCCTAACCCTAACCCCAGCTCTTTCAATCACCTGTCAGAAAAAATATAAAAGTGCTGCCAATTAGCCATCAAGTTAATGGCAGCTTGGAAGATGAGGGAATTTATGCAGGATTGGTAGTTGTCAAATCACCTAACCCTAATCAGCTCAGGAATAGAGTACAGGGTTAGGGTGTTTCATGAGCCTAAGTCCATTCTCCCTTTCAGAAAGGTTGTCGGTTCAATCCCTGCTACACTGGTTTTGGAAGTGGGATGGTGGCAGTGGGGCCATCGGAGAGGCGCATGAGGACGTGAGGGACTTGGTATAGTGAAGGGTGAGGGAATGCTCCTTCAGACGGAGGGGATAGTGTAATGGCCCTCTATGGCCTGTTAACAGCTGTGCTAAGATAAATGTCTCTCTTGGTGTTGTGGTTAGTGAGCCGGGTTTGGAAGTGAGAGGTTATTGGTTTGATACCCGCTTGGGGCGACTTCTTTCAAACAAACATAATTACATGAGGCAGCATGCTGTCTTCCTTTTTCCTCCCCAAAGCTCTTCTGAGTTTGAGCCCATTCCACTTTGCCCTCGCTGATTGCTCATTCAGCTCAGGTGTGCAGGATCAGCTAGGTGCAGGCACTCAGCTCCTCAAACCATAGCCTGAGGGGTCCTGGGAGCTGTAATTGTAGGGTGGCTGCAATTTTGCCATCTGTAGGCTTCCCCTGGTGGCCATATCAGGGATTGATGGCCCCAGGTTGCCACTAGTCTAACACTCCTTTTTTGACAAGTCAATGGACTATATGCACAACTCCAGTAGTTCCTGAAATTAGACATGCTTCTATTTCCTGTCTTACACTATTGGATGAAATGATTATTCAGGTGTGCCTGATCATTGTGCTGCAGTCAGGCACAACTGATTAATCACTTCATCCAATAGTGTAGGACAGGAAATAGAGAAGCATGTCCAATTTCAGGAAGTACTGGAGTTGTGCATAGTCTATTGACCCAAACTGGTCTTTGCAAACCTTCATAGGCCCCCTAACTGTATGACCAAAGATCAATTAAGCCAGAATAAAACACAATCCTTTAGTCTCACGCACAGTCCCCCAAAGGGACTCCCCCCTACTAGTTTATTTTCGACTCCCAATACTTACAAAGCATTGACTCCAAACTCTGGTACCAACGTTCCAGCGCACCTTGACTCTCTGGGTGGTGTGCACTTGACACTGTTGTAATCAAGACACTTTTATCCAAAGCGCTTTACAATGAAGACCTCCCATTCACACACATACACACGCAGCAATGGTGGCAGCTCATTGGGAGCAATTTGGGGTTCATTATCTTGCACAAGGACACTTTGAGATGTGGACAGGAGGAGCTGGCATTCGAACTGCCGACCCTACGATCATTGGATTACCCACTTATTATCTCTGAAGATGTTCACTGGGCACTGATGCATTTGGTCAGCTGGCAACTAAACTAATCCTAACCCCCAACCCTAAACTAGAATTCCTCCATCACAGACAGCCAAATAAATAGTTACTCAGGAGCAAACTTTCACAACTTCCCCAACCTGCTAGAGAACTACCAAGTCTCCACACATCCAACAGGTGGCTCTCAGTGGGGATTAACATGCACATTGGACCTCATTCCTGAAAATTTTCTTAAGTGTCTTCTTAAATATCTACTTATGAACTTCATAAGACCAACCCTAAGGCTGGAGACACACTGGCAGCTTGCACACGTCTTCGACACGTCTTCGAATCTCCGTTTTTTTACGATGCCGTGTTATCCAACGGGGCTGTTCACAGTGCCTTCATATGAAGGACGTTTCTGAAGTCTTCGTATGTCCCCAGCTCGATCTTTTCATACGGAATTGGTTCTGATCGATTGTTTCTCGTTTCGTATGCCCGTGAACCAAGCGAAATTAATAGAAAATGAATTGGTTTCAATAATAAATGACAATCGTTATTATTATTCATTCACTGCCATTTGCAGTGTTTGTGTAGAGCTTTTATTTATTTTAGGACACCACGATGCCTTGTAGAATCATGACTATAAACGTGAAACGTAATTGGAAATGATTCAAATATTCTCGTATTTATTATTATTCTCATTTCAAGCCTAGGATGTCTGTAGAATTGATGTGAACACAATCACCTCGGATTTCTCATAAATTCAGCCCTTGCGGACATGGGCACACTCCAATCTGGCCTACTTACGACAGCTTTTCCGCATTCTTAAATCCTGTTCTTAGACATTTCTTCCTAACTTTTTCTTAACTGCGTTCAGGAATGAGGACCAATATCTTCCAGACAGAGCCGTAGCCAGGGTTAAGAAATTAGGGAGGTCCTAATTGTCAAAAAGGTTTGACAATTTTTGACCGGGGGATGTTTAAATGTCTCTGGTCACCTGATCTCAGGGTCCTTGATGTTGAGGTGTATTGTATGAGTTCTTTGATGTAATCTGGAGCAAGACCATTGAGTGCTTTATATACAAACAGGAGGGTTTTGAACTGTACTCTCTGTCGCACCGGGAGCCAATGGAGGGAGGCCAGGACTGGAGAGATGTGTTCTCTCCTCTTGGTGCCCTTGAGTAGCCTGGCCGCGGCATTCTGCACCAGCTGGAGGCGAGAGATGGTTTCCTCTGAGATCCCGGTGTACAGAGAGTTACAATAGTCCAGTCTGGAGAACACAAGCAGGATGATGAGTCTGTGGAGGTCTTGGAAGGAGAGGAAGGGCTTGATCTTGGCGATGAGGCGGAGTTGGAAAAAGCACGATTTCACCACTGTGCTCACCTGTCCGCTGAACCTCAGGTCAGGGTCGAACACCACTCCCAGGTTCCTGACCTGAGGCTTCAACAGGGCAGTCAGTTCTCCTAGGCCGTCCGTTATCCGGGCGACGGCTGCAGGGGGACCGAAAAGGATGAGTTCGCCCTTGCTCTCATTTAGCTGGAGGAAATTTTTAGCCATTGTCGTATATTTTTAATGCACAACTTTGAGTAAAGAAGTACTTCAGGAGAAAAATGCGGTCGAATCAACAATTTATTGAGAATGCCTTGACACAGGGTCAAATCTTCGGCAATCCTACGTTCTTTCACGAGGCGGCCAGCTTATATGTCCTGGCTTCAGGCCAGGTCTCACATGACAAACAAATTTGCATACAAGGGATATAAACATGATCACAAACGGTCAACTGATGTTCTGACTGGTCAAGGTGTCAACTGGTCTTTGCATCAGCTGAGCTCTTGCCCCCCTTCCTCAGACAATGGGGCTGCTTGGTCCTTCCTGGGATCATGTTACAACTGTAGGCTAACTGACTTCTTCATCCGAGGTGAACTTTAGGTCATGCTGAGCCAGAGATAAAGACAAAGGAATGTTGACTTTAGGACAGGACATCTGTTGTAACTAACCTGTTAAACTACTTCTTAAGTTAACACAGTTCTACCTAAAGTGAAGTTTATTCATTATTCTACTAAAATGATGACTACATGAGAGTAATACGAATGTATTGATGTAATACAGTATGGTACAGTATAAAATATACTACATATCCCCCCAACATTAAACATAACAAACAATCCCCAAAGTACATACAAATAACCAAATCATCACACAGCAGCAAAGCTATCCAGGGGCCAGAGGTTACTAGCACATAGCCCCTATCGAAAGAGAACAGCCCTCAGCGCTGTCTCATATCCTCTTCCCATGCTGGAGCAATCTTCAGACATCAAACACCCAGGTGTCGCAATCCTCTCTGACACCCAGAGAACAACGTCCATAGCAAGATGGTAAGCTTACCCCGTCTGAAACAGGGAGAATACTCCAGGAATGTCCAAGAATGACCCTCAAGTCATTCGTGACTCCACACAGTTCATAGCTTCATGCTGGCGAGGGGCAACCACTCCATGGTAGCCCACACAATGCACTCCAGGATAGTCTGAAAACATCAACACAAAACTACACAAAAAACAGAACATCCCATAGAAATAGTCTAAACCCTAATTACTACAAAACAGAACAATCTAACCAAGGAGACGTGTACACACACCTGAATCAGTAACACAGGTGAAATGTAGGCGACACCCTCAAGCTTGATTGAACAGAAACCCTAAACAGAAATGACATATAAAGCTAAACATCAAGTAACCTCATGTTCCAACATATATCACAAAGAGATAGAAAAGACAAACAAAAGTTAACAGACAAACAACAAGTTTCAGGCAGTCCCCAGGAAGGCACATCCAGGCTCCTCAAAGACCTGCCGCCCAGGGTCCATAGCACCTGAAAGATAACACTCAACACAGACTGGGGTCAATAGCAGAGGGGAAGGCCTAAAGCCAACTCCTCACAAAAACATCATTATGAAAATGAAATTCATACAGTAGAATGCATAAAAACGAACAGCTTAAGGCCATTCATTAACTAATGAAACATATAAACTCCTAAATCAAAGTGAGAAACATAACCTAAACTCAAACATCTATTCAAAACCTGTCAGACTTTTGAGTTCGCACCGATACCTAAAAGATCATCCTCAGAAACATTCTTACCATCGCTCTTAAGACTCAAAGGCACTATATCTATTTCATCATAGTCTCTAAAAACCTTCACCTGGTGATGTAACAATAATCCGTCCAGCTAAACTTCTCACTATCCGTTAAACCATAACTCATCAGAAACACTCAATACATCAATATCAGAGAAAGAACTAGAGCAATCCTAAAAATCAAAGCTTTCCATATATCAGACTGTAACCAACTTCTTCAAGAATCCAAACCATTTGAAATGAACAGCTCTGTATACCAATTATCTAAACCTATGTTATATGAAACCATAACTGAATACTCCTACTATCATAAATTCCTGTAATAAACTGAACATTCACCACTTTTTCAATATTTCGCATCACACATTCTTTCTAAACAAGAACACAATAACTAAACTATAACAATAACCATACACCACATGACTTTTTGTTTTGGTTTTTCTGAACAAAAAGATGGTTCATACTCCAGAGTCTATATTCAACTAGCTTGATTCTATAATAATCTTCTGGAGACAAATGTTTCTCCAAAATGTCACAGATGTAATAAAAATATTCCTTATCACTTCAACTTTAGTAATGAACTCAGGCTCATAGGTGACAACGTAGGTTATCACTGTTATCACTCTTCTCAAAAATTGATTCTGGAAACGTAAGAAATACTTGTTGTATTGTAAATCGCTGACGCCACTTAATTAGTTCATGTTCTCCATGTCTCCATTCCAGACATCCGTCAACACTCTTGTAGTGGTTTGTACTGTGGGGTTCAACTCTCTGTTCTTCTGCACCGTCAACATTATGATTGTCACTGTCACTGATTCCCTTGTTGTTTACTTTCTTCATGCACCTGTAGACTTCTACATCACTGTCCATCAGACGTTGTATTTCCATGGCACAGATCCCTCCTTGACCTTCAAGCCATGTTCACTTCCTGCTGGACTTCTCCTTTCCTTCAACTGCACACGTCGATCTGGGGGACTGTCATCATCATCAGTCCCACTCTGTTCTGGATCCTCTTGATGTTAATAGGCGCTGTGCCTATACAGTCACACGGTATTAAGACTGTACTCCTCTACTCAGCTTCAATGGAGATCAGCTGTCTTCTCTTCCGGCTATGAATAGCCATTTCCCGCTTCAACTTTGCTCTCCATTCATCTTCTTTCTGTGATTGATCTCGGTGACTCATCCAAACAGGGGTAAACAGACCAGAATTCCTCCTTAATCTCTAGATTTTCCCATTGCACCTCCTGACAGTGAAGACACACTTTTTCTTCTTCCTGGCTGGTCTTAACCCTCTTGAGCTTGTAACTCATCATCCTCTGATGACATGACTCTTGACATTGCTTGGAGCTGATGGCATCTGTCCAATGACATCCTCGACTTCCTCTTCACCTCCCCCCTTTTTTTATTCTTTTTTTTTTCCGAATTGCTTTTGAATTCTTCAAAATGAATAATAAGTCTTTTCCACACCTCTCCATGTCTGAGGCTGTTGGAAAACAGGGAACGGGAGTGAAGATTGCATCATTGGTTGTTGTTGTTGTTATTGAATCTGTGATTGTTCATTCTGCAAAACAACTTATTTCTTCTCCATTACTTTCCATTTTCCATCCAATAGCTGACTTTGAGAAAGTTTCTTCTTCAGCTCTGCATCTTGTTCCTTCAACTACTTTCTCATTTCCTTCAACTACTTCCTAATTTCCTTCAATTCTACTTCCTAATTTCCTTCAATTCTACTTCCACTGGTACATCCTTGGTCCACGTTGTATCATCTTCATTCAAGTCAGACTCCTCTTTCACTTCTTCACTACTACTACTAGTCTGTTTCATTAGCAACCCTTCCTTTCTATTCAGCACCTGCCATAATCCTTCTAATACCTTCATCATATCCTCCAATATTCACTCCTTCATCTTCAGAAGAGTCACTGTCGCTTCCACACTTTCCCTTTTTGTTTATCTTCTTCTTCTTTTCAGCTGGTGTCAGAGACTGAGCTAACTTCCTGGTTTTGCACTTCACATCAGAATGGGTAGTGATGGTCGTTCTGGCATTTCCCATCTGTATAATATCGTCATTATCATCTTTGATGACATATCTTCCCTCAGTGTTTAGCACAAGTAACTGTGTAAGCCCTAATGGATTCCTTCTGGACTTCATAAGGAGGCGGGGTCAAGACTGGAGCCGTATGGAAGAACGGCACATCAATTACACTCTGCAGCATGTCCGTCTTGTTATTAGCCTCCTCTATTATAGTTCGGGCTGTGGTAGCTGCTGCCTCCACAGCTGCTTTCTGTCTCCGCCCTGCTTTACTGAACAATGTTAAGACTGCAAGTTCAGTATCTCTCTTTTGTTTCCGAGCCTTACCTTGTCTTCCCGTCTTCTGGTGAGCCTTGTATGCATCAATCAGAATGCGCATGATTTGAATGAGTCCATCATCAAAGCTTCCTGAAGACGGCCAAGGCTGTGACAAGTCAGACCATCTCCGTGCCCAACGTTTAGATATAGCACCAATGCCCTTCACTAGGGGATAATCGCGTTCGAGTTGTTCCACCGGTGTGAGCATGGGCACGTTAACACCTATTTCGGATGACATGTTGGAATCCACAAAGATCGATAGACTGATAAAGACTCGAGACTGTTATAAGCCTCTTAAGAGTTCAACCGTGTAAAAATAAACTCTATCAATTAGGCAATTGATAAAGAAACAAACACTCAATCACTCACGGACATGGGACCCTTCTTGCTCTGACTAAACTTCCTATCCAGATCTAATCTTGCTCAATCTCGACCCTAGTCTTCAGCACAGGGAGCGATTGGTCCCATTTAAGCACTTTTAATTGCTACAAATTAAAAACCACAAGGCCTGATTTGACACAAGCTTAGGGTATTGTGCACCAGAGGACAATCCCCTCATTAACGCTGTATGCCAGAAAATAATAAATTAAAATAAAAAAGATTTGATGTAGACATCGAAATGTCCACACCACTTTGCCTATCCGCAAGTCGAGTCCTATTGTCCGTCCACTCACAATCCTTTCACTCCACACACACACAATATGCAAAGCGTAATATATGTATGTAGGTATATATCAATCTACTAAAGCAAACCCTTAAACCAATGCTTATTCTATCAAAAACCAAGACACCTCTAAACCAGATATCAAACAGACCACCAATCACTCAAGAACCAAAGCTCAACACCAAACCATCTACATCCATTTAACAATTAAACACCCTCAAAACCACTTATATCCAGTATCAAGTAGAATTATTATATATATAACTTATAATAATAAAAAGTTGAATAACTATAAATAATTAATCAAGTAATCAATAAAATATTGAATAATTAATCAATTAATGAACTAACCATTTATCCTTAATATCAAATCAAGTAACTAAACCAATCAATCACCTTATCATAAAACACCAAGCCTCAAATGCATATCAACCACTCAAAACAATTAAATCAGGTGATCAGTCTAGTTCAATTAATGAGCATTAATCAGCAATTCAGGCTTACTTTTTGATGGATGGATGGATGGATGGTCTGGAATTGGTGACTGGTAAGGACAAAAACTATTCCGGATATAACTGCAAACAGATTTACTTAAAGGGGAAAGAACAATTAATCACAAAGCAATGATAATTTAAATATATATTTGCTATCACAACCCATTATTCTAAAAATCAAAAGACTGTCATGTATGATAGTAAACAATAGATGGCAGCACTAGACAACCTAATATGTTATACCTGCGATATACTTATAACAACCACTAGTGGGCGACATTGGACAACAGAGGTGAGAAGGATGAAAGATTTATTCATATCCCTAAAATATAGCTAACGCTACACCGCTCCTCAATTTATGAAGATTGAAGAAGGGTTTAATTAATAAAAGTTATGATTGACTAGTGGATTGCTACTAGGGTTTGAGTGCTGGTTATCAGCATTGATTGGTAGACACCAATATCCCTGAAAGTGCCCACCTGGCCCAGATTCAGCATCCACTTATGAATTTATTAATTAATAATTCTAATCTAATCCAGTCGCCCCATACACCGCACGACCCACTGGATGAATTATCTTTCCCTAATTTCTAAAGATAGGAAAGACAGAGAAAGACAAAGAGACCCAGGCACACTCACACAACACACTGACATACACCAGTCCTGGGCTCAGATCCCCTTCCCCTCACCCTAACCCGGGTCCGTATCCTTTTCCTACCCCCCACCCTACCCCAACCCCTGCCTCTATCGGGGCCCAGGCACGCACACACACACACACACACACACATTAGTGTTTGCCACACCTCTCCCATGATGCTCTTAGCCTTTCTTGCTCTGAAAATGTAGTTTGACGTAATGTATTGCTCTATATATGGCTCTGTGTGCTACTAACCCTGTTCTGCCTCCCCTCTCCCTAGTGCCTCTCTCTCTCCCTCCTATCTTCTAACCAGGTCCAGTGGATGCCCCACTGTCACCAGTAGACCACCCTGAGTCCGATAGATACCCCTGTGTCTGCTGCAGATGTCGTAGCAAATTAGTTAACACACACACACGCACACACAGACATACAACAGTCCACTTCCGGCCTTAGGCCTGGGTCCAGTACCCCCTTCCCCTCACCCTACCCAGGGTCCGTATCCTCTTCCTACCCCCACCCTACCCCTGACCCCTGCCTCTACCTGGACCCAGGCACACTCACACACACACTGACAGACACCAGTCCTGGGCTCAGATCCCCTTCCCCTCACCCTAACCCGGGTCCGTATCCTTTTCCTACCCCCCACCCTACCCCAACCCCTGCCTCTATCTGGGCCCAGGCACATTTATGCACACACAGACATACACCAATGTTTGCCATGTCTCTCCTATGATGTTATTAGCCTCTCTTACTCTGAAAATGTATTTTAATGTTATTTATTGCTCTATAAATGTTCTTAGCCGGTAGACAAACATACTCCAGGAGCTTGCTCGATCGCCTCGTTGAGAGGGGTCAGGGAAGAATTTTTACAGCTCACTTATCTGGCCCCCGGGTGATTACTGTTTTTTTGCTTCCCTCTGGAATATGTAGGGGTGGGATGTCTGCCCACCTCCCTTGTTCTCTGTAAAGCGCATTGTGTTGCCTCTGGGTATGAAATGCGCTATATAAATAAAGCTTTGATTGATTGATTGAGAGAAAGGAATGAGAAAGAAAGAGAGAGAGACAGATAGAGAGACAGTTGGGTGACTTCACTCTGTCCGCACAAGACAGCACAACCCCCCCTAATAGGCCAGTGAACGCGTTTCACTGACCCCCCTTTCACAGCTGTTTTATGAGGGATAGGAATTTAGCTGCATGAGGACATGCGGCCTCACCCATAGAAGACAATTAAACAGAAATACCAGCAAATAGTATTTTCATTAACTCAACTTTCAAACATATAATGGGTCCAACTAACAAACACACAACCTCAACTTTACTCAAGACACAAAAGACGCAACACACGTTCTCCACACGCTCTCCTTTCACACCGACACAGCCCATGTGTCTTCACACACAAAAGATCAAAGGGCACACACGCATAGCCACTCACGTGGGAGAGAGAACCATACCATACCATACCATTTTATTTATAGAGCACATTTAAAAACAACAAAGTTGACCAAAGTGCTGTACAAGTCAAACAACAATAACACACAAAGAGCACATAGTAAAACATACGCAGTATGTCACATGAAAAAGGACAAAAGAACAAAAGGATCTCCCTTCCCTCACACATCCAGGTTCTTGTGACTACACAGAAATATTCAACAAGTAATATCTACATTAAACTAATCTCAAATATACAATGGACCTACTAGACAGTTACAAGGAACATGAAAGACAGAACGTAGCAGACAGCCAGACACATTTTAACGATAGACACACGCAGTGCTCCGGTTTAGCCTGCGCACACACGGTACCTCAATTTCCTTTTCTCTACACTAATATGCAAACTTATGCATTAAATTTAACCGGCTTTCTTTATAGACATTGAACTTCACTAAGCTCAAGTCTTCACTAAACTTGCGCAAACTTATGCGTCTTTTCAAACCTGAACATAACAAGCACGCACCATCAAATGTGCGTTGGCTTTTGAACAGATCTCGCACAAACTTGTGTCTTTTATCAGTTTCTAGACCTGAACTTACAAGTCAGTGCAAACTATGCGTCTTAATTAGCCTACACAATTTAACTTATTCTCCTTATTTATCGGAAGTTCTTTATAGCAACAGCAAATTTGACTGTCAAGACAATTAAGTTCTATACCTCACAGAACATCGGAAGTCGCTTCCCAACTCGTGGTTCTTCTCCGAGCATCCTCAGGGAAGTAAGCTTTGGTTGTGAATCTTGTCGAAAAGAGGCAACTCCCGTCATCTTGATCTTTGCTGTTTTAGCTATCCAATTCCCCATCGCCAGAATGTCGTATATTTTTAATGCACAACTTTAAGTAAAGAAGTCCTTCAGGAGAAAAATGCGGTCGAATCAACAATTTATTGAGCATGCCTTTAAACAGGGTCAAATCTTCGACAATACTACTTTCTTTCACGAGGCGACCAGCTTATATGTCCTGGCTTCAGGCCAGGTCTCACATGACAAACAAATTTGCATACAAGGGATATAAACATGATCACAAACGGTCAACTGATGTTCTGACTGGTCAAGGTGTCAACTGGTCTTTGTATCAGCTGAGCTCTTGCCCCCCTTCCTCAGACAATGGGGCTGCTTGGTCCTTCCTGGGATCATGTTACAACTGTAGGCTAACTGACTTCTTCATCCGTGGTGAACTTTAGGTCACGCTGACCCAGAGATAAAGACAAAGGAATGTTGACTTTAGGAAAGGACATCTGTTGTAACTAACCTGTTAAACTACTTAAGTTAACACAGTTCTACCTAAAGTGAAGTTTATTCATTATTCTACTAAAATGATTACTACATGAGAGTAATACAAATGTATTGATGTAATACAGTATGGTACAGTATAAAAATATACTACACCATCCAGTCTTTAATGTCTCTCAGACAGTCCATGAGACGGACATATCCGTTTGGGTCAACTGTGTCGAGTGGGAGGTAAAGTTGGGTGTCGTCTGCATAGCAATGAAATGAGATGTGGTGGCGCTGGATGACTTGGCCGAGGGGGAGCATGTAGAGTGTGAAGAGGACCGGGCCTTGAATAGAGCCCTGAGAGACCTACATCAGTGTAGCAGGTAGGGATGGAAATATTGCTTCTAAAGTTGTTCACCTTCTCCAGGAAAAAGGTCTGGAGAGCCTCACATTTTGTGGTGGATGCTTCCAGAACTGCAGATGGGGGGCGAGTATGGTCCTGAAAAGAGTTTTGGCGATTTTGGGAGTTGGAAGTGATAAGGTTCGCAAAGTACTTGGTCCTTTCTGCTTTCACTAGCTTATGATAGGTTTCTGCGTTTTCTCTCATTATTTCAAATGATATCTGGAGCTTGTCTTTTTTCAATTTTCGCTCTGCTCTCCTCCAGGCCTGCCTCTGCGCTCTGGTTGGCTCAGTAAGCCAGGGGGAAGGGCTACACTTCCTCCTTTTCTGCGAGAGGGCCGCAACTGAGTCGAGGGCTGTGAGACAGATAGCATTGAAATGCGTCACAAGCTCCTCTGGGCGCACAGAACGGTCCTCCCCGCTTGTGGTGTTTAAAATTGCGGAGAGCGCGGGGCCGAGTTTCGGGGCTGTGCCAGCATTGATGGACCGAGAGAGACACAGGGCCGTGATACACACAATAAGGACAAAGACACATGAGTTAATGCAAATGTGACCGGGAAATAGCACAGACTATACTAGTTAATCTTTACAACATGAATAACCTTTTGGAGGGCTAGCTGGATCCTCCTGTCTCCAGAGGCTTCTAGTCTCACTGAAAATACATAAATATGGACAAAGACAGAGACACGAGTTACGATCAGTTAATGCAAATGTGACAGGGAAATAATGTACACTAATCTTCACAGCATTAACTACCTTTTGGAAGGGTAGCTGGATCCGCCAGTCGTTCAACAGTATGCACCAGTATCTCTGTGTCCAGAGGCATCCCATCGCCTGAGAACTCTCTCCTTGTCTATTTTCACATTGGAGTGAAAATGCATGATTGCTAGTCCTGAGAGACGTTCATCTGACATTCTGCTCTGAGCCATGTTTTGAGCCTTCTCATGGCAGAGAATGATCTTTCGCAAGCACATGTTGTCACTGGGAGAGTTAGAAACAATTTCAGCACACATTGTATGTTCGGAAAGAAAGGCATGTATGTTGCTTTCTAAAGCTGATCCAGGCAGGGCGTCATCTGAGTTGAACTGAATCAAATAATTCAGAATCGATTCATGAATCCCAAAATCGATCTTTTATTTAATGAACATGACTCAACATGACTTTGTTTGTTCCTCTTCTTCCATGTGCTAAACCACGAGTGATAAGCCTCAGGCACCAACTCATCAGCCTTTAAAACTGGTTCCTTAACTTTCACAAAAGTGAGACCAGGATCTGCACCTCTAGCACAATAAGCCTCCTGGGCTTCACCAGTGAGGACATATTGAAACAAATTCCGGTTAGAGACTGCCAGTCGTTCAAACAATGAAAAAAATATGTCTGGATCCTGCTCATTAAACTTAGGCAACAGTCGACAACTCTTACCAACATCAAAAGAGTTAGGCAGAACCATAGAGAAACAGGACCAGGTAACGTAGCCTCACCGCTAAGCTTACCATCTTTAATTAAACCTCAGAGCAACACTGCATGCGCAACGGACCCCCCTCCCCCGCCCCTGCAATCAGAAGTGCTTTTGTAACCACAGGAGGTGGGGGAACATCCACCCACACATGCCCACCAGCCGGATCATTTCCTGAAGCCATGGTCACCCCTTCAACAGCCAGCGCGGCACGCACCCCAACAACAACCTCTCCCTGCACCAGGTCTGAATGAAGCACCAGGGTATGAAGAGGCACTCACAAGGCACTTAACCCCATCCCCCAGATCAGGACACTCTCCCCAGCATGAAAGGACTCCAGCATGAAAAAACAGTATGCACCAGTATCTCTCAATATTCTAACGGAGACCTTCCTATCCTAACCAGCCAACGACACAGCCCTCAGTAATGAAAGAACAGTATGCACCAGTATCTCTCAATATTCTAACGGAGACCTTCCTATCCTAACCAGCCAACGACACAGCCCTCAGTAATGAAAGAACAGTATGCACCAGTATCTCTCAATATTCTAACGGAGACCTTCCTATCCTAACCAGCCAACGACACAGCCTTCAGTAATGAAAGAACAGTATGCACCAGTATCTCTCAATATTCTAACGGAGACCTTCCTATCCTAACCAGCCAACGACACATCCCTCAGTAATGAAAGAACAGTATGCACCAGTATCTCTCAATATTCTAACGGAGACCTTCCTATCCTAACCAGCCAACGACACAGCCCTCAGTAATGAAAGAACAGTATGCACCAGTATCTCTCAATATTCTAACGGAGACCTTCCTATCCTAACCAGCCAACGACACAGCCCTCAGTAATGAAAGAACAGTATGCACCAGTATCTCTCAATATTCTAACGGAGACCTTCCTATCCTAACCAGCCAACGACACAGCCTTCAGTAATGAAAGAACAGTATGCACCAGTATCTCTCAATATTCTAACGGAGACCTTCCTATCCTAACCAGCCAACGACACATCCCTCAGTAATGAAAGAACAGTATGCACCAGTATCTCTCAATATTCTAACGGAGACCTTCCTATCCTAACCAGCCAACGACACATCCCTCAGTAATGAAAGAACAGTATGCACCAGTATCTCTCAATATTCTAACGGAGACCTTCCTATCCTAACCAGCCAACGACACAGCCCTCAGTAATGAAAGAACAGTATGCACCAGTATCTCTCAATATTCTAACGGAGACCTTCCTATCCTAACCAGCCAACGACACAGCCCTCAGTAATGAAAGAACAGTATGCACCAGTATCTCTCAATATTCTAACGGAGACCTTCCTATCCTAACCAGCCAACGACACAGCCCTCAGTAATGAAAGAACAGTATGCACCAGTATCTCTCAATATTCTAACGGAGACCTTCCTATCCTAACCAGCCAACGACACAGCCCTCAGTAATGAAAGAACAGTATGCACCAGTATCTCTCAATATTCTAACGGAGACCTTCCTATCCTAACCAGCCAACGACACATCCCTCAGTAATGAAAGAACAGTATGCACCAGTATCTCTCAATATTCTAACGGAGACCTTCCTATCCTAACCAGCCAACGACACAGCCCTCAGTAATGAAAGGAGAAAAGGCACCACCTGAGGGGCACACATCAGGCAGCCCCCGGTCAACAGGCAGGAACACAGGGGTAGACAACAAAGTCAAAGTCAATTTTATTAATATGTTCATTCAAGCAAGTGTAGAACACAGTGCTTTACAGAATAAATAAAAACATAAGAAAAGTAAAATAAGCAAATAAAACAGCATGGAACATATATGGTAAAAGAGAAATAGAACATGAGAAACATTTAAAAAATAAAATAATAATATATTAAAATTGAGCAACGGTCAAGCAACGGGTGAGGAATGAGGGGAAGGTGTCGTATGCTGAGGCGGTCAGGAAGGTAGCTGCGGCGGAGGTAGGGGGGGTGGTAGCGGGGGAGGGGGCGGGTAGGCCTGTCCCAGGAGGTGTGGCGGTCCCGGCAGGCTCATTGGTAGTGGACCGGAATGCTTTTCTGGCATTTTTGGTGGAGGTGTTGTGGGCCACTAAGCAGGTGTCGAGGTCGGCTGATATTAGGGGGGCGGTGGCGAAGGAGGCGGAGCGGTTTCTGGGCATCGTGGTGCACCCGGAGCGTCTGCAGATGGGTGTTCATGGTGGGATGCCCTTGGGTGGGGGGAGTGGGGAGGTAGGGGCGGGTCTGTCTTGGAGTCAGCAGAGTGTGGGTGATGAGGGGATGGGGGTGGGTTGATGGATAGGTTCCATGTTCTCCAGTGGAACGCCCGGAGTCTGATCGCTAATGGCCAGGAGTTTAAGAAATTTGTAAGTTATTTTAAGGAGAAGCCTGAGCTGGTATGTGTTCAGGAGACGTGGCTGAAGCCTTGTCTTGATTTTGTTCTTCCTGGGTATGAGTGTGAGCGGCTGGATCGGGTGGATAGGTCGGGTGGTGGGTGTGCAATATTTGTTAGGACTGGGGTGCAGTATCAGAGGGTGGTCCTTAGCAGGGGTTTGGAGTATGTGGCGGTGCGTGTGTGGGGAAAGCAGGGGCCGTTGTCGGTGGTAAATTTGTACAACCCTTGTCTGCAGTTGGAGGTTGGGGAGTTGGTGGGGGTGATGCAGGTGGTGGGGTCCCCTGTGTTGTAGGAATGGGACTTCAATGCACATAACCCGTTGTGGGGTAGCAGGGGTTACGATCCGTAATGGGGTGGTTGTAGAGGAGTTCATGGAGGAGTGTGGGCTGGTATGTCTGAATGATGGTAGGCCTACGCGGTTTCAGGTTGGGTCGGAGGGGGGGGTGTCTTGTCTTGACCTGGCTCTGGCGACGGCGGTCCTGGCAGGGAAGGGGGAGTCGGATGTTATGGACAGGTATACGGTAGGGAGCGACCACTTCCTGATTTATATGCAGTTTGGGCAGTGCAAGTGGACGGGAGGCCGAGGCAGAGGGATTATAGTAGGGCCAGGTGGGAGGAGTTTGATGAGGGGTGTGCTGGTGAGCTGGGCAGTGTGGATGGGGATGGTACGGTGGATGGGTGGAATGAGAGCCTGTGTGCTATGTTGTCCTGCAATGTGGACCGGTTTATTCCCCGGAGGTTGGCCCCTAGGGAGCGCAGGAGTGTGCCGTGGTGGAACTCAGCGTGTAGTGTGGCGGTGAGGGATCGGAATCGGGCCTACAGGGTGCTCAGGCGGTGCCCGGGGGTGTGGGAAGTGGTGGAATATAAGAGGCTGTGGGCGGTGGCCTGGAGGGTGATCAAGGGGGTTAAGAGGGATTGTTGGAGGAGGTATTGTGGGACGCTGGGAGCAGAAACCTTGGTGGGGGAAGTGTGGGCTGCGGTCCGGCGCATGTCGGGGGTTGGTAGGCGTAGGGCTATGCCAGTATTGGAGGAAGGGGGTGTGGTGGCTGTGTGATGCCCAGAAGCCAGCATGTGTGTCCGGACGTTTCAGGCAGTCCATAGTCTAGAGAATGTGAGGGTAGATGGAGTTAGGAGGAGGGAGGAGGTGTTGAGGGGGCAGCGGGTTAAGTTGGAGGTGAGTGGGGATAATGGGGACCCCTGTACTTTGTTCTTCACCATGGGGGAGCTGCATAGGGCGTTACGGCATGGGGGCAGGTCGGCTCCAGGAAAGGATGGGCTGGGGTATGAGGTGTTTCAGCACCTGGGGGATGTGGTGTTGGAAGAGGTTTTGTCCCTCATTAATGCGGTGTGGGCGGAGGGGGTCCTCCCGGCGGCATGGAAGCAGGCAGTGGTTATCCCCATCCTGAAGCCAGGGAAGGAGGCTACGCGGCCTGGGTCGTATAGGCCGATTGCCCTGACAGCGGTCTTGTGTAAGATTATGGAAAGGATGGTGACTGACCAGTTGGTGTACAAACTGGAGAGGGGTGGTTGGTTTACACCAGTCCAGAGTGGCTTTAGGGTGGGGAGGAGTACTATGGACGCGGTTCTGGCTCTTGACCTGGATATCAGGAAGGCCATGGCGTGTTAGGAGTGCCTGGTGGCAGTGTTCCTGGACATTGAGAGGGCCTATGACATGTTGTGGAAGGAGGGGCTTCTTGTGAAGTTGTATGATGCGGGGGTCAGGGGGCGCATGTTGAACTGGATTGGGGCATTTCTGAGGGACCGGGTGATTCAGTTTAGGATTGGGGGGGCGTTGTCTGGTGAGGTGGGGATTGAGAATGGCACCCCGCAGGGGAGTGTGATCAGCCCGACGCTCTTTAATGTCATGGTGAATGATATGTTCCAGGGGGTGGGGCCAGGGGTGGGATGTTCCCTGTTTGCGGATGATGGGGCGGTTTGGAAGCGGGGGGGGGATGTTGGGTTTGTGATGAGGAAGATGCAGGAGGTTCTGTGGCAGGTGGAGGAGTGGGCAGGGAGGTGGGGGTTTAGGTTGTCGGTGGAGAAGTCGAAGATGGTGGTGTTTGGGCACAAGCGGAAGGGGGGAGGGCTGGGGTTGTCCCTGTATGGGCAGCCACTGGAGAGGGTTAAGGTATTTCGGTTTCTCGGGGTGTACTTTGATGAGAGGCTGACCTGGAGGGTGCATGTGGATAGAACGGTGGAGAGGTGTGAGAAGGTGGTGAATGTGTTGAGGTGCCTTGCGGGGAGTGATTGGGGGACTGTCAGGGGGACTATGCTTATGGTGTATCAGGCTTTGATCCTGTCTGTCCTGGACTATGGTAGTCTCGCGTATGGGAGTGCGGCACCGACTACCTTGGCGAGGTTGGATGTGGTGCAGGCGAAGGCGCTGAGGGTGTTCTGTGGGGCGTTTTGCATGACGCCCATCCCGGCTTTGTTGGTTGAGGTGGGGGAGGCCCCCCTGAGGTTGCGGAGAGTTAAGCTGGCTCTGCATTATATTGCAACGGTTGTTGGCCAGGGGCCTGGTCACCCAGGGAAGGCGTTGGTGGAGGGGTGCTGGGAGTGGGGGAGTAGTAGGAGAGGGAAGTGGAGCTTTGTGAACCAGGTCTGGATGGAGGAGGCGGGGCTTGGCCTGGGTGTGGTGGCGCCGGTGGTGGTCTGGCCGTGTGTGCCCCCATGGACGTCTCTCTGCTGGGGTCGGTGAGGGTGGGGGGAGGGGGTGAGGGCCCGGCTGGGCTGGTGAGGGAAATGTTGCGGAGTGTGTGGGCGGCGCATTTTCAGATCTTCACAGATGGTTCGGTGGACCCCCGGAGTGGGAAGGCTGGTTTTGCCATCCATATCCCGCAGTTGCGTTTTACCGAGGGCAGGCGGCTGCCTGATGGGCTGTCGGTGTTCACTGCTGAGGTGATGGCACTGGTGTGGGCGCTGGACTGGGTCGAGCGTGCGCGCCCGCAGCGGGTGGTTGTGTGTTCCGACTCAGCGGCTGCCCTGGGGGGCCTGAGCGGGGGTTCACGGGTTAGGCCCGATCTCATCCTTGAACTGGTGATGGCTCTGTACAGGGTGGAAAGGGTGGGGTGTAGGGTGGGGTTTATGTGGGTCCCGCCTCATGTGGGGGTGGAGGGGAATGAGGCTGTGGATGCAGCTGCTAAGGGGGCTTTAGGGCAGGAGGTGGTAGGGGTGGGGGTGGATCTGGTGGTAGCTGAGTGGAGAGGTAGGATACGGGGGGTGCTGATGGAGAGGTGGCAGGCTGAGTGGGAGGTGGAGGCGAGAGGGAGGCATTTCCATGGGATCCAGGGGAGTGTTAGGGGGGAGAGTGGCGCCCTGGGAAGGGGTAGGAGGGAACAGGTCATGATGACCAGGCTTCGGGGAAACATGTGGATGGTCTGTGTAGCTGTGGGGGGAGGGAGACGGTGAGGCATGTCATGTTGGAATGCGGGAGGTACAGGAGGGAGAGGGTAGATATGTATGCTCATGTAGTGAGGGTGGGGGAGCCAGTTGTGTCTCTGAGGGTCCTTTTGGGCCATGGGAGTCACCAGTATGAGGTGGGGAGGGCGGTGGCAAGCTTTATGTTCGCTACTGGCCTACATCTTAGGGTGTGAGGGTCTGGGAGGGGTGTAGTACCGTGTCTGGCCAGGGAAAGGCAGCAATACGCCACGTCGGCATCTAGCCTGCCAGAAATCAAATGAAGAAGAAGAAGAAGACAGGCGATGACGTTGCATTGTTATTGTTTGCCTCTCTCTAGTACAGTAGGCCACTTGAGGAAGTAGGCATGGCAGACAGGGCAAAACGGTACTTTTCCAAATCTACCGACGGTGCTAAATGCAATTTATGTAAAAAGTCAGTTGTGTCCAAAGGGGGTAGCACCAGTAACACATGTTTCACATTGGGTAAATTCGGTGAAGCAGTGCAGTGTGTTTGATTGCTTTAGTGAAGCAACTAATGCTAACGCTGGTGGTTCCGATAGCAATGCTGCAGTAGCAGATGAGCCAGGCTAAAGATGCAGGTAACACTCATTATCGTTATTATAAATAAGACTGCACACTGTTTCTCCTACCATTGCCTTGGAGAGGCAGCCCCCCACCATAAAAGGGACCTTCCCCCTCCTGAATAACCCCCCAGAAATGAATGCCAACAATCATGGACTTTTAGATCGCTAACATTTTTAAGCATACGTCAATGGAGTTTAACATCGCGGAAATTAGCATCGCGATTAGCGGACCTTTTCTGACTGGGAGTGAGAGATGATGAAATGAAAATATTTTTGGTTGCTGTTCCTAGCTACATAGGTAATGTAGCCACAATTTAGTCTGTCTTCAGTGACAGTCCACTAAGTCCGAAAGTGGTAGGGTAGTATCGATAAGAGTATTGTTAAGTATCGGTATCGATAACAATACCCCTCCCTATTTGTTTATCGCCATTGACTACCGTACATATTTTCTCAAAATTAAGGTCCCATGGGACGGCTCTTCCTGCTTCCGCTTAGGCACTCTATTACAACCACCACTGGGAACAAATCCCCCATGTGAGCCACGATCAACTGGATTTGTATTAGGCTCCCTACCAGGCCCAAACCTCCCACATGAGCAACATGAGGTTACACAACCTCTTAAAAGTGGAAACATCTAATGCTGAACGCCAGCGATTGAAGTGGGTCAACAACTCCTAGGGAAACTTTAATTTACATGTATTTATTAATCAGGAACAAACATATTAATCAGACACAGGGTAAATGTGCCAGTGCCAAACTCAACATGACTTTGTTTGCTCCCCATCGTCCATGTGCTAAACCGCTGGTGATAAGCCTCAGGCACCAACACATCAGCTTTTAGAGTCGCTTCCTTAACTTTCACAAAGGTGAGACCAGGATCTGCAGCTATAGCACGATAACCCTCCTGGGCTTCTCCAGTCAGGACACATTGTAAGAAAAAATTCCGGTTAGAGTCAGACCAAACCTTAGACCTTGCAAGTCATTCAAAAAACGAAAAAAATGTGTCCAGATCCTGCTCATTAAACCTAGGTAAAAGTTGCAAACTCCACAGATGAAACAGGACCAGGTAACGTAGCCTCACTGATAAGCTTACCATCTCTAATCAAATCCAATCGATAAGCCTGCAGCCTCAATCGTTCCTGCTCTAGCCTCTCATGCTGCTTCAGCCTCTCCACTTCTGTTGGTAATTTCTGATAGTACAAAACTTCACAGGAGACCCAAGTCGTTCAGCCTTTACGGATATTTATTATGGTAACATACTCAATACAGCTTCACAATGTTCTGATACAGCCCCCAGCCTAGCGTGGGGCATCACCTTTTATATGCAGATCTCAAACACAGTGTGTGTCACATAAGGCTAATGGCTTTCTTGGAACTTACGTGAGTAGATATGAATCTTGTTATTGAGACATACTGCGAAATGGGACATTCCAGTCTAGAACGCTCTGACCTGGAGAACTCACTAGAGACCTCAACTGAGCTCGCTGTTCTCTTCCAGTTGTTCTGTTCAGATGAGCCAACTTGATCTTACAGCCAAGCAACCCTCTAAACACTGCTAGTTTCCACAACATAATCCCCCCTTTGATGGACTTGTCCATCATACTGATAATAATAGGAGTGTTTATTAGCATATAATACTGTGTATTGCTTACTTGTGGCTGTGCTATACTATACTGTATGATTGAAATATATGTGAATGTATGTGAACATAAGGAACTTAAAACACTTGATATTTGAAACAATAACATTGGCAACATTTGATTACAGAATGTATACAACATTGGCTGTTTATATGCATGTTTATAGCGTCACATGTGTAAGAGCGAAAAACCTGTCGGCTGTCTTTCAGGAAAATTCCCTTACGGCCCCTCCCGCTAGGCGACCATTACGCTATCTCTTCTCTAAACAGCACTGAACATCAACATTAGTCTTTTATTAAATGTTAACTGATGAATATACTGATTGATGTAATGTCTATACCAGTTGATCAAAAATGTGTGTATGTTTATAGCAAACAATTGACTCTGGATACCTCAAAACATTCTTAAGCACACAAGTAATTATTGTTGATAACTGTTCATATCTCTAATGTTTAAACATATGTATATGAGTTATAACATTTTATTGCATAGGTAAAAGTGTGGTGCAGTGAAAAATGTCCTGTCCGCTTCCCTCGGTGCTGGCACAAACTCCCCTTGATGTCCTTCTGGGCTTGAGGCATGGTTCCTGCAACATTGACAGTTCACTCAATACCTCACTTGTCCCGTTCCTCAATCTACTTCCAGGTCTGAATCTGGGTCATCCATGTAGTTCGGAACTGGGAAAAGGTCCGGGCAGACATTCTCTCCTGGAATAGTAGGGTGCAGCTGTGCCAGTTGTTTTGGTGTCATCACATTCAGCATCAGGGCCCTCTGAAGGCCCATGACAGTGTCCATCTGTTTCTCCGTTGTCCTTTGGCACCATCTCCTCAGCATAGGCACGATGCAGCATGTCAGCAAGAAAATTAGTATTAGTATTATTCCAGCACTAGCTGCTGTAGTAGCCAATACGGCTTTCCAATCTTCTAAATTTAGATTCAGCCAATCCCAAGAAGGCCCCCCTTACCAGCATTGTCCTTAAGCTATGTCCTTAGGCTGTTTAACTTATTTATAGCAATAGTAAACGTTCCGTCCGCTGCCGTGACATTCGGGATATACATACAGCACCACAATTTCCGGGGGCTCCGGAAAGACGTGGAGGGCAATACTGCTGGAGCTGTTGGTCTCAAGGGTGATGGCATCACAGAACTAACTGAAAACCAAAAAGGATAAAGGGATTAGAAGGAAACTAGGTGCTGGTGGCGTAGGGCTTCTGGCATAAGGAGAATAATAAACTAGTCATGAAACAGGTAGACATGTCAAACCCTTACCTGGTCTGGCCGGGGTGCTGATCTCCGATGGATGCTGCTCGTGCCTGGAGGTCAGACGGGCTGAAGGGCCTGGGCTCACAGGGCCATCGCTCACAGCACCTTGGCTCAAAGGGCCTGGGTGATGAACATCTACTGCCGAGTAAAGTGAGATGAGTAAATGAGTCTTCAAAAGGTCCTGAGTTAACTGTCAGTGTGCAAATATGCATAGACATTTCACCAACACAAACATAAAAATGACTTATAAGTGATAGGTGAGGTAGCAGAGGTGAGATGGCATGACCTGAATTGAAACTGACATCACTTATTATTAAACACTTTAGATACACCGTATTAAGGGTATTGTTGTTTTTCATGTTCACATGTAAGTGCTAAAATTACTCTGGAAATAGTTGACCCCCTACCATTAACATTTAAATAAGTTGGCCCTCATAAAAAAGTAGTTGACTAGCCCTGCTGAAGGCTATCAGATCAAAAGTTTGAGAAGCTTCTCCTCTTGAGGTAGACCTACTACATTGGTTTGAAGGCTAGGAATGGTGTAGGTCACTGTCCAGAGATGAGGTAGCCTAGGAGTTATTGTTAACCCAGTGAAGGTTGGGTACCCTTTATTAAGCATTACACAATAATAATAACAATAATGGTAATAATAATAATAATAATAACTAGAAAGTACATTTCCTGGAGAAAATGTGAGGTGGGCTAGCTGCTGCAGCTGTATGTAAGAGCTACTGCTAGAACTACTATGGACCAGTCAATCTCCATGCACCCACCGGCGAAGACCGTGCATCTCTAGCCCACTCAGGGGCTGAGTTGTGGGGTCTGTGGCGTGGACAGTGGCATGGTGGTGAGACTCCGCCCCCTCAGGTCAGAGCTGGTCAAGGACAGTGTACCCCTCTCCGGGCCACCTACCCGCCCGCACCGGTGAAGACCGTGTGTCTCTAGCCCACTCAGGGGCTGAGTTGTGGGGCCGTGGCGTGGATAGTGGCGTGGGGGTGAGACTCCGCCCCCTCAGGTCAGAGCCAGTCAGAGACAGTGTACCCCTCTCCGGGCCACCTACCTGACTCAACCGGTGAAGACTGTGTGTCTCTAGCCCACTCAGGGGCTGAGCTGTGGGGCCCGTGGTGTGGATAGTGGCGTGCTGGTTAGGCCCCGCCCCCTTGGGTCACAGCTAGTCAGGGACAGTACAGTGACCTCTGGGCAATTTCCATGCATCACCAATGAAGACTGTGTGTCTCTAGCCCACTCAGGGGTTGAGTTGTGGGGCCTGTGGCGTGGATAGTGCCGTGGTGGTGAGACTCCACCCCCTCAGGTCAGAGCCAGTCGGGGACCGCTCTCCGGGCCACCTACCTGACTCCACCATGAAGACCTCCGGTCAGTCTCCTTGCACCCACTGGTGAAGACTGTGTGTCTCTAGCTCAATCAGGGGCTGAGTTGTGGGGTCTGTGGCGTGGTGGCGAGACTCCGCCCGAAAGAAATAAAGAAAGAAAGAAAGAAAGAAAGAAAGAAAGAAAGAAAGAAAGAAAGAAAGAAAGAAAGAAAGAAAGAAAGAAAGAAGGATGGATGGATGAAAGAAAGAAAAAAAGAAGTATGGAAGGAAGGAAGGAAGAAAGGAAGGAAGGATGGAAGGAAGGAAGGAAGGAAGGAAGGAAGGAAGGAAGGAATGATGGATGGAAGGGAGGAAGGATGGATGGATGGAAGGAAGGATGGAAGGAAGGATGGAAGGATGGAAGGATGGAAGGAAGCAAGGATGGAAGGAAGCAAGGATGGAAGGATGGAAGGATGGATGGAAGGAAGGATGCAAGGAAGGAAGGAAGGAAGGAGGGAAGGAAGGCTGGATGGATGGATCGATGGATCGATGGATGGATGAAAGAAAGAAAGAAAGAAAGAAAGAAAGAAAGAAAGAAAGAAAGAAAGAAAGAAAGAAGGAAGGATGGAAGGAAGGAAGGAAGGAAGGAAGAAAGGAAGGATGGAAGGAAGGATGGAAGGATGGAAGGATGGAAGGATGGATGGAAGGATGGATGGAAGGATGGATGGAAGGAAGGAAGAAGGAAAGGAAGGAAGGATGGAAGGAAGGAAGCAAGGATGGAAGGAAGGATGGAAGGATGGATGGATGGATGGAAGGAAGGAAGGATGGAAGGATGGATGGATGGAAGGAAGGATGGAAGGAAGGAAGGAAGGAAGGATGGATGGAAGGAAGGAAGGAAGGAAGGAAAGGTGGATGGAAGGAAGGAAGGAAGGAAGGAAGGAATGAATGAATATGAATGCTACCACAGTAGTCATAAAAGGGTGCCTGTACAGAGAGCCTGTACGTGTCCCCAAATTCAAATCCCAACTGACACTGTGAGCATCCTCTCATTCGTTTCAATGGAAAGGCATGTTGGCTTCAGACAGCTCTCTCAAAAAGTATAAAGGTCACAGCCTAGATATTGACAGCGTAGGAATCATGAGAAAATGCTGAACATTTTAGGCTATGATATGTCCGTGTAGCTTAAAAACTGTAGGCATGGCGACGAGTTAGAAAAAGGGTAAAAATGCAAAATTAGCAGCTCAAAAGGTAGTGTGGACCCATACGTGTCAATGGGGAGTGCAGTTGCCGAACAAATCGTCATACAGCGAAAACTATAAGTCACACGGCTTAGATACTTACATTGTACGAATCAGCACAGTTATGGGAACGTTTCGATATATAATATGTGTATGAGCTGTTAAAACTGTAGGCATAGCGACAAGTTAGAAAAAGAGTAAAAATGCAAAATTAGCAGCTCAAAAGCTAGAGTGCGTTGCCATACGTTTCAATGAGGAGCACAGTTGCCGAACAAATCGTCATACAGCGAAAACTATAAGTCACACTGCTTAGATACTTACATTGTACGAATCAGCACAGTTGTGTGAACATTTTGATGTATAATATGTGTGTGAGCTTTCAAAACTGTAGGAGTGCCAGCAGTTTACAAAATGTGTGAATATTTTCAAAGCAACTGCTGCCACCACTCTAAAAACATAAGGTTTCTGAACATTCCAAAAGCAGTTTCAAGCAGTTTCAATGGGACAAAAAATTGTTTTAAAAGTTAAATTTCTTAAAAACTATAAGCAATATCAAAAATCTGAATGGATCCATTCAAGAGCTAAACATTATGAACATTTTAAAGTTTGAATGAAGTTTCTAGGACAAAGTATGAAGAACTAGTTAGGGTTCAAAAAAGTGGGGAGAATAATAAGAAAGAAAGAAAGAAAGAAAGAAAGAAAGAAAGAAAGAAAGAAAGAAAGAAAGAAAGAAATAGTGGGAATATCACAAGTTGGGCTAGCTTTTGCAAGCTAGCCCACCTAATAACATACTTTAGTGTGTGCATTAATAAGATAAATGAAAAGTAACGCAAAAGTTACTTTCCCCATTAACTAGTTACTTTCTATATGCAGTAATCAGTAAAGTAACTCAGTTACTTTTGAAAGAAGCAACTAGTAACTGCAACTAGTAACTCGTTTTCAGTAACTTGCCCAACACTACACATATATGACATATACAAACAAAGGAGCTGTGTTCAAATCACATGGAAAATAAGATGACCAAATAACGAGTTGTTATTCTTAACAAGTGGTAGTTGAGCTTTAACAATCCCCACAGGAACTTCCAAATACGAACTGCTTGCATCAATGAAAGCCTGATTTGAGCTGTGTGACATGCATCATGGGAGGAGGTATATATCAGTATGTCTTTATAACAGACATGTTTCATGGATACATGGGTTAGGGATAGGGGAGCTTTTGCACAGTGGTTAAGAGTGTCAGACAGTAATTAATTTAAAGGTCTCTGGGCCACTAAGCTATCGACCCCCAGGGGTGCGGGACATGCTGGTAGACCCTGTGCTTGACTCAACCCAACCCAAAAAGACAATGATCTCTTGGTGATATTATAATACAGAACAAAATCTATATTTGATTTTAATATATTTGATTTAAAATAAATTACTAACATTATATAAAAAAATATATGTAAAACATAATTTGTTATGCCCTTACAAACAACATCTTTCTCTCTAGGTCATCCTCCGAGGAGCCTCCATCAGTGCTTCCAGTCATCCCGATCCTCCGTACATTTGCCTACGGTAGCTCACCGCTACTTTCTGCTGCATACAGGAATTTTTACTTGATTCATACTTAATTCTTATATCCAAATTATGTTGTATGAAAACAATGCGAAAAGGGCCATTTCAGGAGTGAGTAAATCATATTGTAAGATCTAAGTCTGAGTACAAATAAAACAAGCATTTACTATTGGAGACAATGGGAAATCCTTGTATGTTTTTCCTATTTCTTTTCCATATGGGATACAAAAACAAACCTTCATTTTTCATCTGTTGGTATACCATGTGCATGTCTATACTGTAGCATCCAGCTTCAATGTAGAACATCTGAGCTATGATAATATTTACTCTTCCACAATGTATTCAAATTATTCTATCCCCACTTTCTGCCTTGATCCATCTCTGATCCAATTAGCAGTTTCAATCATGTGATATGTTCAAGTTTACCACTGTTTACTGAGATTATGTGGCTGGCTTTAGAGCAAACCCTCAGGTGTGACCTTCTTCTAAACAATGAATGTTGTTTGATTAGTTGATTCATTTTTACCCCACCATACTCCATAAATACAGAGTATGTCAGGTCCTTTTAGTACTGCAGCCTCAACAGTAGCCTACCTACCCTCAACAGCAGCCCACCTACCCTCAACAGCAGCCTACCTGTAGTACCTTCAACAGCTGACAACATGCTTCCTCTGAGACTTGCCATCCTTGTCTGTGAGTATACCAGATATCAGAGATTGGCAGCATGTGTTATATAGTACTCTGATATTCATCTTGCTGTACAGTACTATGTGGAACTGTGTGACAGTTCTGTGTTTCTCCATTGATTTGTCACATTTCTAGGGCCGTGTAGAGTCATTCAGACAAACTAAAATGGCACAGCTATGGGGGTTGCTGTCAAAGCTGCCACTCTTATGTTGCTATAGCCTACAATTATCAGAACAATATGAACATTCATTTGAAAGTTTTCCATCCACCCATCCATCACTGGATGAGGAATAAGCACCGCAAAGCGATCAATTCTCTCCCAAGCAGGAGCCAGGCTGTGGATTTCTCCGATACGGTGTTGCGACCCAGTCTCTAGAAATGTTTTGGACGAGTTGCCGACAGTTTGCGCCTCCAGCCAATCTGCGCACCTGCCTATGCCGTAGCCTGACGTGCACCTCGTAGCTAACGTTACCGGCTATAGCCAGCCAGTGGAACTGTCGTGTTCAGACGGCTCCAGCTCCAAAAGTATTTATGTCAGCCTAGATATTTAGATGGCTAGAATCAAGACAAATAGACAAACAGTTTGATGCATAATATGTCCCATAATAGCCTACTTTCGGATTATATTATGGTGCTACGAACACACAAAAAGTCTCCAATGGCACAGGGAAGAGAAACACAGACATCAATGCCGACCCAATCGGCCTTCACTGTGGTAAATCTGGAATGTGATTGGACTAACAAAATGTCAATATCTGAATCCTGTTCAGACAGGGCCGGAGTACTGTTCTCCCTTGCGGTAATTTTTCAGCGTTTTGGCCAATCACAAATTAGCAAGAAAAAAGGCATTACATTGATTTAAGAGAAAAGAACCCGCTCTAAGGGAGGCTAGCCTCCCTTCCATAGATATCTATGGGTCCTCCAGCTGCATGTTATAGATGTCACTGTTGGAGCTTTAGAATTTCAATAATGGGTTTTTATCCATAGGGAAAACCTGCTTTATGAACAAAACTGAGATAATATTAATTATGAAGAATACATTCATATATTTATATTTTAATCCCTCTCTTCTCTCCAAAAACTGAGGAGGACTTTCCTCCCCTGCCTCAATGGACGAGTCTCCACTGAATTATATGTAGAGCGCACAACCACCAACCATGGTGCAAGGACACCCAGTGTAAGACAGCAATGCTGTCAGTTTGTGAATGCGGGGGGCATTGTGAGAAGAACAACCCAGGAGAGAGGAGTGAATACTGGAACAATCAGTGAAATGATGGTCTCTATGCTTCAGGTTCATAGTAGACAGATCACAAATAGGGATGAATGTCCAAAATAGTACACTACTCCTTTAAGCAAAAAATTACATTTTACATATAATACATACTGTATTATAAATGTTTGCTTGCATGTCTGCTTATATACAAAACAAAATGTTCATATGTATGTCTGTTTATGACAAAGTAAATACAGTTGATATAAATAACCCCAAAATTCCCAGTTTATTCCTGTTACTTCCCATAAATTCCTGTTAATTCGCATGGAAAGTTTCCAACTTTGAATATTCCCAGAATTTTGCAACCCTATTCTCTATACATTTGCTGTATCAGAGAAGTAACATAATTGGATAAGATACTAGTGTCAATGTGTGTGTTGCAGTGCTCGTTGCAGCTTGGTGTTTGCCATCAGATGCTAATGGTGAGTATTTGTGTGTGTGTGTGTGTGTGAGAGAGAGAGAGAGAGAGAAAGAGATAGAGAGAGAGAGAGAGAGTGTGTTCAACACTGAATTAATGTAGTAGAATGTCAAATGTAACAAATAATATTATCTTTCTTCTGTTTTAGAAAAAAGCTTAAAACCTGGGAAATCGAGTACGCTTAAGTGTGGTATGTATCTATTTCTATTTCTCACCTCAAAACCTTTTCCTTCACTCTCATTTTCACTGCACTCATCTTTCCCTACCTCTAGTTATCAGTGTACTCGCACCTCATGGCAAAATAAAATAGATTAAAATAGTAAAAGGCCACAAGGCATAAATAAGATACATAAATAAATAGTAAGCATAATAATAAAAATGACACTGAGTGTAGATGTTCAAACCTTGAAATGTTCAGCATACAAACTTGCAGTATTATACTTTAGAATCTCACCTCGACTCCAATTTTGATATCATACTTTTTGAACTAAATAGAAATATAAAACACATTAATCAGTAAGATATGCCTACAGTCTATGCACTTTAAAGCTAGAGATTTCCTTTCAATGCTGTTGAAAAACTCACTGTTGTTACTCTTTCAACTACCCTTCAATTGAAAGCACAAACATTTTCAGAAAATTTACTTGTACTAATTCATCTGTTTTGTTGAGGTCATAGGGTCTAAAGTGATCAAGATAACAACGATTATGTGGAGCTTAAACAAAGTAGCCTGCACTAATCTTAAAGAAAGAGGCTGCCTTATAGAAGAAGAAGCCAAGAGGTATGGTTTTGAAGTATTACTTTAAAACTACATATTGACCGGTGGTCCGTGGTGGTGTCTAATGCATTGTGTTCCGGGGACCTCCGGTTCCTTTGGAAGTCCACCACCAGCTCATTGGTTCTGCTGATATTGATTTGGAGCTGGTTCTCCTCAGACCAGTTACTTCTGAAGATACAAACCATCAAACTAGAATATGTCTCTGTTTTTGTGTGATTTATGCAACACTGTTTCATGACGGCTTGCTGGATCATTATTTTGCCTTATTCCTTCAAGCCATTTCCCCTCAGGGAAGTACTACCTACCTACCTTCAGTGGCTTATATTCCTTCTTCTGCACACTGAACTGCATTGTTGGTTGTATTGACTTCATGATTTTGAGAGTGTGTTTCCTTGGTTTTGTTGTTTGTTGTTTTGTTGTTGAAGTCTAATTGGCATCAGAACTGCTTGATATTGAGTAAAATGTGATGATCTGTAGAATGTCCTAGTATACATTGTTTTCTCTAAATCCTGTTGAATGGTACTTGCAAACTCAAACTGTTTATACAGTAACTGTGGCACTTGACTGAATATTATCTGGCTTCTCTCAGAGCACGTGAAATCTGCAATGGAAACAACTCATGTCAAGTGAAACTCAATAACAACCTGCGCAAGATGACCTGTAGAATGTTTAAGAAAGATATATGTTTCAACATAGCTTACAAATGTGTTGACAGTAAGTATGCACACGTGAGTGTCTAAATATATCTTTCTGATTGTGCAAATGTTTTGTTCACATTTGTCTACAATATTGACTAGCCAGCTAGTCCCTGTCTGTCTTTATTTCTACCTATCTTTCAGCCATCCAGATAGTCTCTGTCTGTCTGTATGTTATTAATTCTACCTGTCTGTCTATATATTTTGGCCATCCAGATAGTCCCCGTCTGTCTGTCTATTTCTACTGTACCTGTCTATTTATCTTTCAGCCATCCAGATAGTCTCTGTCTGTCTGCCTTTCTCTGTCTGTCTGTCTGTCTGTCTGTCTGTATGCCAACTAGGGTTGAAAAATGGTGGGATATTCACAAACGTCCCATGGAAATTGACAGGAATTTATGGGAATTAACCTGAATAAACTGGAAAACAGAATTTATTCCTTTCAATTCCCTTTGGGAATTGTAAAGTTTGAGACTATTCCTGTAATTTTGCAACCCCAATGCCAACTGATCATAATACTGTAGTTAATGGTGACATGTCCTCAAAGCACAGTATTTCTGTGCTTATACAATTTCTTTGTATATTAGTGTGTCCTGCTCCCTTGTGTAGTCTAACATCATTCATTTTGTTTTAAGATAAGCCGGTGAAAGGGAAGCCGGTGAAAGATCAGCACATTCGCTTGTGAAGATTACAGTCTCATCCTCCGGTGTTGTAAGTTGGTTTATATTGAAAGACTTAAAGACAAGGATGCGAACGATTGGTATACTGACCTAGCCTGGTAAACCAGATTCATCACAGAGAAAAAAATGAAATTTTCACGATAAGTCTGGACTTATCGCCCAGAGCGATTTCAGTAGGGGGGAGTATTTGCCTTGACAGATTAACTCCTTCAGCCAATCAGCATAATACAAACATAGATCAAACTGTTGCCAAATACAGTCGTAAAAATTCAGAAAATGTTTTTTCTGCAGAGAAACTCACATTATTGCATACTCTTGTGAGTCTATTTTTGCAATAACTGCACTTATGGCTGTTTATTCTTCCAACGTTAATGTTAGTGCTCGTTTCTTCATTCTACTAGTGGACTCCTGTTGTATTTCTCGTGATCTACTGGAACCACTCAGGGACTGGGGGCAGATGAGCAGTTAAAATGCAGTCCTTGATCGATGCCCCATTTTCTGGGAAAAGTCGAATCGCTCTGGGCGGGTGTGAATTTTTTTTAATGTAAGTAAGTAGTTTCAATGCCAGACCCATAAGAGTTATTTTGCTGATGTACTATGTACTACTGTACTACTGTACGTTAATAACATTACTGCTTACTGCAGATCTGTCGATGGGTCTGGGACACTTCATGCAAAAATCTGGTGTTCAAATCATGGCAATTCATTGATTGTGCCTGAATCCCGGCGACACCAATCAGTAATGACTTTCGCGATGAGGCGTTCCCACCCATAGATATGCCCCGCCCATCTAACCTAAGATAGTGTCTCTCATTTGCTGCTACGACCTGTCACTCTTTCAATTTTGACCCGTCGATACACCCTCAGAACACCAGTTTGGGTGGCGAAGTGACACTTACTCTTTTATGTAGTATGCGGAGCGCAGCGATTGAGCGTAATATTTCAGTCTGGAGAGAGACTATTACGTAAGTTGCCTTGAGAACCAATGGTCCTCAAGCCTAGTGGCCCTTAGGGCAGGAACCTATCTCCCGATTCCTTAGCGTGAGGAAGTTTGATGTACAAGTACACCCCCTGGACGGTAGTATGTTACAGGGGCTTACCCCCAATCCAACCCTTGATGCTGAGTGCCAAGTCCATATGTATGTATGTACTGTATGTAATGCGCTACCCTAAACATATGCAGATGCCTGCTCGATCTGATTCAACATTTACTATTCAGTCTTGTCTGCTGCTTGATCCTCATCAGTGCCAAGAGTGACCTTTCACCTGCCTCTCTCATCCCACTTCTCTGCCCTCTCCCTGCTTCAGCAACCGGTACAGTTAAAATTATCAAGGCCAACTACGGCCGCTTGGACAAAACAACATGTGTCAAGAAGGAAAACCAGAAGAATGCAATCAACACAGAATGCTCTCAAGCCGGGTCCACTGGCATAATGAACACTAGGTAACAATTTTGGCAACAATATTTACAATGTCAGGTTATCTATACTTTCTTCTTGGCAATCTGAAACAATAAGTGTGATCAAGCTCAAAATAATTCTTTTATTTATTATATTTAAACTCCATTTCACCAGAAAAGTATGTTATTCTTATTTAACAGCCTGTCAAGAGGAAACGGCTTTGTGTGAGGACAGGGGTTGACTAGCAGAAGGCATATCTACTATTTGTATTATTATCTTCATACACAGGTGTCATGGAAAGAAGTTCTGTGTGACTGTGGCATCCAATGATGTCTTTAAGGACCCCTGCAAGTACACACGCAAGTACCTGGATGTGACTTACAAATGTAAGTGATCAGATCCATCCAATCAGTGGACACTCACACCATCACTGGTAAGCAGAGTACACCGCTGCACACACACTCTCACAAACTGGCTCAACCACACTCACACACCTGAGCTAAAGTATTGTTAATGTGCAGTGGTTTTGTGTTGCAGGATTATGTCTGAAGACTGTCCTGACCAGAGGGAAGTCTGAGATCTTCTCCTTGTGATCATCTATCTATTCTGAGGGATCTTCTTCTCTTTCCTGTCCTCTTCCTCCCCTTTCAGGTGTCAGGGTCAAAGGTCCCTGTATCGTACTCTCTTAACCAACACATCCACATGTACTTGCTATCCAAATGTATGCTGTACTCATATTCACATGTACTCTATATCATATTCTGTATGTCATGTTTGTGCAAGGTTAGACTAAGACTCAGTTCCACTGATTGTCACACACCTGAGTGTGTGAAATTTGTTCTCCGCATTTGACCCATCCCCTGGGGGAGCGGTGAGCAGCAGCGGTGCCGCGCTCGGGAATCATTTGGTGATGTAGCCCCCCAATTCCAACCCTTGATGCTGAGTGCCAAGCAGGGAGGCAATGGGTCCCATTTTTATAGTCTTTGGTATGACTCGGCCGGGGACACTGGGCGGACACTCTACCACTAGGCCACAGAGCTGGTTAGGCCTTGCCACAAAGCCATCAAAAACAGAAGTGTCACAGAAAAGTTAAGAACTTGTTTTATAACTTTTGTTATTTGTCATTGCTTGGGTTTGACTGGCCTCGCAGAAGCACTTGCAGAGTGAAGATTTGGGCTGCAGTTTCAAACTACTTGATATAAAATAAATATTCTCTATAATATTTTGCATGATGATTATATCCAAACTGTCTTATGTGGCATTCTCTGCTTAGCTGCACAACAACCTGATGGGGAGTTCTGAGCTATGGGGTTCTGGTGGGCTTTTTCCCTTTGATAAATTTGAGCATTCCAAAAGGCAATACTCACCATTGTTGTCATTTGTTCCATGTTGCAGAACACGCACGCAGGCACACACGCTATCAACAACGGTCTCTCTCACACTCAGATGTTTTCACACTAGGTCCCTTTCAGCCCCCCAAATGAGCTGAGCGGTAAGTCAGCATTTTCTGCACATTATGTGAACACTCCACTCAGATCTCTGGAGGTGGTCTAAGTACGGTTAGTTTCCAGTCTGCGTTGCGGTTCACTTAACCGCTTCAGGTTCTCTTCACCCTTGGGCACTGTATTTTACTGTAGCTCTCTAGGCTTGCCGTAGACAGATCACATGTTATTACAGTGGGATGCTCAAAAACTAGATGGATCCATGGCTACTGGCAATGCTAGAGGTGGAGCTGGTCCTAGGAAAAAAATGACTGCCCTTCTCCAGATATGTAACGCTGGCGCACTCCCAAAACAAACCTGAAGTGAATTTTACAGTCTGAAGAGGAGAGTCTGCTACTGCATTCCTTTTAAGAATCATTGTGTGCAGTATCTGCGTAAGGTTGACATGCATTACACTGCCTAGTCACCAGTGGGTGCTGCCATTAAAACAGCTATATCTCCACGTGGGAAGGTCACAGAGCCAGGCATAAAGGTATTGACGTAACGGACACAGAAAGACCAAACATAGGACAGAGAAAGAGCCCTGCATTTGTCTTATGAAAACAGCATTTGTCATAACTGTCACAACTATTACATTTGAGAAATAATCCTCTTAATTTGTCATAATTATTAATGAACATGATTTTGAACTAGGATGATGTGAATCTGCTAAGCATTTCCTGCAGTTGAGCTGAAGCCTTTGCTACTCACATCTAGATATCACGTGGTGGAGGTGAAGGGAAAGATGGAAAGTGGACTGAGACCCCAGGTTAGGACTGAGGTTTTTTTTTTAAGTTTAGTTAGGCGTCCATCCCCCACACATACCTAAAAATACATACACACACTCATACACTTGCATCCCGAATCGCATATTTATACTTTTTACTACCAGTACAGCTGCCCCTGGAAAGAAGTACTTTGCATGCAGTACGCATACAATTGTGACATACCATTTTGTCATAACATTGCGCCTTTAAATTGGCCCACATCCATCACAGTCTATTAAAGAAAGGGGGAGCAGAGATGTGGTTTCCAGTTTTTTCAAAACACCATATATTTATTTGCTCTCATATATAAAAAGAACCAGTAGGTGGCAACAAAGTTAAGATCCTGATTTATTACAAAACTCTAAAAACATTTATAGGCTACCGATAGGCAAATTACCACCAGTACAGGGGTAGGGTGTCAGGGAGACTGAGGGAGGAAGGGAGTGAAGGGGAAAGTCACCACCACCAGCAGGCTTGGCTAGAATCACTGCACACACACACTGCAAATGAGAACACAATTAGTTCAGATACACTCACTATAACTCACACTGCAAATCTGATCACACAAGGATTAGTTAGTTTTTATAGAATACAGCATGCAAGAAGAAGCCAAGGGGGAGGCCTCCACCCTGTGACCAACCACTTGTAGACCTATAGCCACCCAACACCCTGTTACTGGCAATAAACTAATAGCCACAGCTGGTAAGAAAAATACATAAACACAATTGATAATTGGTAAAGTTAACATATGAAAATGAATAAAACACAGGATTACTAAGGGTCAAAATAAGCCAGCTAATCAAAGCAAAATAATAAGCACCAACCACAAATGAGGAAAGTAACAAAACTAAGTAAGGGACAAAAACAGCAGAGGCACAAAGCTCCTCCTAACGGGGCAAAAAGACGACAAAATTAAAACCAAACAAACAAACATGGGAAACAATAGCTTGTTACTAGCTGCAGCAGCCTCATTAGGGTCCTCGTCCAAATATCTTGCAAATATCTCATTCAAAACCTCTGCTCTCACCAGAGGTGGATCTTTGAAGAGATGGTGGAGATTCCTAAGCCCTGTGTCGACTCAGAGTTCTTAGATAGCGGTTCAGCATTCCACAGATACAGGCTGATTTGATCAACCAGGCACACACTTGAAGTTACTAGAGAGTTGAGAGAGAGAGCACACGAGAGAGAGAGATAGAGTCCTTGTCTGATCGCTTTTAAAGGAGCAGAGGTGAGGTGTGTCCAGTGGGCATAGACAGGCATCCAATTGGTCACCGGGATCACCCAGTGGGCCCCGCTCCCATCGTAAAATGAGGGCTCAGATACTGTACTCACTCTGGAATCATCAAATATCCCGGTTATGGTTTCAATATGACATTTCCACAACATGCATAATCAACTGATTCATGATTTTAGCCAAAGATGGATACCAAACTTGACTATGGTAGACTTAGCATAGAATCAGTTATTTATAACACACAGTACAGTTGCATTACAAATACAGTGCATCACACAATAACTTTGTTCACCGTGCTTATTCACATGGTGTTTGCATCACATGGTGGAGATGGAGCAATTTCACTTTATTAAAGAAACAAGGCAAAGAGGTTCACTCCTTTGTCTCACTGTGTGAGTGTCTGTGGGTGTGGAATGTGCCTGGCCTGTCGCAGGGGGATGGGGGAGCACAGAGTGTGTCTTTCTTATCAAGATCCCACATTCCAACCTGAGGGAGAGTGTCCCACAATATCACAATTGACAATGGTCAGTAGAACTGTGTTGTCATCAGTAGACAATGGTCAGTAGAACGGCGTCATGTCCTACACTACTACAATAGGCTCCTAGACCACTGACCACTAATGATCTCTAACATGTCATCCACTATTCCATGTGATCAGCAGTTGTTCCTTTCACAACCTTGAAATCAGAGAAGGAAGACATTATTTGTAATTTGTTAAACTACAGTTCTGCAGTGAAGCAGAGTAATGTTTGTAAGTCATTTTTTAATAAGAATTTATCTTTCAGCTTGGTAAAATAGTCACATCCCAGAAGCTGAGCCAGACTAAGTAGGTAGTTGGGATAACTGGTGTGATGGGCAGACTCATCATCAGCATCATCATCAACCGTTATTTTGCTAGGCAAGTTAATTAAGAGCAACTCTTATTTACAATAACGGCCTAGGTGGGGGTAAAAGCCCCCTAGGGGATGGGGATGGGGAATACAATAAAAAAGAGGTAGAACAAGGAACAGGATTGAAAAAAAGACAAGTACACAAATATAGGCATCACAATCAGTGGCAGGATAGCGCTAAAGATAAATAGATTTATAAGTTGATAAAGTTTCAGAACCAAGTAATCATAATAAAGATATTAGTATTATATATAAGCAAAAAGATTACGTATTAAGCCCAAGCTCAAGAAATAAGCTAGAGCCCTTTCTGTTTTAGTCACTTGGGGTAAATGAAAGGTATTCTGGGAGTTGGAGTTTGTATATACCTTTTTGTGAATACCATAAAGTGGGTGAATTGATGTTGAGATGTCTGTCGAAAAACCGCGCGAAAAAAGAAAGGGTGTGGGGAGATCTGCTGGAGTAAAGAAGGGACGGGAGGATATTCTCCGTGCTTGAGGGTTGGAGAGTTTATGCTATATAACGTGGAAAACGGTTTAGTTGCATGTGTATTAGTTTCCAAGTATATTTGGACAGAATCTACAACCGAACAGAATTAGAGACAGTGCTAACTTCGTGGGAAGAGCTACAGTAACGTGAGCGAACTTGACGGAGCCATTGTGGCTAGCTAGCTAGACAGCTAACGTGGAGGAGAAACATCGGCTGGTGGGTGTGTGAACGGCGTTGGATTTCGAATATTGCCCAGAGACTTCCGACGTCGCATGTGAGAGGATTTGAGGAGCTCATCGTCGGCGTGAGAGATTGCCCGTGTTGTCGTGGTGGTGACCTACCCATGCCGATATTGCATGGGATAACAGGTACCATTTGTGTTGCTCCTACGGGAGTGAAGGGGTCCAGTGTTTTTTGGCCACGCCGCACCCAAGCTATTGTCTGTACCTATCCTCACCGGTTAATATATTTTGTTGTGTCACTTTTCAGACTTGCTGACTTCTTGTCTAGCCTAATAAAGGTACCATTAAATGTAGCCTATACATTATTTGACAAAAAATTGTCATAACACAATGAGAAAAAAAATACATTTAAAAAAAATAAAATCCTTCATATATGTCTCTTCACTTGACAAAGCGTGTCACTTCAGATGATGTTGTGGTAAAAGCTCATCGTGGTAAAGGTGCATTGTGGTAAAGGTCCGTCGTGGCACTGGTCGTTGTAATGGCCAGTCACAGCAATGGGGATTGTAGTGGTACTGGGGTGTAACGCTTACTGACATCTAGTGGTCTTGATGTGCAACTGATAAGGGGAGGCGGAAAGGATCCTGCAACACCGATTAACACAGACGAAGAGCAAGATGAGAGATAAGAGGTAAAGTTGCTGGTCAGTGAATGTGTTGGAACACACTTTGTTTGCTGAGGCACTGAAACAAACGGCCAAAAGTACACAGAATCACATCGCTGCTAGAAAAGCTTTTGACCTTTTCGGCCAGTCCATCCTAGATATGAATCTTGTCAAGTCAATGTACCTCAACAATGGGCCCAGACATGCAGATGGCCGTGCTTTCCTCACAGGTCCATAAGGTGCTGGATGAGGTCAGTCCTGGTACCGCTGGGGCTGGGAGGCCTGCCAAGGACTGGGGCCTGTCCTGGGAGGGACTGGAGCCCAATACCTCCATGCTGGAGGCTGTCGTGGGCGGAGCCTGGAGGCATGTGGGGGGACTGGAACCTGTCTTGAGTCGTCCTGCACACCACCTGCAGCTCCTCAGACCCCAGCTCCTTCATCAGCAGTAGTACTGCCTGCAGCACGTGACTCTGGGGACAGACAGGTGAGTGTGAGGGGCCTGCAGCACGTGACTCTGGGGACAGACAGGTGAGTGTGAGGGGCCTGCAGCACGTGACTCTGGGGACAGACAGGTGAGTGTGAGGGGCCTGCAGTATGTGACTCTGGGGACAGACAGGTGAGTGTGAGGGGCCTGCAGCACGTGACTCTGGGGACAGACAGGTGAGTGTGAGGTGCCTGCAGCACGTGACTCTGGGGACAGACAGGTGAGTGTGAGGGGCCTGCAGCACGTGACTCTGGGGACAGACAGGTGAGTGTGAGGGGCCTGCAGCACGTGACTCTGGGGACAGACAGGTGAGTGTGAGGGGCCTGCAGCACGTGACTCTGGGGACAGACAGGTGAGTTAGGGGCCTGCAGCACGTGACTCTGGGGACAGACAGGTGAGTGTGAGGGGCCTGCAGTATGTGACTCTGGGGACAGACAGGTGAGTGTGAGGGGCCTGCAGCACGTGACTCTGGGGACAGACAGGTGAGTGTGAGGGGCCTGCAGTATGTGACTCTGGGGACAGACAGGTGAGTGTGAGGGGCCTGCAGCACGTGACTCTGGGGACAGACAGGTGAGTGTGAGGGGCCTGCAGCACGTGACTCTGGGGACAGACAGGTGAGTGTGAGGGGCCTGCAGCACGTGACTCTGGGGACAGACAGGTGAGTGTGAGGGGCCTGCAGTATGTGACTCTGGGGACAGACAGGTGAGTGTGAGGTGCCTGCAGTATGTGACTCTGGGGACAGACAGGTGAGTGTGAGGGGAAAAATAGTTTTCTATACAATAATACTGCAAAAGAATAAGGCCTTGTTTCTCTTATTTACATAAGTAATTTAATACAAACAATTGGTGGGAAGTTTTACATGCATGACAAACAATGGTTGTCAGTCAAAAGGTCCCAGCGTGGTTACAGTAAAGACACATTATTATACGCTCATAACGTTTGTGTAACTTTATATACACATCCAACTATCAATTCATCCAATAAAGACGGTTCTTTCACAGTTCCTAACCAAACTCAGAGTCTGGAACATAACCAATCATGTCACCTCATCCTTAATCCAAGAACTCAGGTGATGAAGATATGATGAAAGAGGATGAGGATGGTGAGGATGTCTAAGTGTATGTGTCTCAATTGTACTGCAAAATATTCAAAGGGTGAAACCTAGTGAGACTGAAAAGGTGTGGGTAGCCCTCATCGTAAAGTTGTAGTGTTCCAATATAGAATGTGTTTCCACATGGGGGGAAAGTAGCAAGCACTATAGCTGTTAGGGTCTGTCTATTGTTTTGGGAGAGTGATCTACACAGTAATTACCAATGTGCAGGCTAAGTGGCTCTTTAGGTTTCAACATCAATGTGTTAATTTAGCTTGGTTACAAAATCATCAGCTTGGTTACAAAACCATCCCTTACATGAGGGCGACACGTAGCTCGGGAGGTAGAGCGGCCAGCCGGTTCGATCCCCGCTCCCAGCAGTGTGCCCAAGTGTTCTTGAGCAAAACACTGAACCCCAAAATCGCTCATGTGTGACACGGTGGCGCAGTACCTAGTACTGTCGCCTCACAGCAAGAGGGTCTCTGGGCCTTTCTGTGTGGAGTTTGCATGTTCTCCCCGTGTTCACAAGGGTTTCCTCCCAAAGAACCCAATAAGAAAAACATGAAGAAGAACAGATGCAGGACTTGGACTGAGCACTTGGACACTACTGGCGCCCCCTGGAGGAGCTCAAAGGCAATGTTATGCATATCCGTGTCAGCGCTGGTGCAGGACAACACTACAGTAGTGAAAAATAAAGAAATGTCCGCATAACAGCTGCTGCTCCACCGTCTGTGATGTATTCAGGAAGAAGACCTAACAAGGCCTAACCCCTAACCCTAGAAACGCTGTGTACCTGCACAGCAAACCACAGACGGTGGAGCAGTAGCTGTACGGACATTTCTTTATGTTTCATTGCCCCTGGGGGAGGACAGCTTGGATGGGAAAACGCAGAGGACCAATTCCACCGGCGACCCCTGATTGCACGTGTGTGCCGTGTGGTGAATTAAAGGCCCCTTGAGCTTTAAAAAAAAAAACATCAGTCTCTTACAGAGTCTAGTCGTAATATAATCAAATATGCAATAGTCTGATCAATTCTACCACGAGACAGAGAAAATTCAGGAGTATATCTAATTTTCTCTTCTTCATCTTTCTCTCTCTCTCTCTCTCTCTCTCTCTCACACACACACACACACACACACACACACACAAAGAAATGATTTAAAGCTGACCTCAAACCTGTCCGTCAGTACATGTCTGTGCTCTGGTTCAGTGTGCTCTCTCAGTGCCAGTCTTCTCACCTGAGGTTTGGGGGACCTGCATCCAAGGCCAGGCTGAGCCGAGTCCCCATGCTGACCCCTGAGGAGCCCACAGGGAAGAGGGGTGGAGGTCCCATGCTGACCCCTGAGAAGCCCACAGGGAGGAGGGGTGGAGGTCCCATGCTGACCCCTGAGAAGCCCACAGGGAGGAGGGGTGGAGGTCCCATGCTGACCCCTGAGGAGCCCACAGGGAGGAGGGGTGGAGGTCCCATGCTGACCCCTGAGGAGCCCACAGGGAGGAGGGGTGGAGGTCCCATGCTGACCCCTGATGAGCCCACAGGGAGGAGGGGTGGAGGTCCCATGCTGACCCCTGAGGAGCCCACAGGGAGGAGGGGTGGAGGTCCCATGCTGACCCCTGAGGAGCCCACAGGGAGGAGGGGTGGAGGTCCCATGCTGACCCCTGAGGAGCCCACAGGGAGGAGGGGTGGAGGTCCCATGCTGACCCCTGAGGAGCCCACAGGGAGGAGGGGTGGAGGTCCCATGCTGACCCCTGAGAAGCCCACAGGGGGGAGTGGTGGAGGTGTGGCTTCTGCGGAGGCTCGGGGTCAGGGTCGTCATGGCGGCCTGGCACTCCCGCCACTCCTGCTGCCAGATCCGGTGTTGCTCCTGCCTCTCCTCCCTCCTCTGGCGCTGGTCCTCCTCCAGCCACTCCTTATCGCGGGATATCAGCTCTTCAAACTCGCGCCGGGACTCCGCCAGGAAGCGATCTCCCAGACTGTTCAGCTGACTCTCTATCCTCTGCATGTGACGCGACCTCCTGGAGGATGACAAGAATCAGAGAGAAAAAAAATTCAAATTATGCATTTAATGGATCATTCTACTGATGTTGATGTATTCCATTCAGGGAGAATGCTTTTGGTTTATTTTTTGTTGTCAAAGTACACATTTTATGTCGTTTTACCAAGCCAGCATTGAAAAAGACAAAGGCTGGTCTACCTCTGTCTCTGGTGTTGTGAAGGCCCCTGCTTCCTTCACCCCCACGTGTTGGCATTGTAGGAGGATCTGCATATTCATCTGTTTAGGTCATGATGTCGTACAAGGGTCAAGAAAAATATTTTCTGTGATTTTTGTGACAACTGGAAAATATGTAAATATTGCTTATGCTTGCTTTTCATGCATTTAGCCTTTGCCAGTAAAATGTGTGTAGACCAATCATACCTGCATCTTCACCATGGTCTATGCAATCTCTTGGTTCACTTGTTGATGGATTAGCTGAGCCTGAGAGTAAAAACAGAGGCATTCTTTCATGTCATAAAATGTTCCAATGAAATATATTCTTAAATAGATGACTGGTGTTTGTAATGACGTCATCACCTATATCATTGTCATCATCATCGTAGTCATCAGGTGATTCCTCCATTTTAATAACAGAATCCACCCCCTCTGTTTTCACTGAGGGTCCTGGTATAACAACAGCGTCCATGTCCCTGGGATCGTCTTTAGCAGCACTCTTTCGTGTAAATGTGCGGTCATCTAAAACTTTATCCAACTCCTTATAGAACGGACAGATGGTCCTGCCGTTCTCCCCTAGGTCATTGCCTTCTTTAACCTTCTTATAGAGAGCCTTGAGATGCTTGATTTTTCTCTGGCATTGCAGCCAAGTGCGACTATATCCTTGCGCCTGCATGTTCGCCGCAATATCTTCGAATATCGGTCTATTCCGATAGCTGCTGTCAAGCTTCGATTGTACAGCAGCGTCCGACCACAGGGCCAGGAAACATTTTTTCTCGTGTTGTCCAAGGTCGGCTATCTTCCATCTTGCCATCAACCCTGTACTACGACTGTACTCGATTTTATAGGAAAGCTAGCAGGCCTATGACTGTAGTTTAATAATGTTATATGTGCTTTCGGCAGCCTGATGGCGCTCACACTGAGAGATCCGATCACAGTGCGCGCTCCTGGGACAAACAAATGCAATAACAATCCAATAAACGTGCGATTTTTCCGTCTATACCCATCAGGTAAATGCGATCCAGCTATGCGGCCACAATGCGCATACAGGCTGGATTCAGTTAGGGGTGGGCGTACGCTTGTGAAGCTTTAGGGCTTTCTTCCTGTTGTGCCGGAAAAAGATCCGAAGCTTCAGGGCATTGAAAACGCAGAGCACAGTGACATCTGGTGTTTAGCAGAAATTATAGCAGCCATTTAAATTCGACTGCTGAAGTACTGGTCACGCCTCGTTGATTCCATAAACGCCTATAATAAACACATAAGAAGATGTGTGTTCATTGTGATCTGCGCTGAGCAACATTGGCAGAGGTGAAAAGATGCCCACTGGACAAATGGCTATAAACATTCTATCATTACTATCATTATTGTCTACACCTGTTTTATCATTGTATCGGAGGCTTCAAATGTTTGGTGATGGGACCTCAGTGGGTGAGAACAGACATGCTGAATAGACAATGATTTAGGCATGGGCAGCATCTTTCCATCCATTTAAAAATAAATATGTATTATTTTATGCCAGCCTACATAAGAGTCTAGCCCTAACCCTTACCTCTTAGAGTGCATGAAGTGTTCGTGTTGTGTGTCTCTCCATTCTCAGCATCAGTACGTCCAGTTTGATAGTTACCTGGGCCAGCAGACTAAGCAGAGCCTTGACCCAAACAAGCTGTCCTGAATGGTCTCCCAGGTCACCAACCATCACAGCTACAACAGTGACAGGGTTAGGGTTAGGGTTAGGGTTAGGGTTAGGGTTAGGGTTAGGGTTAGGGTTAGGGGGTTAGGGTTAGGGTTAGGGTTAGGGTTAGGGTTAGGTTAGGGTTAGGGTTAGGGTTAGGGTTAGGGTTAGGGTTAGGGTTAGGGGTTAGGGTTAGGGTTAGGGTTAGGGTTAGGGTTAGGGTTAGGGTTAGGGGTTAGGGGTTAGGGGTTAGGGTTAGGGTTAGGGTTAGGGTTAGGGTTAGGGTTAGGGGGTTAGGGTTAGGGTTAGGGTTAGGTTTGGAGAAAGGCTCAAGCACAGAGTGCTGAGGTGTGCGCGGGCTGCACGCCACTGAACTGGTGAACCTATTCTAGAATAAAAAATGAAATATACATACAACACCAAGGACAAAAACAGTACACCAAGGACAAAGACAAGGACAAAACAACCCATACCCCACCCAGGGTTCCAGAGGAGGCCACCAGAGGACGCCAGAGTGGTAGGTGGCTTATGTTGTCCCCAGGGGCTTCGTGGAGCTTAAAGTTCCCTCAAGAGGTAGTGAATGTGCTATGGGGCCTAGGAGGGAGGTTTAGGGTTAGTGCACATGGGGAGGGAAGACAAGGGGGGGTAGGGTTTAGGGTTAGGTAGGGAGGGAGGAGTGATTAGGTTTAGATGGCGGAGTGGGAGACCTTAGGGTAAGGATTCAGGGTGGGGGAGGGGGTAGTGAAGTAGGCTGGAGGCCAAGAACCCAGGTCTGGAAGTGGGCAACATACTAGTGACCATTAAGAGGGGAGGAGAGAGAGACAGCGCGTCCAAATTAACCCAAGGAGGATGAGGGCAGGAGGCCCATTATGAGAAAACCTGGGTCGGATGGAGAGTCCCCACACTGAAAGATATTAAAATCATTTTAATAAGTGCAAAAGAGCTATCACAATAGCTATAAAGTGCATGAAGTCACACAGGTAAAGTAGCACTGCACACCACACACAATAGGAATAAATAAATAAATAAAAGTGCTGTTGTCACTAACAGAGGGGGACCTCATCTCAGACACCCAGGTTTTCTTATTGGTTGCTTAGTGTAGGGGGTTATTTAATCTAAGGGGGCGCATAGGCTTGGGCAATTTAGGAACGCGCATTAATCTTTAAACTCCCCAGGTATAAAAGAATGGAGAAGCGCAGCAGTAAAAAGTAAGTGCTACAAGGAGGGGCCTCGACCTTATCCCATTGCAGATATCTACACAGAGGGAGCCAGTGACCAGGGAGGTTTTAAAATGGCTAAACCCTAAGGTAAGTGCTTTCCACTTATGCTAAACCATAACATGGTTAACATAAGGTAACAGTTGTTGTTTTAAATTTTCCCACAGGCATACCACTGGACCCGCTGGAGGAGGCGCCTGGACTTAGGAGAGGAGTAATCATGAGGTAAGTCATACATCACACACACAAAATAGAAAATAAGGTTACAGTCATACTGTAGTACCAAAATCATAATGATACAATGTCACAGTGGTTCACACAGCATGCAGAGTAGTAAGTGCTTGAGGAGGGAGGGTTAAGTGCTTAAAGTTGGGGTACACTCCACACTGACTCAAGATTTTCTCTCCTTCTTCACCATAGGCGGCCACAGTCCAGAAACTGGTTCAAAGTCCATGGGAGGGTATGCTAAAAGAGCACTCAAAGTCCTTTCAAAGGCTCAGTGGGGGATGTCGAGGAGTAAAATGTCATTAAAATCACATATACATCCACATACAACAATGATATCACAATACAATCATGAGAAAACAGAGGCTACATCTTCTCCAGACCACAATCAGAAATGAATGTGCAAATACGCAATGATTAAAAACGGTCACTAGATGGCGCCAGAGGAGGTTTTTAGAATATTTCATTTAGGCCCTGGGGATCCATGGTTTGGAGCAGCCTATATTGGATGCGTGGGGAGGTGCAGGTGTAAGCTCGTCTACTCGTCACCGATAACCTGACTCAACCAACTTTTAAAGATGGCCGCCGCCGTCTCCGCGGTCCAATGGACTGGATCGCGGGGCTCTGTTCGGAACTCAAGAGGACTGATCTCATGGAGAGAGTGACACTCCCTCACGATGGTATCGTTCAAGGTTGCGAGAAGGGCCTGCTTGTGTTTCTCAAGGCGGTCAGAGAAGTTGATGACAGGGACACATATCTCAGCATTAGGGAAGACTACGTGAGCTATCTTTAGAACCTGCTGCAGCTGTTTCCAGGTAGTTTTGGAACTTTGAGGACCCAGACAGTTGTTTAAACCTGCGGCAATGACTACTGTCTCCACTTGGGGGTGCGGATCTGCTCGTTTCAGCAGGGCTTGCAGGTGATGGTATGTAGCGCCCGGGTAGGCCTCTACCTGTATATGCGGGTCTCTAAAAGCTGGGATACGCGCCAGGTTGGAATCTCCTAGGAAGACTATGGGTTTCCTAATCCTCAGCTGCCACTGTGTAAGCTTATAGAAAGTGTTAGGATGTCTGGTAGGCTCCCAGGACCCTCCCTCCGCGGCGACCGGCCCTATCTGTCTAGCGGGCGCAGAACCCGAGCAAGGGACCCCGCCCCGAGGGGTGGTGTTGTCCCCAGGGGGGAGGGAGGGGGGCCAGGGGGTCGGGGGTACGGCCTCGGCCAGGCTCCCGTTTGACAATCTCCCAGAAGCCCGAGACACAGGGGACGCTGGGCCAGAAGACCGCGAGAGCTCAGCCGGGACAGATGGCTTGACGTGACGTATATGAAGGGACTCAGGTAGGGACTGACTCAAGCGTCTTTTGTTATCACACAGAGCGCTCCCTTTCATCACGTTTTGTCCCTGACAGATTTTTTGAGCTCTCACGGCCAAGGCACCAGCATCCCCGGGCTCTGTTGGAGAAAGTTGGGAGAGGACACAGATGTTATCGTCAGATGGTATTACCACGTTGCTATAAGCTGTCCTGGTAGATGTTATTAACCCCCGACCTAGGTCCCCCCCGCCCCCCGCCTCCGCCCCGCTCACCCTCCCCCCAGGAGACACCCCTAGCTGGAATGGCCGGACGGGGCCCCGTGGGTCTGGAGAGGATGGTAACGGCGAGAACCCGCTAAGGGCCCTGGGGCTTTCCTGTGCTGAGGATGGAGATGGCGATGGAGACTGCAACCCTACAGAGGGCTCCCCCTGGGAAAGGAGGTCAGGTGCCTGTGACGGGTACTCCTCCACTATAGCTCTGGTTGGGGCGGGACCTTGGGGTCTAGCTGGCCCTAGATGTAATAGGGGCCCAACAGAGGGGGAGGGAAGGTGGACATCACAGCCCCCTGGCCCAGATGGTAAGGGGGGGGCAGCTGGAGAGTGCCTAACACGACTGCGCAGACGTAGTCTGAATGGGTGGCGGGGAACGTCGGGCTCTACCGCACCCAGGGGGCGCTGCTGTTCTGGTTGTGGGGTGGAACTACAAGTCTTGGTGGGGGACTGGACCTCCCTAGACCCGTACATGGTGTTGCCTGTAGTAATTCCCAAACCAGGAGATGGAGGGGTAAGGGGAAGGGGGGCCCCTGCCCGAGGGGAGAGAGAGGCCTCCCGCGGCCGGCTACCTGGCGGTGGAGGGGCCAGGACCCCGCTGGAGTCATGGACTCCAGCGGGGGCCGCCTGCGCTGGACTGCAGAGTGTGGATGGGGTCTGGACTTCCAACCTGTTGCTCATACGAGGGGTGTCTCTCCCGGGACTACGCTTGATGGTATCTGCAGAGGCGCTAACAGGACGGCGAGCCGACCGCGAGGGCCTGGGGACTAGGGACCATGCTGGAGAACGGGAGGATGGAACCCCCCGGGGCCCACTAGTCGACGGTGTAGGGGCCTGTTGCTCTCCCCCCTCGGGTGCTGAGCCAGGGGCAGCCTGAACTACCCTACAGGATGTGGTGGGGGACTGGACCTCCCTAAACCTGTGTAGCTGGTTGTTACCTGTAGGGGGGATGTTGGACTGCCTCGCTGACTGAGGGGAGGGAAGGAGGGGCCGGGGCCTCGAAGGAGACCGCTGGGCCTGTGCTTCCCACGCCACTAAAGACGGTGCTGATGCTTTCCACGCCAACAAGGACGGTATGTGCGCTGCGTCTAAACAGTCAGGTTTAGCCAGAGGGAGGGATGGGAAATCCTCATCGGTCAGGCCGCCTGGATATCGCGGGGGTGGTTGTTGGTTCCCCAACCTGTTGAGCATGTCGCGGAGAGTGTTAATGGAGCTCTCTGTGTACTTTCTCCTATATCGGTTTCTCGCCCAGACAGCCGCCCGGGCCAGCGCCCCTTCATCGAGGCCCACCAGATCTGTGAGCAGCTCTGCTATGACCTTGTCATAGTGATCGCCCAGAATGGACAGGTTGTTGTTCAGCCAAGCACTGGTGTTATCCCTCACCTTAGCTAGTGTCTCAGGGTTGGGAGAGGAGGGTTTAATAAAGGTAGCTAATTTGGCTACCTGTCTCTGCATCCCAACGGGGGCTTGGCCCTGTCCAGCGGCTTGCTCTAAGATCTCCGCATGATGTATAGCTTGGAGAAGCTTAAAATATTGTCTGGTGAGTACCACGTTAACGGGAGCCCCCTCTGGGGGCGCTGACCCAGGAGGTCTAGCAGGAAGCTGGTTCCTAAATTGTGACTCACCAGGGGCTGAGCGAGAGTAAGGCTTCCCACGATCCGGTCTACGGTTCGGCATAGTAAGAGCTCTAAACGGCTAGGGTTAGGGTTAGGGTTAGGGTTAGGGTTAGGGGTTAGGGTTAGGGTTAGGGTTAGGGTCAGGGTTAGGGTTAGGGTTAGGGTTAGGGTTAGGGTTAGGGTTAGGGTTAGAGGGTTAGGGTTAGGGTTAGGGTTAGGGTTAGAGGGTTAGGGTTAGGGTTAGGGTTAGGGTTAGAGGGTTAGGGTTAGGGTTAGGGTTAGGGGTTAGGGTTAGGGGTTAGGGTT
>NC_140245.1:27298574-27374179 GCF_949987555.1 Borostomias antarcticus | reverse complement strand
CTAACCCTAACCCTAACCCTAACCCTAACCCTAACCCTAACCCTAACCCTAACCCCTAACCCTAACCCTAACCCTAACCCTAACCCTAACCCTAACCCTAACCCTAACCCTAACCCTAACCCTAACCCTAACCCTAACCCTAACCCTAACCCTAACCCTAACCCTAACCCTAACCCTAACCCTAACCCTAACCCTAACCCTAACCCTAACCCTAACCCAACCCTAACCCTAACCCTAACCCTAACCCTAACCCTAACCCTAACCCTAACCCTAACCCTAACCCTAACCCTAACCCTAACCCTAACCCTAACCCTAACCCTAACCCTAACCCTAACCCTAACCCTAACCCTAACCCTAACCCTAACCCTAACCCTAACCCTAACCCTAACCCTAACCCTAACCCTAACCCTAACCCTAACCCTAACCCTAACCCTAACCCTAACCCTAACCCTAACCCTAACCCTAACCCTAACCCTAACCCTAACCCTAACCCTAACCCTAACCCTAACCCTAACCCTAACCCTAACCCTAACCCTAACCCTAACCCTAACCCTAACCCTAACCATAACCCTAACCCTAACCCTAACCCTAACCCTAACCCTAACCCTAACCCTAACCCTAACCCTAACCCTAACCCTAACCCTAACCCTAACCCTAACCCTAACCCTAACCCTAACCCTAACCCTAACCCTAACCCTAACCCTAACCCTAACCCTAACCCTAACCCTAACCCTAACCCTAACCCTAACCCTAACCCTAACCCTAACCCTAACCCTAACCCTAACCCTAACCCTAACCCTAACCCTAACCCTAACCCTAACCCTAACCCTAACCCTAACCCTAACCCTAACCCTAACCCTAACCCTAACCCTAACCCTAACCCTAACCCTAACCCTAACCCTAACCCTAACCCTAACCCTAACCCTAACCCTAACCCTAACCCTAACCCTAACCCTAACCCTAACCCTAACCCTAACCCTAACCCTAACCCTAACCCTAACCCTAACCCTAACCCTAACCCTAACCCTAACCCTAACCCTAACCCTAACCCTAACCCTAACCCTAACCCTAACCCTAACCCTAACCCTAACCCTAACCCTAACCCTAACCCTAACCCTAACCCTAACCCTAACCCTAACCCTAACCCTAACCCTAACCCTAACCCTAACCCTAACCCTAACCCTAACCCTAACCCTAACCCTAACCCTAACCCTAACCCTAACCCTAACCCTAACCCTAACCCTAACCCTAACCCTAACCCTAACCCTAACCCTAACCCTAACCCTAACCCTAACCCTAACCCTAACCCTAACCCTAACCCTAACCCTAACCCTAACCCTAACCCTAACCCTAACCCTAACCCTAACCCTAACCCTAACCCTAACCCTAACCCTAACCCTAACCCTAACCCTAACCCTAACCCTAACCCTAACCCTAACCCTAACCCTAACCCTAACCCTAACCCTAACCCTAACCCTAACCCTAACCCTAACCCTAACCCTAACCCTAACCCTAACCCTAACCCTAACCCTAACCCTAACCCTAACCCTAACCCTAACCCTAACCCTAACCCTAACCCTAACCCTAACCCTAACCCTAACCCTAACCCTAACCCTAACCCTAACCCTAACCCTAACCCTAACCCTAACCCTAACCCTAACCCTAACCCTAACCCTAACCCTAACCCTAACCCTAACCCTAACCCTAACCCTAACCCTAACCCTAACCCTAACCCTAACCCTAACCCTAACCCTAACCCTAACCCTAACCCTAACCCTAACCCTAACCCTAACCCTAACCCTAACCCTAACCCTAACCCTAACCCTAACCCTAACCCTAACCCTAACCCTAACCCTAACCCTAACCCTAACCCTAACCCTAACCCTAACCCTAACCCTAACCCTAACCCTAACCCTAACCCTAACCCTAACCCTAACCCTAACCCTAACCCTAACCCTAACCCTAACCCTAACCCTAACCCTAACCCTAACCCTAACCCTAACCCTAACCCTAACCCTAACCCTAACCCTAACCCTAACCCTAACCCTAACCCTAACCCTAACCCTAACCCTAACCCTAACCCTAACCCTAACCCTAACCCTAACCCTAACCCTAACCCTAACCCTAACCCTAACCCTAACCCTAACCCTAACCCTAACCCTAACCCTAACCCTAACCCTAACCCTAACCCTAACCCTAACCCTAACCCTAACCCTAACCCTAACCCTAACCCTAACCCTAACCCTAACCCTAACCCTAACCCTAACCCTAACCCTAACCCTAACCCTAACCCTAACCCTAACCCTAACCCTAACCCTAACCCTAACCCTAACCCTAACCCTAACCCTAACCCTAACCCTAACCCTAACCCTAACCCTAACCCTAACCCTAACCCTAACCCTAACCCTAACCCTAACCCTAACCCTAACCCTAACCCTAACCCTAACCCTAACCCTAACCCTAACCCTAACCCTAACCCTAACCCTAACCCTAACCCTAACCCTAACCCTAACCCTAACCCTAACCCTAACCCTAACCCTAACCCTAACCCTAACCCTAACCCTAACCCTAACCCTAACCCTAACCCTAACCCTAACCCTAACCCTAACCCTAACCCTAACCCTAACCCTAACCCTAACCCTAACCCTAACCCTAACCCTAACCCTAACCCTAACCCTAACCCTAACCCTAACCCTAACCCTAACCCTAACCCTAACCCTAACCCTAACCCTAACCCTAACCCTAACCCTAACCCTAACCCTAACCCTAACCCTAACCCTAACCCTAACCCTAACCCTAACCCTAACCCTAACCCTAACCCTAACCCTAACCCTAACCCTAACCCTAACCCTAACCCTAACCCTAACCCTAACCCTAACCCTAACCCTAACCCTAACCCTAACCCTAACCCTAACCCTAACCCTAACCCTAACCCTAACCCTAACCCTAACCCTAACCCTAACCCTAACCCTAACCCTAACCCTAACCCTAACCCTAACCCTAACCCTAACCCTAACCCTAACCCTAACCCTAACCCTAACCCTAACCCTAACCCTAACCCTAACCCTAACCCTAACCCTAACCCTAACCCTAACCCTAACCCTAACCCTAACCCTAACCCTAACCCTAACCCTAACCCTAACCCTAACCCTAACCCTAACCCTAACCCTAACCCTAACCCTAACCCTAACCCTAACCCTAACCCTAACCCTAACCCTAACCCTAACCCTAACCCTAACCCTAACCCTAACCCTAACCCTAACCCTAACCCTAACCCTAACCCTAACCCTAACCCTAACCCTAACCCTAACCCTAACCCTAACCCTAACCCTAACCCTAACCCTAACCCTAACCCTAACCCTAACCCTAACCCTAACCCTAACCCTAACCCTAACCCTAACCCTAACCCTAACCCTAACCCTAACCCTAACCCTAACCCTAACCCTAACCCTAACCCTAACCCTAACCCTAACCCTAACCCTAACCCTAACCCTAACCCTAACCCTAACCCTAACCCTAACCCTAACCCTAACCCTAACCCTAACCCTAACCCTAACCCTAACCCTAACCCTAACCCTAACCCTAACCCTAACCCTAACCCTAACCCTAACCCTAACCCTAACCCTAACCCTAACCCTAACCCTAACCCTAACCCTAACCCTAACCCTAACCCTAACCCTAACCCTAACCCTAACCCTAACCCTAACCCTAACCCTAACCCTAACCCTAACCCTAACCCTAACCCTAACCCTAACCCTAACCCTAACCCTAACCCTAACCCTAACCCTAACCCTAACCCTAACCCTAACCCTAACCCTAACCCTAACCCTAACCCTAACCCTAACCCTAACCCTAACCCTAACCCTAACCCTAACCCTAACCCTAACCCTAACCCTAACCCTAACCCTAACCCTAACCCTAACCCTAACCCTAACCCTAACCCTAACCCTAACCCTAACCCTAACCCTAACCCTAACCCTAACCCTAACCCTAACCCTAACCCTAACCCTAACCCTAACCCTAACCCTAACCCTAACCCTAACCCTAACCCTAACCCTAACCCTAACCCTAACCCTAACCCTAACCCTAACCCTAACCCTAACCCTAACCCTAACCCTAACCCTAACCCTAACCCTAACCCTAACCCTAACCCTAACCCTAACCCTAACCCTAACCCTAACCCTAACCCTAACCCTAACCCTAACCCTAACCCTAACCCTAACCCTAACCCTAACCCTAACCCTAACCCTAACCCTAACCCTAACCCTAACCCTAACCCTAACCCTAACCCTAACCCTAACCCTAACCCTAACCCTAACCCTAACCCTAACCCTAACCCTAACCCTAACCCTAACCCTAACCCTAACCCTAACCCTAACCCTAACCCTAACCCTAACCCTAACCCTAACCCTAACCCTAACCCTAACCCTAACCCTAACCCTAACCCTAACCCTAACCCTAACCCTAACCCTAACCCTAACCCTAACCCTAACCCTAACCCTAACCCTAACCCTAACCCTAACCCTAACCCTAACCCTAACCCTAACCCTAACCCTAACCCTAACCCTAACCCTAACCCTAACCCTAACCCTAACCCTAACCCTAACCCTAACCCTAACCCTAACCCTAACCCTAACCCTAACCCTAACCCTAACCCTAACCCTAACCCTAACCCTAACCCTAACCCTAACCCTAACCCTAACCCTAACCCTAACCCTAACCCTAACCCTAACCCTAACCCTAACCCTAACCCTAACCCTAACCCTAACCCTAACCCTAACCCTAACCCTAACCCTAACCCTAACCCTAACCCTAACCCTAACCCTAACCCTAACCCTAACCCTAACCCTAACCCTAACCCTAACCCTAACCCTAACCCTAACCCTAACCCTAACCCTAACCCTAACCCTAACCCTAACCCTAACCCTAACCCTAACCCTAACCCTAACCCTAACCCTAACCCTAACCCTAACCCTAACCCTAACCCTAACCCTAACCCTAACCCTAACCCTAACCCTAACCCTAACCCTAACCCTAACCCTAACCCTAACCCTAACCCTAACCCTAACCCTAACCCTAACCCTAACCCTAACCCTAACCCTAACCCTAACCCTAACCCTAACCCTAACCCTAACCCTAACCCTAACCCTAACCCTAACCCTAACCCTAACCCTAACCCTAACCCTAACCCTAACCCTAACCCTAACCCTAACCCTAACCCTAACCCTAACCCTAACCCTAACCCTAACCCTAACCCTAACCCTAACCCTAACCCTAACCCTAACCCTAACCCTAACCCTAACCCTAACCCTAACCCTAACCCTAACCCTAACCCTAACCCTAACCCTAACCCTAACCCTAACCCTAACCCTAACCCTAACCCTAACCCTAACCCTAACCCTAACCCTAACCCTAACCCTAACCCTAACCCTAACCCTAACCCTAACCCTAACCCTAACCCTAACCCTAACCCTAACCCTAACCCTAACCCTAACCCTAACCCTAACCCTAACCCTAACCCTAACCCTAACCCTAACCCTAACCCTAACCCTAACCCTAACCCTAACCCTAACCCTAACCCTAACCCTAACCCTAACCCTAACCCTAACCCTAACCCTAACCCTAACCCTAACCCTAACCCTAACCCTAACCCTAACCCTAACCCTAACCCTAACCCTAACCCTAACCCTAACCCTAACCCTAACCCTAACCCTAACCCTAACCCTAACCCTAACCCTAACCCTAACCCTAACCCTAACCCTAACCCTAACCCTAACCCTAACCCTAACCCTAACCCTAACCCTAACCCTAACCCTAACCCTAACCCTAACCCTAACCCTAACCCTAACCCTAACCCTAACCCTAACCCTAACCCTAACCCTAACCCTAACCCTAACCCTAACCCTAACCCTAACCCTAACCCTAACCCTAACCCTAACCCTAACCCTAACCCTAACCCTAACCCTAACCCTAACCCTAACCCTAACCCTAACCCTAACCCTAACCCTAACCCTAACCCTAACCCTAACCCTAACCCTAACCCTAACCCTAACCCTAACCCTAACCCTAACCCTAACCCTAACCCTAACCCTAACCCTAACCCTAACCCTAACCCTAACCCTAACCCTAACCCTAACCCTAACCCTAACCCTAACCCTAACCCTAACCCTAACCCTAACCCTAACCCTAACCCTAACCCTAACCCTAACCCTAACCCTAACCCTAACCCTAACCCTAACCCTAACCCTAACCCTAACCCTAACCCTAACCCTAACCCTAACCCTAACCCTAACCCTAACCCTAACCCTAACCCTAACCCTAACCCTAACCCTAACCCTAACCCTAACCCTAACCCTAACCCTAACCCTAACCCTAACCCTAACCCTAACCCTAACCCTAACCCTAACCCTAACCCTAACCCTAACCCTAACCCTAACCCTAACCCTAACCCTAACCCTAACCCTAACCCTAACCCTAACCCTAACCCTAACCCTAACCCTAACCCTAACCCTAACCCTAACCCTAACCCTAACCCTAACCCTAACCCTAACCCTAACCCTAACCCTAACCCTAACCCTAACCCTAACCCTAACCCTAACCCTAACCCTAACCCTAACCCTAACCCTAACCCTAACCCTAACCCTAACCCTAACCCTAACCCTAACCCTAACCCTAACCCTAACCCTAACCCTAACCCTAACCCTAACCCTAACCCTAACCCTAACCCTAACCCTAACCCTAACCCTAACCCTAACCCTAACCCTAACCCTAACCCTAACCCTAACCCTAACCCTAACCCTAACCCTAACCCTAACCCTAACCCTAACCCTAACCCTAACCCTAACCCTAACCCTAACCCTAACCCTAACCCTAACCCTAACCCTAACCCTAACCCTAACCCTAACCCTAACCCTAACCCTAACCCTAACCCTAACCCTAACCCTAACCCTAACCCTAACCCTAACCCTAACCCTAACCCTAACCCTAACCCTAACCCTAACCCTAACCCTAACCCTAACCCTAACCCTAACCCTAACCCTAACCCTAACCCTAACCCTAACCCTAACCCTAACCCTAACCCTAACCCTAACCCTAACCCTAACCCTAACCCTAACCCTAACCCTAACCCTAACCCTAACCCTAACCCTAACCCTAACCCTAACCCTAACCCTAACCCTAACCCTAACCCTAACCCTAACCCTAACCCTAACCCTAACCCTAACCCTAACCCTAACCCTAACCCTAACCCTAACCCTAACCCTAACCCTAACCCTAACCCTAACCCTAACCCTAACCCTAACCCTAACCCTAACCCTAACCCTAACCCTAACCCTAACCCTAACCCTAACCCTAACCCTAACCCTAACCCTAACCCTAACCCTAACCCTAACCCTAACCCTAACCCTAACCCTAACCCTAACCCTAACCCTAACCCTAACCCTAACCCTAACCCTAACCCTAACCCTAACCCTAACCCTAACCCTAACCCTAACCCTAACCCTAACCCTAACCCTAACCCTAACCCTAACCCTAACCCTAACCCTAACCCTAACCCTAACCCTAACCCTAACCCTAACCCTAACCCTAACCCTAACCCTAACCCTAACCCTAACCCTAACCCTAACCCTAACCCTAACCCTAACCCTAACCCTAACCCTAACCCTAACCCTAACCCTAACCCTAACCCTAACCCTAACCCTAACCCTAACCCTAACCCTAACCCTAACCCTAACCCTAACCCTAACCCTAACCCTAACCCTAACCCTAACCCTAACCCTAACCCTAACCCTAACCCTAACCCTAACCCTAACCCTAACCCTAACCCTAACCCTAACCCTAACCCTAACCCTAACCCTAACCCTAACCCTAACCCTAACCCTAACCCTAACCCTAACCCTAACCCTAACCCTAACCCTAACCCTAACCCTAACCCTAACCCTAACCCTAACCCTAACCCTAACCCTAACCCTAACCCTAACCCTAACCCTAACCCTAACCCTAACCCTAACCCTAACCCTAACCCTAACCCTAACCCTAACCCTAACCCTAACCCTAACCCTAACCCTAACCCTAACCCTAACCCTAACCCTAACCCTAACCCTAACCCTAACCCTAACCCTAACCCTAACCCTAACCCTAACCCTAACCCTAACCCTAACCCTAACCCTAACCCTAACCCTAACCCTAACCCTAACCCTAACCCTAACCCTAACCCTAACCCTAACCCTAACCCTAACCCTAACCCTAACCCTAACCCTAACCCTAACCCTAACCCTAACCCTAACCCTAACCCTAACCCTAACCCTAACCCTAACCCTAACCCTAACCCTAACCCTAACCCTAACCCTAACCCTAACCCTAACCCTAACCCTAACCCTAACCCTAACCCTAACCCTAACCCTAACCCTAACCCTAACCCTAACCCTAACCCTAACCCTAACCCTAACCCTAACCCTAACCCTAACCCTAACCCTAACCCTAACCCTAACCCTAACCCTAACCCTAACCCTAACCCTAACCCTAACCCTAACCCTAACCCTAACCCTAACCCTAACCCTAACCCTAACCCTAACCCTAACCCTAACCCTAACCCTAACCCTAACCCTAACCCTAACCCTAACCCTAACCCTAACCCTAACCCTAACCCTAACCCTAACCCTAACCCTAACCCTAACCCTAACCCTAACCCTAACCCTAACCCTAACCCTAACCCTAACCCTAACCCTAACCCTAACCCTAACCCTAACCCTAACCCTAACCCTAACCCTAACCCTAACCCTAACCCTAACCCTAACCCTAACCCTAACCCTAACCCTAACCCTAACCCTAACCCTAACCCTAACCCTAACCCTAACCCTAACCCTAACCCTAACCCTAACCCTAACCCTAACCCTAACCCTAACCCTAACCCTAACCCTAACCCTAACCCTAACCCTAACCCTAACCCTAACCCTAACCCTAACCCTAACCCTAACCCTAACCCTAACCCTAACCCTAACCCTAACCCTAACCCTAACCCTAACCCTAACCCTAACCCTAACCCTAACCCTAACCCTAACCCTAACCCTAACCCTAACCCTAACCCTAACCCTAACCCTAACCCTAACCCTAACCCTAACCCTAACCCTAACCCTAACCCTAACCCTAACCCTAACCCTAACCCTAACCCTAACCCTAACCCTAACCCTAACCCTAACCCTAACCCTAACCCTAACCCTAACCCTAACCCTAACCCTAACCCTAACCCTAACCCTAACCCTAACCCTAACCCTAACCCTAACCCTAACCCTAACCCTAACCCTAACCCTAACCCTAACCCTAACCCTAACCCTAACCCTAACCCTAACCCTAACCCTAACCCTAACCCTAACCCTAACCCTAACCCTAACCCTAACCCTAACCCTAACCCTAACCCTAACCCTAACCCTAACCCTAACCCTAACCCTAACCCTAACCCTAACCCTAACCCTAACCCTAACCCTAACCCTAACCCTAACCCTAACCCTAACCCTAACCCTAACCCTAACCCTAACCCTAACCCTAACCCTAACCCTAACCCTAACCCTAACCCTAACCCTAACCCTAACCCTAACCCTAACCCTAACCCTAACCCTAACCCTAACCCTAACCCTAACCCTAACCCTAACCCTAACCCTAACCCTAACCCTAACCCTAACCCTAACCCTAACCCTAACCCTAACCCTAACCCTAACCCTAACCCTAACCCTAACCCTAACCCTAACCCTAACCCTAACCCTAACCCTAACCCTAACCCTAACCCTAACCCTAACCCTAACCCTAACCCTAACCCTAACCCTAACCCTAACCCTAACCCTAACCCTAACCCTAACCCTAACCCTAACCCTAACCCTAACCCTAACCCTAACCCTAACCCTAACCCTAACCCTAACCCTAACCCTAACCCTAACCCTAACCCTAACCCTAACCCTAACCCTAACCCTAACCCTAACCCTAACCCTAACCCTAACCCTAACCCTAACCCTAACCCTAACCCTAACCCTAACCCTAACCCTAACCCTAACCCTAACCCTAACCCTAACCCTAACCCTAACCCTAACCCTAACCCTAACCCTAACCCTAACCCTAACCCTAACCCTAACCCTAACCCTAACCCTAACCCTAACCCTAACCCTAACCCTAACCCTAACCCTAACCCTAACCCTAACCCTAACCCTAACCCTAACCCTAACCCTAACCCTAACCCTAACCCTAACCCTAACCCTAACCCTAACCCTAACCCTAACCCTAACCCTAACCCTAACCCTAACCCTAACCCTAACCCTAACCCTAACCCTAACCCTAACCCTAACCCTAACCCTAACCCTAACCCTAACCCTAACCCTAACCCTAACCCTAACCCTAACCCTAACCCTAACCCTAACCCTAACCCTAACCCTAACCCTAACCCTAACCCTAACCCTAACCCTAACCCTAACCCTAACCCTAACCCTAACCCTAACCCTAACCCTAACCCTAACCCTAACCCTAACCCTAACCCTAACCCTAACCCTAACCCTAACCCTAACCCTAACCCTAACCCTAACCCTAACCCTAACCCTAACCCTAACCCTAACCCTAACCCTAACCCTAACCCTAACCCTAACCCTAACCCTAACCCTAACCCTAACCCTAACCCTAACCCTAACCCTAACCCTAACCCTAACCCTAACCCTAACCCTAACCCTAACCCTAACCCTAACCCTAACCCTAACCCTAACCCTAACCCTAACCCTAACCCTAACCCTAACCCTAACCCTAACCCTAACCCTAACCCTAACCCTAACCCTAACCCTAACCCTAACCCTAACCCTAACCCTAACCCTAACCCTAACCCTAACCCTAACCCTAACCCTAACCCTAACCCTAACCCTAACCCTAACCCTAACCCTAACCCTAACCCTAACCCTAACCCTAACCCTAACCCTAACCCTAACCCTAACCCTAACCCTAACCCTAACCCTAACCCTAACCCTAACCCTAACCCTAACCCTAACCCTAACCCTAACCCTAACCCTAACCCTAACCCTAACCCTAACCCTAACCCTAACCCTAACCCTAACCCTAACCCTAACCCTAACCCTAACCCTAACCCTAACCCTAACCCTAACCCTAACCCTAACCCTAACCCTAACCCTAACCCTAACCCTAACCCTAACCCTAACCCTAACCCTAACCCTAACCCTAACCCTAACCCTAACCCTAACCCTAACCCTAACCCTAACCCTAACCCTAACCCTAACCCTAACCCTAACCCTAACCCTAACCCTAACCCTAACCCTAACCCTAACCCTAACCCTAACCCTAACCCTAACCCTAACCCTAACCCCTAACCCTAACCCTAACCCTAACCCTAACCCTAACCCCTAACCCTAACCCTAACCCTAACCCTAACCCCTAACCCTAACCCTAACCCTAACCCTACCCCTAACCCTAACCCTAACCCTAACCCTAACCCTAACCCTAACCCTACACTCTTACCTTGTCTGGGGCCACTAACATTTATGTTTTTTATGCTTTTATATTCTTATGTGTGATGTTTTCTAATGCCTTTTATCATTGTGTGGATGCATGTATTTATGATTTTATAGCACTTATGTTTTTATCTTTTTATGGCACTTATTGACTTTTAGCACTTATTTTACTCAGCACTTGGGAGATCTGGCATCTCCCCCTGCATGGTTTTACCCCCACTACTAACCCCTGATAGCACTTATACCCCTGTGCCCCCCCTTTCCCATAGCTTCCTACAGTAGCCCTACATAACATTACACCACTGACCTGTGTCACAGCCCCCTCCTCGGGGGCCTGTACCCAACACATCATACAAATTCGCATAAAAGCATACACATAACCCAAAGCTATAAAGACGTACACATAGTCACAATGCATCATTCACCCATTCATGACCTCCCGGGAACCATAATATACTATACACACACTATAAAAGAACACACATATACACAGACCAACATAATAATTACAGACACATAGCCAAAACTGATTACGCACCTGCATCATGACCTCCAGGAACCACAGAACAACATATATGACCTGTAAAAGAACACACGTACACATAGTAAACACAGTAAATACACACACATAGCCAGAACTGATTACTCACCCACAATATGATCCTTGGACACCACAGCACACCATACACATCCTGTAAAAGAGCATACACATAGTCTACCATAGTAAATACACAACACATAGTTGGGGAGGGAATAATGCGGCAGGCCAGTGCACCACAGACACACCAGTCGTTTCAAACCCAACCCAACACAAATACCTAACCCTAACCCTAACCCTAACCCCTAACCCTAACCCTAACCCTAACCCTAACCCTAACCCTCTAACCCTAACCCTAACCCTAACCCTAACCCTAACCCTCTAACCCTAACCCTAACCCTAACCCTAACCCTAACCCTAACCCTAACCCTAACCCCTAACCCTAACCCTAACCCTAACCCTAACCCTAACCCTGATATCCCCATCATTCAGGAACTCCCCCACTGACATACACTCCTCGAAAGCATCAGCCAGTTCATCCCCGTTTTCAATGGAAGTCAACCAGTAGGCAGACATTCTCGTTCAAATTCCACACACAAGTAAAGAGCAAAGAAAAACACAACCTCTCTCTCTGAGTGCTATGCTGGAATGAGCCTCTGAACTGATGCAGCCCCTTTTATACACGCGCTTCTAAACTAAACCGTTTAAACTAACTTTTGAAAGGAAGGTCGTAGCCACTCACAACCAACGTCTACCCCCACTAAATCACATACGGGGAATCCAACGGAACCATCCGCGAGTCGATCCGATGATGGGAACATGAAGAAACGCAATTGTAAATGTTCAAACGGCTATAACTTTTGAACTGAAAGTCGTAGAGCCTCGCGGATGGGCTCATTCGATTCCTCTTCAAATTCTACAGTTAGCATACGCCTTACTGATGAATTTTCTGTACGAGCTTCCGTTTCCGAGATATTTGACAAAAACGTATAGATTTCAATAGGCCGCATGGGTCAGTTTGCTGTATCTCTGGAACGCAAGGTCGCAGCGACTCAGAACCAACGTCTACACACACTAAATTACATACGGGGACTCCAACGGGACCATCCGCGAGTCGATCCGATGTCGGGAACTTGTTCAAACGCAATTTGGAAATTTTGAAACGGCTGTAACTTTTGAACGGAAGGTCGTAGCCACTCACAACCAACGTCTACCCCCACTAAATCACATACGGGGAATCCAACGGAACCATTCGCGAGTCGATCCGATGATGGGAACATGAAGAAACTCAATTGTAAATGTTCGAACGGCTATAACTTTTGAACCGAAAGTCGTAGAGCCTCGCGGATGGGCTCATTCGATTCCTCTTCAAATTCTACAGTTAGCATACGCCTTACTGATGAATTTTCTGTACGAGCTTCCGTTTCCGAGATATTTGACAAAAACGTATAGATTTCAATAGGCCGCATGGGTCAGTTTGCTGTATCTCTGGAACGCAAGGTCGCAGCGACTCAGAACCAACGTCTACACACACTAAATCACATACGGGGACTCCAACGGGACCATCCACGAGTCGATCCGATGTCGGGAACTTGTTCAAACGCAATTTGGAAATTTTGAAACGGCTGTAACTTTTGAACGGAAGGTCGTACAGGGTCGAGCCTGGTACCGTTGGAAAGGCCGTATGCGAAAATGGGCAGGCGGAAGAAAAAAGATTTGACCTACGACCTTCCGTTCGCTAACTCTTATTCCGTTCCGTAACTCTTATTCCGTTCCGTAAATCTAGTAACCCAAAAAAGTTCACGTGAAACCTATTCCAATCTACTCCAAATGACCTGAAATGCACTCCTAGACACTTTCCAGGGGAAGTATTTTGGGGTCTGGACTTGGTAAAAGTTTCAGAATTTCACTTACATGCATGTCAATGGGCGAAATTAACGGAAGGTCGCAGCGACTCACAACCAACGTCTACCCCCACTAAATCACATACGGGGAATCCAACGTAACCATCCGCGAGTCGATCGGATGTCGGAAATTTGGTGAAACACAATTTGGAAATTTTGAAACGGCTGTAACTTTTGAACGGAAGGTCGTACAGGGTCGAGCCTGGTACCGTTGGAAAGGCCGTATGCGAAAATGGGCAGGCGGAAAAAGAAAGATTTGACCTACGACCTTCCGTTCGGGAGTTATTGGCCAAAAACGTCTTGTGTCTTTTTGCTTTTTTGCTATTTCGACCCCTTCCGCTTGCCGTAGAGCCTCGGGGCCGGTCGCGTTCGAATCCTAGAAGCCGATTTGGGGGGGGCACAAAAAGGTTTCAGGTCGATCCGACCTTCCGTTCAAAAGTTATTCAAAAAAGACACAAGAATGAGTAGCTTTCATCCCCTAACCTAACCCTAACCCTAACCCTAACCCTAACCCTAACCCTAACCCTAACCCTAACCCTAACCCTAACCCTAACCCTAACCCTAACCCTAACCCTAACCCCTAACCCTAACCCTAACCCTAACCCTAACCCTAACCCTAACCCTAACCCTAACCCTAACCCTAACCCTAACCCTAACCCTAACCCCTAACCCTAACCCTAACCCTAACCCTAACCCTAACCCTAACCCTAACCCTAACCCTAACCCTAACCCTAACCCTAACCCTAACCCTAACCCTAACCCTAACCCTAACCCCTAACCCTAACCCTAACCCTAACCCTAACCCCTAACCCTAACCCTAACCCTAACCCTAACCCCTAACCCTAACCCTAACCCTAACCCTACCCCTAACCCTAACCCTAACCCTAACCCTAACCCTAACCCTACACTCTTACCTTGTCTGGGGCCACTAACATTTATGTTTTTTATGCTTTTATATTCTTATGTGTGATGTTTTCTAATGCCTTTTATCATTGTGTGGATGCATGTATTTATGATTTTATAGCACTTATGTTTTTATCTTTTTATGGCACTTATTGACTTTTAGCACTTATTTTACTCAGCACTTGGGAGATCTGGCATCTCCCCCTGCATGGTTTTACCCCCACTACTAACCCCTGATAGCACTTATACCCCTGTGCCCCCCCTTTCCCATAGCTTCCTACAGTAGCCCTACATAACATTACACCACTGACCTGTGTCACAGCCCCCTCCTCGGGGGCCTGTACCCAACACATCATACAAATTCGCATAAAAGCATACACATAACCCAAAGCTATAAAGACGTACACATAGTCACAATGCATCATTCACCCATTCATGACCTCCCGGGAACCATAATATACTATACACACACTATAAAAGAACACACATATACACAGACCAACATAATAATTACAGACACATAGCCAAAACTGATTACGCACCTGCATCATGACCTCCAGGAACCACAGAACAACATATATGACCTGTAAAAGAACACACGTACACATAGTAAACACAGTAAATACACACACATAGCCAGAACTGATTACTCACCCACAATATGATCCTTGGACACCACAGCACACCATACACATCCTGTAAAAGAGCATACACATAGTCTACCATAGTAAATACACAACACATAGTTGGGGAGGGAATAATGCGGCAGGCCAGTGCACCACAGACACACCAGTCGTTTCAAACCCAACCCAACACAAATACCTAACCCTAACCCTAACCCTAACCCCTAACCCTAACCCTAACCCTAACCCTAACCCTAACCCTCTAACCCTAACCCTAACCCTAACCCTAACCCTAACCCTCTAACCCTAACCCTAACCCTAACCCTAACCCTAACCCTAACCCTAACCCTAACCCCTAACCCTAACCCTAACCCTAACCCTAACCCTAACCCTGATATCCCTCAGGAACTCCCCCACTGACATACACTCCTCGAAAGCATCAGCCAGTTCATCCCCGTTTTCAATGGAAGTCAACCAGTAGGCAGACATTCTCGTTCAAATTCCACACACAAGTAAAGAGCAAAGAAAAACACAACCTCTCTCTCTGAGTGCTATGCTGGAATGAGCCTCTGAACTGATGCAGCCCCTTTTATACACGCGCTTCTAAACTAAACCGTTTAAACTAACTTTTGAAAGGAAGGTCGTAGCCACTCACAACCAACGTCTACCCCCACTAAATCACATACGGGGAATCCAACGGAACCATCCGCGAGTCGATCCGATGATGGGAACATGAAGAAACGCAATTGTAAATGTTCAAACGGCTATAACTTTTGAACTGAAAGTCGTAGAGCCTCGCGGATGGGCTCATTCGATTCCTCTTCAAATTCTACAGTTAGCATACGCCTTACTGATGAATTTTCTGTACGAGCTTCCGTTTCCGAGATATTTGACAAAAACGTATAGATTTCAATAGGCCGCATGGGTCAGTTTGCTGTATCTCTGGAACGCAAGGTCGCAGCGACTCAGAACCAACGTCTACACACACTAAATTACATACGGGGACTCCAACGGGACCATCCGCGAGTCGATCCGATGTCGGGAACTTGTTCAAACGCAATTTGGAAATTTTGAAACGGCTGTAACTTTTGAACGGAAGGTCGTAGCCACTCACAACCAACGTCTACCCCCACTAAATCACATACGGGGAATCCAACGGAACCATTCGCGAGTCGATCCGATGATGGGAACATGAAGAAACTCAATTGTAAATGTTCGAACGGCTATAACTTTTGAACCGAAAGTCGTAGAGCCTCGCGGATGGGCTCATTCGATTCCTCTTCAAATTCTACAGTTAGCATACGCCTTACTGATGAATTTTCTGTACGAGCTTCCGTTTCCGAGATATTTGACAAAAACGTATAGATTTCAATAGGCCGCATGGGTCAGTTTGCTGTATCTCTGGAACGCAAGGTCGCAGCGACTCAGAACCAACGTCTACACACACTAAATCACATACGGGGACTCCAACGGGACCATCCACGAGTCGATCCGATGTCGGGAACTTGTTCAAACGCAATTTGGAAATTTTGAAACGGCTGTAACTTTTGAACGGAAGGTCGTACAGGGTCGAGCCTGGTACCGTTGGAAAGGCCGTATGCGAAAATGGGCAGGCGGAAGAAAAAAGATTTGACCTACGACCTTCCGTTCGCTAACTCTTATTCCGTTCCGTAACTCTTATTCCGTTCCGTAAATCTAGTAACCCAAAAAAGTTCACGTGAAACCTATTCCAATCTACTCCAAATGACCTGAAATGCACTCCTAGACACTTTCCAGGGGAAGTATTTTGGGGTCTGGACTTGGTAAAAGTTTCAGAATTTCACTTACATGCATGTCAATGGGCGAAATTAACGGAAGGTCGCAGCGACTCACAACCAACGTCTACCCCCACTAAATCACATACGGGGAATCCAACGTAACCATCCGCGAGTCGATCGGATGTCGGAAATTTGGTGAAACACAATTTGGAAATTTTGAAACGGCTGTAACTTTTGAACGGAAGGTCGTACAGGGTCGAGCCTGGTACCGTTGGAAAGGCCGTATGCGAAAATGGGCAGGCGGAAAAAGAAAGATTTGACCTACGACCTTCCGTTCGGGAGTTATTGGCCAAAAACGTCTTGTGTCTTTTTGCTTTTTTGCTATTTCGACCCCTTCCGCTTGCCGTAGAGCCTCGGGGCCGGTCGCGTTCGAATCCTAGAAGCCGATTTGGGGGGGGCACAAAAAGGTTTCAGGTCGATCCGACCTTCCGTTCAAAAGTTATTCAAAAAAGACACAAGAATGAGTAGCTTTCATCCCCTATCCTAACCCTAACCCTAACCCTAACCCTAACCCTAACCCTAACCCTAACCCTAACCCTAACCCTAACCCTAACCCTAACCCTAACCCTAACCCCTAACCCTAACCCTAACCCTAACCCTAACCCTAACCCTAACCCTAACCCTAACCCTAACCCTAACCCTAACCCTAACCCTAACCCTAACCCCTAACCCTAACCCTAACCCTAACCCTAACCCTAACCCTAACCCTAACCCTAACCCTAACCCTAACCCTAACCCTAACCCTAACCCTAACCCTAACCCTAACCCTAACCCTAACCCTAACCCCTAACCCTAACCCTAACCCTAACCCTAACCCTAACCCCTAACCCTAACCCTAACCCTAACCCTAACCCCTAACCCTAACCCTAACCCTAACCCTACCCCTAACCCTAACCCTAACCCTAACCCTAACCCTAACCCTACACTCTTACCTTGTCTGGGGCCACTAACATTTATGTTTTTTATGCTTTTATATTCTTATGTGTGATGTTTTCTAATGCCTTTTATCATTGTGTGGATGCATGTATTTATGATTTTATAGCACTTATGTTTTTATCTTTTTATGGCACTTATTGACTTTTAGCACTTATTTTACTCAGCACTTGGGAGATCTGGCATCTCCCCCTGCATGGTTTTACCCCCACTACTAACCCCTGATAGCACTTATACCCCTGTGCCCCCCCTTTCCCATAGCTTCCTACAGTAGCCCTACATAACATTACACCACTGACCTGTGTCACAGCCCCCTCCTCGGGGGCCTGTACCCAACACATCATACAAATTCGCATAAAAGCATACACATAACCCAAAGCTATAAAGACGTACACATAGTCACAATGCATCATTCACCCATTCATGACCTCCCGGGAACCATAATATACTATACACACACTATAAAAGAACACACATATACACAGACCAACATAATAATTACAGACACATAGCCAAAACTGATTACGCACCTGCATCATGACCTCCAGGAACCACAGAACAACATATATGACCTGTAAAAGAACACACGTACACATAGTAAACACAGTAAATACACACACATAGCCAGAACTGATTACTCACCCACAATATGATCCTTGGACACCACAGCACACCATACACATCCTGTAAAAGAGCATACACATAGTCTACCATAGTAAATACACAACACATAGTTGGGGAGGGAATAATGCGGCAGGCCAGTGCACCACAGACACACCAGTCGTTTCAAACCCAACCCAACACAAATACCTAACCCTAACCCTAACCCTAACCCCTAACCCTAACCCTAACCCTAACCCTAACCCTAACCCTCTAACCCTAACCCTAACCCTAACCCTAACCCTAACCCTCTAACCCTAACCCTAACCCTAACCCTAACCCTAACCCTAACCCTAACCCTAACCCCTAACCCTAACCCTAACCCTAACCCTAACCCTAACCCTGATATCCCCATCATTCAGGAACTCCCCCACTGACATACACTCCTCGAAAGCATCAGCCAGTTCATCCCCGTTTTCAATGGAAGTCAACCAGTAGGCAGACATTCTCGTTCAAATTCCACACACAAGTAAAGAGCAAAGAAAAACACAACCTCTCTCTCTGAGTGCTATGCTGGAATGAGCCTCTGAACTGATGCAGCCCCTTTTATACACGCGCTTCTAAACTAAACCGTTTAAACTAACTTTTGAAAGGAAGGTCGTAGCCACTCACAACCAACGTCTACCCCCACTAAATCACATACGGGGAATCCAACGGAACCATCCGCGAGTCGATCCGATGATGGGAACATGAAGAAACGCAATTGTAAATGTTCAAACGGCTATAACTTTTGAACTGAAAGTCGTAGAGCCTCGCGGATGGGCTCATTCGATTCCTCTTCAAATTCTACAGTTAGCATACGCCTTACTGATGAATTTTCTGTACGAGCTTCCGTTTCCGAGATATTTGACAAAAACGTATAGATTTCAATAGGCCGCATGGGTCAGTTTGCTGTATCTCTGGAACGCAAGGTCGCAGCGACTCAGAACCAACGTCTACACACACTAAATTACATACGGGGACTCCAACGGGACCATCCGCGAGTCGATCCGATGTCGGGAACTTGTTCAAACGCAATTTGGAAATTTTGAAACGGCTGTAACTTTTGAACGGAAGGTCGTAGCCACTCACAACCAACGTCTACCCCCACTAAATCACATACGGGGAATCCAACGGAACCATTCGCGAGTCGATCCGATGATGGGAACATGAAGAAACTCAATTGTAAATGTTCGAACGGCTATAACTTTTGAACCGAAAGTCGTAGAGCCTCGCGGATGGGCTCATTCGATTCCTCTTCAAATTCTACAGTTAGCATACGCCTTACTGATGAATTTTCTGTACGAGCTTCCGTTTCCGAGATATTTGACAAAAACGTATAGATTTCAATAGGCCGCATGGGTCAGTTTGCTGTATCTCTGGAACGCAAGGTCGCAGCGACTCAGAACCAACGTCTACACACACTAAATCACATACGGGGACTCCAACGGGACCATCCACGAGTCGATCCGATGTCGGGAACTTGTTCAAACGCAATTTGGAAATTTTGAAACGGCTGTAACTTTTGAACGGAAGGTCGTACAGGGTCGAGCCTGGTACCGTTGGAAAGGCCGTATGCGAAAATGGGCAGGCGGAAGAAAAAAGATTTGACCTACGACCTTCCGTTCGCTAACTCTTATTCCGTTCCGTAACTCTTATTCCGTTCCGTAAATCTAGTAACCCAAAAAAGTTCACGTGAAACCTATTCCAATCTACTCCAAATGACCTGAAATGCACTCCTAGACACTTTCCAGGGGAAGTATTTTGGGGTCTGGACTTGGTAAAAGTTTCAGAATTTCACTTACATGCATGTCAATGGGCGAAATTAACGGAAGGTCGCAGCGACTCACAACCAACGTCTACCCCCACTAAATCACATACGGGGAATCCAACGTAACCATCCGCGAGTCGATCGGATGTCGGAAATTTGGTGAAACACAATTTGGAAATTTTGAAACGGCTGTAACTTTTGAACGGAAGGTCGTACAGGGTCGAGCCTGGTACCGTTGGAAAGGCCGTATGCGAAAATGGGCAGGCGGAAAAAGAAAGATTTGACCTACGACCTTCCGTTCGGGAGTTATTGGCCAAAAACGTCTTGTGTCTTTTTGCTTTTTTGCTATTTCGACCCCTTCCGCTTGCCGTAGAGCCTCGGGGCCGGTCGCGTTCGAATCCTAGAAGCCGATTTGGGGGGGGCACAAAAAGGTTTCAGGTCGATCCGACCTTCCGTTCAAAAGTTATTCAAAAAAGACACAAGAATGAGTAGCTTTCATCCCCTATCCTAACCCTAACCCTAACCCTAACCCTAACCCTAACCCTAACCCTAACCACTAACCCTAACCCTAACCCTAACCCTAACCCTAACCCTAACCCCTAACCCTAACCCTAACCCTAACCCTAACCCTAACCCTAACCCTAACCCTAACCCTAACCCTAACCCTAACCCTAACCCTAACCCTCCCCCCGGAACCTAAAGACTTTGGTTTCCCGGAGGCTGCCCGGCGGGTCGTAGGTGTGGACGCCGCCGGATCGCCAGTCGGCATGGTTTACGGTCGGAACTACGACGGTATCTGATCGTCTTCGAACCTCCGACTTTCGTTCTTGATTAATGAAAACATTCTTGGCAAATGCCTTCGCTTTCGCCCGTCCTGCGCCGGTCCAAGAATTTCACCTCTAGCGGCGCAGTACGAATGCCCCCGGCCGTCCCTCTTAATCATGCACCCCGGGAAGGTCGCCTGGATTTCCCACGCGCGTGCGACCCCGGGGCCCTGTTCCATCGTGCTTGGCTCTGGTATTCAAGGGCCGTTTTTGTCGACGCCTGCTTTGAGCACTCTATTTTATTCAAAGTAAACGCTCCGGGGGTCCCGCGGGACACCCAGCTTAAGGGCGTCGGGGGGGCCCTCGAGAGAGGGGCTCGGAGCGGCCGTCCCGAGTCAACGGGTGGGGTCGCGGGGGTAGCAAGCGGGACATCCGGCCGCGCCGCCGGCGCACCGCCCGGCGCGCCCCGCCAGGGAACAGAGTCCCCCGGGGGGCGGCCGAGGGCCGCCGCGCGCCTTCCGGGCGCCCGCCGCCCGCCGCCCGCTCCTCCGTCCGGCACGCCCGTCGCCGATATCCAACTACGAGCTTTTTAACTGCAGCAACATTAATATACGCTATCGGAGCTGGAATTACCGCGGCTGCTGGCACCAGACTTGCCCTCCGATGGATCCTCGCAAAGGGGTTTGTGTTTGTACTCATTCCGATCACGACGCCTCCACAGAGGCCCGTATCGTTATTTTTCGTCACTACCTCCCCGAGTCGGGAGTGGGTAATTTGCGCGCCTGCTGCCTTCCTTGGATGTGGTAGCCGTTTCTCAGGCTCCCTCTCCGGAATCGAACCCCGATTCCCCGTAACCCGTCGTCACCGTGGAAGTCCCAGAAACTGCCATCGAAAGTTGATAGGGCAGACATTCGAATGAGACGTCGCCGCCGCGGAGGGCCAGCGATCGGCCAGAGGTTATCCAGAGTCACCAGTGCGGGTCCCGGCGTGGGGACGGGGAGGTCGCCCTCCGCCGCCCGCCGCGCGCCGGGCCGTGGGGAGCGGTGCTGATAAATGCGCGCCTCCCCGCCAGCGGATGGGGGTCGGCGCTCGGTCGCATGTATTAGCTCTAGAATTACCACAGTTATCCAAGTAACAGGGGAGCGATCAAAGGAACCATAACTGATTTAATGAGCCATTCGCAGTTTCACTGTACAGGCCGTGCGTACTTAGACTTGCATGGCTTAATCTTTGAGACAAGCATATGTTACTGGCAGGATCAACCAGGTAGCCCCGAGGGCGGGCGAAGGAGGGCGGACCCCCGACGCCCGGAGGAGAGCGCGCTGTCGGCAGGGCCCCGCCGCGGAGGGGGGCGCCTCGCCGGCAGTCGTGCGGTAAAAGAGGAGGAACCGGGAGCGACCGGGAGGTTGTGAGAAACGGTGCTTTCGGCGACGGGCGGGAGGGAGAGGCGCAGGGGGGCCCGCCGAGGCCACCTGCGCGCTCACCCGCCACGCCGCCGTGTAGGACGACCGGGTGAGACGGGGCGACTCGGCCTCGCCGTGAGGAGGGCGGCTGCGGCACCGGCGGCAGGGGGAACGCTCCCCCTGTCGCGCGGACCGGCCCGGAGGCGCTCCGGCGGTCGAGAGGAACCGGCCGGGGGAGATAAGACCCCCCCGACGGCCCTCCCTAGGCCGGAGACGTTTGCCTTTCGGACCGTGGGAGACAGTGAGTGTGTGTGGGTGCGTGCGTAACGGGGACCGCTCCCCGGGCTCCGTGCGTAAAGAGGGACCGCTCCCTCGGCTCCGTGCGTCAGAGGGACCGCTCCCTCGGCTAACTAGTAATGGGGACCGCTCCCCGGGCTCCGTGCGTAAAGAGGGACCGCTCCCTCGGCTCCGTGCGTCAGAGGGACCGCTCCCTCGGCTAACTAGTAATGGGGACCGCTCCCCGGGCTCCGTGCGTAAAGAGGGACCGCTCCCTCGGCTAACTAGTAATGGGGACCGCTCCCCGGGCTCCGTGCGTAAAGAGGGACCGCTCCCTCGGCTCCGTGCGTCAGAGGGACCGCTCCCTCGGCTAACTAGTGAGAGGGGACCGCTCCCCCGGCCGCCAAGTAAGAGGGGACCGCTCCCCCGCCGAGCGATCCGTCGTTCGGGTGCCCGGGGACCGCTGCCCCGCCGAGCGATCCGAGAGCCAGGGGCGTTACGCTGCCGCCGAGCTCCGGGCATAAGTCGACCGTCTTTGGAGTCCTGCCGCGCGCGCTCTCACTCCGCGCCTCCTCCCTTCCCGAGAGCGGGGAGGGGGACGGGGCGGCGGTGCGCCCGGAGCCCCGAGGGGCCGGGATCCCGCCTCAGCCGGCGTGCGCCGGCCTTCGCCTTGGGGTTTGGAGAAGCCCTTTGACTCGCGCGCGCGTCAGACTCTTCTCGGTCCGTGTTAAGAGGGACCGCTCCCCCGCCGTGTTAAGAGGGACCGCTCCCCCGCCGTGATCCGTCGTCCGGGCCGGGGGACCGCTCCCCCTCTCCCGCAGACCGAGAGCCAGGGGGGGTCCCCCGCTCCGGGTCGAGAACCGGGACCCCGGGGCCGAGCGTCTCCCCGGGCCGCACGCCTACCCGGGCCGCGCGCAGACATCCGACAGACGGGCAGAGAGAACAGTCCCCTTACACTGGACGTTCCCTCCTCCGCCGTCGGAAGCCGCGCGCGTCCGGCATGGCGCACCGCCGCGGGCAGACCCACCGACCGCCGGGGCTCGCCGGCCCCCGACCGTCTCCGCTCCTTCGTTCGGTCCCCAGAGGGACCGCTCCCCAGGGAAACTGTTGAAAATGTCTTCGCTCCTAATGAGACCCGGGCGGGTCTTATCCGGCCTCCCCGGCTCCGTTCCCGAGCCGGCGCACCATCTCGGGGTGAGGACAAGGCCCCTCGGCCTCCTCCTCCGTCCCCCCATTGGAACCCAGTCATTGGGACTCTGCCCAATTTACAACCCGCCGATACGTGTTCGAAATAGTACAGACCGACTCCCAGATTTACCCGGAGCCCAAAAAAATCCCGGGGAGCCTCTCCCCGGGATTCCCGGGTGAGCTCCCGGGGAGCAGATTCTCCCCCGCCTATGGGGATTAAAGCGATGCTTTATTTTCGGTGGTGCGGTTCCTCCCATACGCCGTTCTGTGGGGTCCCTCTCCCTCTGACTTGTAAAATTTCTCGGCCGGCCGAGGCTGGACTTTGCCATTTTTCCGGCCGAGTTTGGACTTTGCCAAAAAATCACTACTGAGGATAATTCTCACACGTCAGGGCCTTTACCCGCATTTTGGGGCCAGGGCTCCGGGGGTCGACGGAGGGGCCCTACCCCGCACAGGGGACCAGGGCTGGGGGGGATAGAGAGGGGCCCTGCCCCTCTCAGGGGACCAGGGCTCCGGGGGACGACACAGGGGCCCTACCCCTCTCAGGGGACCAGGGCTCCGGGGGTCGACGGAGGGGCCCTACCCCGCACAGGGGACCAGGGCTGGGGGGGGATAGAGAGGGGCCCTGCCCCTCTCAGGGGACCAGGGATCCGGGGGTCGACGGAGGGGCCCTACCCCTCTCAGGGCCCCACCTTTCCGGGCACCGGACCTCCGGGACAGCCCGGTAACCTCGCGCACCGTTCGAACCCGTGTACCCACCCTTAAGCACCCTCCCCTCGGGCACTAGACTTCCAGGGCCTCGGCCTCCAGAACTATGTGGCCCTGGTAATCAGTGGGACTTAGTGGGCCCTGGCTCTCCAAACGGAACCATGCGTACCTGGTAATGCCCAGGACTTTGCGAAAAAGAAGGTTGTCGGGGACGGTCCGCTGCGGACCGCTCCGACTGACCGAGACTGCCCTCCTGCTGACCGCGGACCGCTCTCTCTTCCGGCCCCGCGGTCCTGGTCATGTTCCGGCCCCACGCTCTGGGTCGAGAGCCGGGCCCCGGGGCCGAGGGCCTCCCCGGGCCGCACGCCTACCCGGGCCGCGCACAGTCAGCCGACGCCGGGGCAGAGGGAACAGTCCACTTACACTGGACGTTCCCTCCTCCGCCGTCGGAAGCTGCGCGCGTCCGGCATGGCGCACCGCCGCGGGCAGACACACCGACCGCCGGGGCTCGCCGGCCCCCGACCGTCTCCGCTCCTTCGTTCGGCCCCCAGAGGGACCGCTCCCCCGGCCGCCAAGTAAGAGGGGACCGCTCCCCCACCGAGTGATCCATCGTTCGGGCCCGGGGACCGCTCCCCGGGCTCCGTGCGTAAAGAGGGACCGCTCCCTCGGCTAACTAGTGAGAGGGGACCGCTCCCCCGCCGAGTGATCCATCGTTCGGGCCCGGGGACCGCTCCCCCTCTCCCGCAGACCGAGAGCCAGGGGGGGTCCCCCGCTCCGGGTCGAGAACCGGGCCCCGGGGCCGAGCGTCTCCCCGGGCCGCACGCCTACCCGGGCCGCGCGCAGACATCCGACAGACGGGCAGAGAGAACAGTCCCCTTACACTGGACGTTCCCTCCTCCGCCGTCGGAAGCTGCGCGCGTCCGGCATGGCGCACCGCCGCGGGCAGACACACCGACCGCCGGGGCTCGCCGGCCCCCGACCGTCTCCGCTCCTTCGTTCGGCCCCCAGAGGGACCGCTCCCCCGGCCGCCAAGTAAGAGGGGACCGCTCCCCCACCGAGTGATCCATCGTTCGGGCCCGGGGACCGCTCCCCGGGCTCCGTGCGTAAAGAGGGACCGCTCCCTCGGCTAACTAGTGAGAGGGGACCGCTCCCCCGCCGAGTGATCCATCGTTCGGGCCCGTTGACCGCTCCCCGGGCTCCGTGCGTAAAGAGGGACCGCTCCCTCGGCTAACTAGTGAGAGGGGACCGCTCCCCCGCCGAGTGATCCATCGTTCGGGCCCGGGGACCGCTCCCCGGGCTCCGTGCGTAAAGAGGGACCGCTCCCTCGGCTAACTAGTGAGAGGGGACCGCTCCCCCGCCGAGTGATCCATCGTTCGGGCCCGGGGACCGCTCCCCCTCTCCCGCAGACCGAGAGCCAGGGGGGGTCCCCCGCTCCGGGTCGAGAACCGGGCCCCGGGGCCGAGCGCCTCCCCGGGCCGCACGCCTACCCGGGCCGCGCGCAGACATCCGACAGACGGGCAGAGAGAACAGTCCCCTTACACTGGACGTTCCCTCCTCCGCCGTCGGAAGCCGCGCGCGTCCGGCATGGCGCACCGCCGCGGGCAGACCCACCGACCGTCTCCGCTCCTTCGTTCGGCCCCCAGAGGGACCGCTCGCCGGCACCCGACCGTCTCCGCTCCTTCGTTCGGTCCCCAGAGGGACCGCTCCCCAGGCAAACTGTTGAAAATGTCTTCGCTCCTAATGAGACCCGGGCGGGTCTTATCCGGCCTCCCCGGCTCCGTTCCCGAGCCGGCGCACCATCTCGGGGTTGAGGACAAGGCCCCTCGGCCTCCTCTTCCGTCCCCCCATTGGAACCCAGTCATTGGGACTCTGCCATATTTACAACCCGCCGATACGTGTTCGAAATAGTACAGACCGACTCTCAGATTTACCCGGAGCCGGAAAAAATCCCGGGGAGCCTCTCCCCGGGATTCCCGGGTGAGCTCCCGGGGAGCAGATTCTCCCCCGCCTATGGGGATTAAAGCGGTGCTTTATTTTCAGTGGTGTTGTTTCACCAATATGCCCTTTTGTGGGGTCCCTCTCCCTCTGACTTGTAAAATTTCTCGGACGGCCGAGGCTGGACTTTGCCATTTTTCCGGCCGTGTTTGGAATTTCCCAAAAAATGACTAGTGAGGATTATTCTCACACGTCTTTATCCTGCTCTCACCTGCTCTCACCTCCGGGGGACGACACAGGGGCCCTACCCCTCTCAGGGGACCAGGGCTCCGGGGGACGACACAGGGGCCCTGCCCCTCTCAGGGGACCAGGGCTCCGGGGGACGACACAGGGGCCCTACCCCTCTCAGGGCCCCAGGGCTCCGGGGGACGACACAGGGGCCCTGCCCCTCTCAGGGGACCAGGGCTCCGGGGGACGACACAGGGGCCCTACCCCTCTCAGGGCCCCAGGGCTCCGGGGGACGACACAGGGGCCCTGCCCCTCTCAGGGGACCAGGGCTCCGGGGGACGACACAGGGGCCCTACCCCTCTCAGGGCCCCAGGGCTCCGGGGGACGACACAGGGGCCCTACCCCTCTCAGGGCCCCAGGGCTCCGGGGGATTGATTATGATTATTGAGTATGTGTTGTAAGGTTGATTGATTCACACATACTCTGCTGTTCACATTTCGCCATTGAATGGCCATTTATTTGAACTTTCACGGTGCCAGCAATCGTTCCATCAGTCCCCGTGCTTTCACATGCCGCTCGACCGAGCCGAGGCGGACATAGTACGATTCTTGGGCGTTCAGACTGTGGCACATGTGCTGGGCAACCAATGTGCGGTCACCGGCCTCGAGTTTCTCCCAGCTTAAAGTAGCTAAAACATGTCGCAATTTGTGTAATGTCATCCCAGGGTAGCCCATGGCCTGGAAGACTCTGTTGACGCTGACGGAGAGATTCACCGCCGGCTGTCCGCTACTGCTGAAGAAGAGGGTCGATGGGCCTTTCCTGGAGACAATGAGAGAGCAGAATATTAGTTTTAGACTCGATCAGCCTTGTTTACCTGCTCAGGGACAGACACATGGTTTATTCCCCTTGTCCCTGGTTCATTCCACTGGCTCACCTGTATCCGGGGAGCCGCTTTGCCGCGGTTCGATACCGGGCCAGCCATTGATATTCTTCTGCCTTACAACAGAGGACTGCTTCCCCGTGTAAATGTGCCGTCTTGTGTTCGGCCACTCCGACCAGGAATAGACCGTCTCGCTGGGTTGCTCGATCGATGTCATCCCCTTTGAGATTGATCCAGGTTCCTGGGGGAAGAACAAGCATATAATATGGTCCGATTAGATCAATGGGTCGGACGATAAATGAACCGTTCCCCGGTCGATAAAACTTACCCCTCCGGCAACCATTAAGAGCCGTCAGATAGATGACGATACTCGCCGCCAATCGGTTCGATTTTCGGTGGCAAGGATCTAATTCCAGGCCATCGAAGAGGTCCGGTATGGATCTCCGGATCGCACCGAGGAGTTCTGTTAATTGGGCCGCCGTTAAGAGCGTCGCTTGGACTGATTTGTATACCTTTTCCCGGTGCTGTCTCACACACCGGCGCTGGTCGCGTAGTATCTTTGCAAATTTCAAGCGTAACCTCCGTAGCACGCTGGGGCCACAAGCAAGGGGCTTGTATTCAGACAGGTGCCGGAGGAAGGCAGAGATATCTAGGCAATAATTGTTCACCGTTGTCGGTGCAATCGGGCGGGCTTTTAGTTCCCTTAACCACCTATCTGTCATCCGATGGTTCTTTAGACCAGACATCCGTTCATCAACATCACCGGATGGACCATGTAAGGTCTTGAGGAACTCTATTACCCGCCGGAGGCTAGAGTGGGTATTTTGACGACGCTTTTCCGAGGGAAACGCACCTAATAAGTGCCGGCAATATGCCTCTAATACCCCGCTAGCTACCTCAGACAAAGCCGGATCTTTTAGACTCAACGGCAGCTCCATCCGTTCGTCATCTGTCTGGCTCTCGCTAGTGGCCCCTCGCTCTGACCAGCTGTCGGCTCCAGGCCCCGGTTCAATAGGCCCGTCTCGCCCTCCGTCCGACCCCAACGGCGATGTGCTACTGTCGGTCGATCGAACCGCCTGGCCGCAGGGCAATGTAGCCAGCTCCGCTAGCATTTCAAGGCCGCTTGTGCCCGGTTCTGCTTCGGGCCTTTCAAGGCCGCTTGTGCCCGGTTCTGCTTCGGGCGTTTCAAGGCCGCTTGTGCCCGGTTCTGCTTCGGGCGTTTCAAGGCCGCTTGTGCCCGGTTCTGCTTCGGGCGTTTCAAGGCCGCTTGTGCCCGGTTCTGCTTCGGGCGTTTCAAGGCCGCTTGTGCCCGGTTCTGCTTCGGGCCTTTCAAGGCCGCTTGTGCCCGGTTCTGCTTCGGGCGTTTCAAGGCCGCTTGTGCCCGGTTCTGCTTCGGGCGTTTCAAGTCCGCTGGTGCCCGGTTCTGCCTCGGGCGACTTGCCCCGCGATTTACTCCCCGCATCGAGCTCCGGTCCGGTCCCCAGATCGAGCTCTGGTCCGGTCCCCGCATTGAGCTCCGGTTCCTCCCCTAAGTCGAGCACCTGCGCCGGCATGCTCTTTCGCCCGGACTCCGCTGTGAAGTCGATATACGCCGGAGTTCCAGGCAGTATTTTGTGCGCGGACCGCAAGTGTTTGTCTAGCCGGCGAATACCTTTTCCGCCACAAATCTTACAAACTTTCTCCGGGCGCTTGTAATCGTGTTTCGGCTTTCCCCACCGTGGCATTTCTGCTGCCGAAAACCTTCAAAATGGTGCGTGCTTGCCCGTGTCGTGCCCGCACATGTTTCCGGGTTAGAGCCACGCCCATTCGAGCTCTAACCCTAACCTGGGTGTGCCTAGTCGGGCGAGGGGGCGGGGCCTTTGGTCCCAGCGGTACTCACTGCACCCCTTTCACTCAGCCTCAACTCTCTCTCCTCCTCTCTCTCTCTCTCTCTCTCTCATGCATTTATAATTTTGGGTCAATCGCATACTGCAGAGAGTTCCTTTAATAGCATGCGTCGGCCTGTGCATTGCCGTTAGCCTCTATACCAAACTGTGGCGTCACTAGACACACAGGGAGACTAGTGGGACCCCGAACCACCTAACCCTAACCCTAACCCTAACCCTAACCCCTAACCCCTAACCCCTAACCCTAACCCTAACCCTAACCCCAACCCCAACCCCAACCCTAACCCTAACCCTAACCCCAACCCTAACCCTAACCCTAACCCTAACCCTAACCCTAACCCCAACCCCAACCCCAACCCTAACCCTAACCCTAACCCTAACCCCTAACCCTAACCCTAACCCTAACCCTAACCCTAACCCCTAACCCTAACCCTAACCCTAACCCTAACCCCTAACCCTAACCCTAACCCTAACCCTACCCCTAACCCTAACCCTAACCCTAACCCTAACCCTAACCCTAACCCTACACTCTTACCTTGTCTGGGGCCACTAACATTTATGTTTTTTATGCTTTTATATTCTTATGTGTGATGTTTTCTAATGCCTTTTATCATTGTGTGGATGCATGTATTTATGATTTTATAGCACTTATGTTTTTATCTTTTTATGGCACTTATTGACTTTTAGCACTTATTTTACTCAGCACTTGGGAGATCTGGCATCTCCCCCTGCATGGTTTTACCCCCACTACTAACCCCTGATAGCACTTATACCCCTGTGCCCCCCCTTTCCCATAGCTTCCTACAGTAGCCCTACATAACATTACACCACTGACCTGTGTCACAGCCCCCTCCTCGGGGGCCTGTACCCAACACATCATACAAATTCGCATAAAAGCATACACATAACCCAAAGCTATAAAGACGTACACATAGTCACAATGCATCATTCACCCATTCATGACCTCCCGGGAACCATAATATACTATACACACACTATAAAAGAACACACATATACACAGACCAACATAATAATTACAGACACATAGCCAAAACTGATTACGCACCTGCATCATGACCTCCAGGAACCACAGAACAACATATATGACCTGTAAAAGAACACACGTACACATAGTAAACACAGTAAATACACACACATAGCCAGAACTGATTACTCACCCACAATATGATCCTTGGACACCACAGCACACCATACACATCCTGTAAAAGAGCATACACATAGTCTACCATAGTAAATACACAACACATAGTTGGGGAGGGAATAATGCGGCAGGCCAGTGCACCACAGACACACCAGTCGTTTCAAACCCAACCCAACACAAATACCTAACCCTAACCCTAACCCTAACCCCTAACCCTAACCCTAACCCTAACCCTAACCCTAACCCTCTAACCCTAACCCTAACCCTAACCCTAACCCTAACCCTCTAACCCTAACCCTAACCCTAACCCTAACCCTAACCCTAACCCTAACCCTAACCCCTAACCCTAACCCTAACCCTAACCCTAACCCTAACCCTGATATCCCCATCATTCAGGAACTCCCCCACTGACATACACTCCTCGAAAGCATCAGCCAGTTCATCCCCGTTTTCAATGGAAGTCAACCAGTAGGCAGACATTCTCGTTCAAATTCCACACACAAGTAAAGAGCAAAGAAAAACACAACCTCTCTCTCTGAGTGCTATGCTGGAATGAGCCTCTGAACTGATGCAGCCCCTTTTATACACGCGCTTCTAAACTAAACCGTTTAAACTAACTTTTGAAAGGAAGGTCGTAGCCACTCACAACCAACGTCTACCCCCACTAAATCACATACGGGGAATCCAACGGAACCATCCGCGAGTCGATCCGATGATGGGAACATGAAGAAACGCAATTGTAAATGTTCAAACGGCTATAACTTTTGAACTGAAAGTCGTAGAGCCTCGCGGATGGGCTCATTCGATTCCTCTTCAAATTCTACAGTTAGCATACGCCTTACTGATGAATTTTCTGTACGAGCTTCCGTTTCCGAGATATTTGACAAAAACGTATAGATTTCAATAGGCCGCATGGGTCAGTTTGCTGTATCTCTGGAACGCAAGGTCGCAGCGACTCAGAACCAACGTCTACACACACTAAATTACATACGGGGACTCCAACGGGACCATCCGCGAGTCGATCCGATGTCGGGAACTTGTTCAAACGCAATTTGGAAATTTTGAAACGGCTGTAACTTTTGAACGGAAGGTCGTAGCCACTCACAACCAACGTCTACCCCCACTAAATCACATACGGGGAATCCAACGGAACCATTCGCGAGTCGATCCGATGATGGGAACATGAAGAAACTCAATTGTAAATGTTCGAACGGCTATAACTTTTGAACCGAAAGTCGTAGAGCCTCGCGGATGGGCTCATTCGATTCCTCTTCAAATTCTACAGTTAGCATACGCCTTACTGATGAATTTTCTGTACGAGCTTCCGTTTCCGAGATATTTGACAAAAACGTATAGATTTCAATAGGCCGCATGGGTCAGTTTGCTGTATCTCTGGAACGCAAGGTCGCAGCGACTCAGAACCAACGTCTACACACACTAAATCACATACGGGGACTCCAACGGGACCATCCACGAGTCGATCCGATGTCGGGAACTTGTTCAAACGCAATTTGGAAATTTTGAAACGGCTGTAACTTTTGAACGGAAGGTCGTACAGGGTCGAGCCTGGTACCGTTGGAAAGGCCGTATGCGAAAATGGGCAGGCGGAAGAAAAAAGATTTGACCTACGACCTTCCGTTCGCTAACTCTTATTCCGTTCCGTAACTCTTATTCCGTTCCGTAAATCTAGTAACCCAAAAAAGTTCACGTGAAACCTATTCCAATCTACTCCAAATGACCTGAAATGCACTCCTAGACACTTTCCAGGGGAAGTATTTTGGGGTCTGGACTTGGTAAAAGTTTCAGAATTTCACTTACATGCATGTCAATGGGCGAAATTAACGGAAGGTCGCAGCGACTCACAACCAACGTCTACCCCCACTAAATCACATACGGGGAATCCAACGTAACCATCCGCGAGTCGATCGGATGTCGGAAATTTGGTGAAACACAATTTGGAAATTTTGAAACGGCTGTAACTTTTGAACGGAAGGTCGTACAGGGTCGAGCCTGGTACCGTTGGAAAGGCCGTATGCGAAAATGGGCAGGCGGAAAAAGAAAGATTTGACCTACGACCTTCCGTTCGGGAGTTATTGGCCAAAAACGTCTTGTGTCTTTTTGCTTTTTTGCTATTTCGACCCCTTCCGCTTGCCGTAGAGCCTCGGGGCCGGTCGCGTTCGAATCCTAGAAGCCGATTTGGGGGGGGCACAAAAAGGTTTCAGGTCGATCCGACCTTCCGTTCAAAAGTTATTCAAAAAAGACACAAGAATGAGTAGCTTTCATCCCCTATCCTAACCCTAACCCTAACCCTAACCCTAACCCTAACCCTAACCCTAACCACTAACCCTAACCCTAACCCTAACCCTAACCCTAACCCTAACCCTAACCCCTAACCCTAACCCTAACCCTAACCCTAACCCTAACCCTAACCCTAACCCTAACCCTAACCCTAACCCTAACCCTCCCCCCGGAACCTAAAGACTTTGGTTTCCCGGAGGCTGCCCGGCGGGTCGTAGGTGTGGACGCCGCCGGATCGCCAGTCGGCATGGTTTACGGTCGGAACTACGACGGTATCTGATCGTCTTCGAACCTCCGACTTTCGTTCTTGATTAATGAAAACATTCTTGGCAAATGCCTTCGCTTTCGCCCGTCCTGCGCCGGTCCAAGAATTTCACCTCTAGCGGCGCAGTACGAATGCCCCCGGCCGTCCCTCTTAATCATGCACCCCGGGAAGGTCGCCTGGATTTCCCACGCGCGTGCGACCCCGGGGCCCTGTTCCATCGTGCTTGGCTCTGGTATTCAAGGGCCGTTTTTGTCGACGCCTGCTTTGAGCACTCTATTTTATTCAAAGTAAACGCTCCGGGGGTCCCGCGGGACACCCAGCTTAAGGGCGTCGGGGGGGCCCTCGAGAGAGGGGCTCGGAGCGGCCGTCCCGAGTCAACGGGTGGGGTCGCGGGGGTAGCAAGCGGGACATCCGGCCGCGCCGCCGGCGCACCGCCCGGCGCGCCCCGCCAGGGAACAGAGTCCCCCGGGGGGCGGCCGAGGGCCGCCGCGCGCCTTCCGGGCGCCCGCCGCCCGCCGCCCGCTCCTCCGTCCGGCACGCCCGTCGCCGATATCCAACTACGAGCTTTTTAACTGCAGCAACATTAATATACGCTATCGGAGCTGGAATTACCGCGGCTGCTGGCACCAGACTTGCCCTCCGATGGATCCTCGCAAAGGGGTTTGTGTTTGTACTCATTCCGATCACGACGCCTCCACAGAGGCCCGTATCGTTATTTTTCGTCACTACCTCCCCGAGTCGGGAGTGGGTAATTTGCGCGCCTGCTGCCTTCCTTGGATGTGGTAGCCGTTTCTCAGGCTCCCTCTCCGGAATCGAACCCCGATTCCCCGTAACCCGTCGTCACCGTGGAAGTCCCAGAAACTGCCATCGAAAGTTGATAGGGCAGACATTCGAATGAGACGTCGCCGCCGCGGAGGGCCAGCGATCGGCCAGAGGTTATCCAGAGTCACCAGTGCGGGTCCCGGCGTGGGGACGGGGAGGTCGCCCTCCGCCGCCCGCCGCGCGCCGGGCCGTGGGGAGCGGTGCTGATAAATGCGCGCCTCCCCGCCAGCGGATGGGGGTCGGCGCTCGGTCGCATGTATTAGCTCTAGAATTACCACAGTTATCCAAGTAACAGGGGAGCGATCAAAGGAACCATAACTGATTTAATGAGCCATTCGCAGTTTCACTGTACAGGCCGTGCGTACTTAGACTTGCATGGCTTAATCTTTGAGACAAGCATATGTTACTGGCAGGATCAACCAGGTAGCCCCGAGGGCGGGCGAAGGAGGGCGGACCCCCGACGCCCGGAGGAGAGCGCGCTGTCGGCAGGGCCCCGCCGCGGAGGGGGGCGCCTCGCCGGCAGTCGTGCGGTAAAAGAGGAGGAACCGGGAGCGACCGGGAGGTTGTGAGAAACGGTGCTTTCGGCGACGGGCGGGAGGGAGAGGCGCAGGGGGGCCCGCCGAGGCCACCTGCGCGCTCACCCGCCACGCCGCCGTGTAGGACGACCGGGTGAGACGGGGCGACTCGGCCTCGCCGTGAGGAGGGCGGCTGCGGCACCGGCGGCAGGGGGAACGCTCCCCCTGTCGCGCGGACCGGCCCGGAGGCGCTCCGGCGGTCGAGAGGAACCGGCCGGGGGAGATAAGACCCCCCCGACGGCCCTCCCTAGGCCGGAGACGTTTGCCTTTCGGACCGTGGGAGACAGTGAGTGTGTGTGGGTGCGTGCGTAACGGGGACCGCTCCCCGGGCTCCGTGCGTAAAGAGGGACCGCTCCCTCGGCTCCGTGCGTCAGAGGGACCGCTCCCTCGGCTAACTAGTAATGGGGACCGCTCCCCGGGCTCCGTGCGTAAAGAGGGACCGCTCCCTCGGCTCCGTGCGTCAGAGGGACCGCTCCCTCGGCTAACTAGTAATGGGGACCGCTCCCCGGGCTCCGTGCGTAAAGAGGGACCGCTCCCTCGGCTAACTAGTAATGGGGACCGCTCCCCGGGCTCCGTGCGTAAAGAGGGACCGCTCCCTCGGCTCCGTGCGTCAGAGGGACCGCTCCCTCGGCTAACTAGTGAGAGGGGACCGCTCCCCCGGCCGCCAAGTAAGAGGGGACCGCTCCCCCGCCGAGCGATCCGTCGTTCGGGTGCCCGGGGACCGCTGCCCCGCCGAGCGATCCGAGAGCCAGGGGCGTTACGCTGCCGCCGAGCTCCGGGCATAAGTCGACCGTCTTTGGAGTCCTGCCGCGCGCGCTCTCACTCCGCGCCTCCTCCCTTCCCGAGAGCGGGGAGGGGGACGGGGCGGCGGTGCGCCCGGAGCCCCGAGGGGCCGGGATCCCGCCTCAGCCGGCGTGCGCCGGCCTTCGCCTTGGGGTTTGGAGAAGCCCTTTGACTCGCGCGCGCGTCAGACTCTTCTCGGTCCGTGTTAAGAGGGACCGCTCCCCCGCCGTGTTAAGAGGGACCGCTCCCCCGCCGTGATCCGTCGTCCGGGCCGGGGGACCGCTCCCCCTCTCCCGCAGACCGAGAGCCAGGGGGGGTCCCCCGCTCCGGGTCGAGAACCGGGACCCCGGGGCCGAGCGTCTCCCCGGGCCGCACGCCTACCCGGGCCGCGCGCAGACATCCGACAGACGGGCAGAGAGAACAGTCCCCTTACACTGGACGTTCCCTCCTCCGCCGTCGGAAGCCGCGCGCGTCCGGCATGGCGCACCGCCGCGGGCAGACCCACCGACCGCCGGGGCTCGCCGGCCCCCGACCGTCTCCGCTCCTTCGTTCGGTCCCCAGAGGGACCGCTCCCCAGGGAAACTGTTGAAAATGTCTTCGCTCCTAATGAGACCCGGGCGGGTCTTATCCGGCCTCCCCGGCTCCGTTCCCGAGCCGGCGCACCATCTCGGGGTGAGGACAAGGCCCCTCGGCCTCCTCCTCCGTCCCCCCATTGGAACCCAGTCATTGGGACTCTGCCCAATTTACAACCCGCCGATACGTGTTCGAAATAGTACAGACCGACTCCCAGATTTACCCGGAGCCCAAAAAAATCCCGGGGAGCCTCTCCCCGGGATTCCCGGGTGAGCTCCCGGGGAGCAGATTCTCCCCCGCCTATGGGGATTAAAGCGATGCTTTATTTTCGGTGGTGCGGTTCCTCCCATACGCCGTTCTGTGGGGTCCCTCTCCCTCTGACTTGTAAAATTTCTCGGCCGGCCGAGGCTGGACTTTGCCATTTTTCCGGCCGAGTTTGGACTTTGCCAAAAAATCACTACTGAGGATAATTCTCACACGTCAGGGCCTTTACCCGCATTTTGGGGCCAGGGCTCCGGGGGTCGACGGAGGGGCCCTACCCCGCACAGGGGACCAGGGCTGGGGGGGATAGAGAGGGGCCCTGCCCCTCTCAGGGGACCAGGGCTCCGGGGGACGACACAGGGGCCCTACCCCTCTCAGGGGACCAGGGCTCCGGGGGTCGACGGAGGGGCCCTACCCCGCACAGGGGACCAGGGCTGGGGGGGGATAGAGAGGGGCCCTGCCCCTCTCAGGGGACCAGGGATCCGGGGGTCGACGGAGGGGCCCTACCCCTCTCAGGGCCCCACCTTTCCGGGCACCGGACCTCCGGGACAGCCCGGTAACCTCGCGCACCGTTCGAACCCGTGTACCCACCCTTAAGCACCCTCCCCTCGGGCACTAGACTTCCAGGGCCTCGGCCTCCAGAACTATGTGGCCCTGGTAATCAGTGGGACTTAGTGGGCCCTGGCTCTCCAAACGGAACCATGCGTACCTGGTAATGCCCAGGACTTTGCGAAAAAGAAGGTTGTCGGGGACGGTCCGCTGCGGACCGCTCCGACTGACCGAGACTGCCCTCCTGCTGACCGCGGACCGCTCTCTCTTCCGGCCCCGCGGTCCTGGTCATGTTCCGGCCCCACGCTCTGGGTCGAGAGCCGGGCCCCGGGGCCGAGGGCCTCCCCGGGCCGCACGCCTACCCGGGCCGCGCACAGTCAGCCGACGCCGGGGCAGAGGGAACAGTCCACTTACACTGGACGTTCCCTCCTCCGCCGTCGGAAGCTGCGCGCGTCCGGCATGGCGCACCGCCGCGGGCAGACACACCGACCGCCGGGGCTCGCCGGCCCCCGACCGTCTCCGCTCCTTCGTTCGGCCCCCAGAGGGACCGCTCCCCCGGCCGCCAAGTAAGAGGGGACCGCTCCCCCACCGAGTGATCCATCGTTCGGGCCCGGGGACCGCTCCCCGGGCTCCGTGCGTAAAGAGGGACCGCTCCCTCGGCTAACTAGTGAGAGGGGACCGCTCCCCCGCCGAGTGATCCATCGTTCGGGCCCGGGGACCGCTCCCCCTCTCCCGCAGACCGAGAGCCAGGGGGGGTCCCCCGCTCCGGGTCGAGAACCGGGCCCCGGGGCCGAGCGTCTCCCCGGGCCGCACGCCTACCCGGGCCGCGCGCAGACATCCGACAGACGGGCAGAGAGAACAGTCCCCTTACACTGGACGTTCCCTCCTCCGCCGTCGGAAGCTGCGCGCGTCCGGCATGGCGCACCGCCGCGGGCAGACACACCGACCGCCGGGGCTCGCCGGCCCCCGACCGTCTCCGCTCCTTCGTTCGGCCCCCAGAGGGACCGCTCCCCCGGCCGCCAAGTAAGAGGGGACCGCTCCCCCACCGAGTGATCCATCGTTCGGGCCCGGGGACCGCTCCCCGGGCTCCGTGCGTAAAGAGGGACCGCTCCCTCGGCTAACTAGTGAGAGGGGACCGCTCCCCCGCCGAGTGATCCATCGTTCGGGCCCGTTGACCGCTCCCCGGGCTCCGTGCGTAAAGAGGGACCGCTCCCTCGGCTAACTAGTGAGAGGGGACCGCTCCCCCGCCGAGTGATCCATCGTTCGGGCCCGGGGACCGCTCCCCGGGCTCCGTGCGTAAAGAGGGACCGCTCCCTCGGCTAACTAGTGAGAGGGGACCGCTCCCCCGCCGAGTGATCCATCGTTCGGGCCCGGGGACCGCTCCCCCTCTCCCGCAGACCGAGAGCCAGGGGGGGTCCCCCGCTCCGGGTCGAGAACCGGGCCCCGGGGCCGAGCGCCTCCCCGGGCCGCACGCCTACCCGGGCCGCGCGCAGACATCCGACAGACGGGCAGAGAGAACAGTCCCCTTACACTGGACGTTCCCTCCTCCGCCGTCGGAAGCCGCGCGCGTCCGGCATGGCGCACCGCCGCGGGCAGACCCACCGACCGTCTCCGCTCCTTCGTTCGGCCCCCAGAGGGACCGCTCGCCGGCACCCGACCGTCTCCGCTCCTTCGTTCGGTCCCCAGAGGGACCGCTCCCCAGGCAAACTGTTGAAAATGTCTTCGCTCCTAATGAGACCCGGGCGGGTCTTATCCGGCCTCCCCGGCTCCGTTCCCGAGCCGGCGCACCATCTCGGGGTTGAGGACAAGGCCCCTCGGCCTCCTCTTCCGTCCCCCCATTGGAACCCAGTCATTGGGACTCTGCCATATTTACAACCCGCCGATACGTGTTCGAAATAGTACAGACCGACTCTCAGATTTACCCGGAGCCGGAAAAAATCCCGGGGAGCCTCTCCCCGGGATTCCCGGGTGAGCTCCCGGGGAGCAGATTCTCCCCCGCCTATGGGGATTAAAGCGGTGCTTTATTTTCAGTGGTGTTGTTTCACCAATATGCCCTTTTGTGGGGTCCCTCTCCCTCTGACTTGTAAAATTTCTCGGACGGCCGAGGCTGGACTTTGCCATTTTTCCGGCCGTGTTTGGAATTTCCCAAAAAATGACTAGTGAGGATTATTCTCACACGTCTTTATCCTGCTCTCACCTGCTCTCACCTCCGGGGGACGACACAGGGGCCCTACCCCTCTCAGGGGACCAGGGCTCCGGGGGACGACACAGGGGCCCTGCCCCTCTCAGGGGACCAGGGCTCCGGGGGACGACACAGGGGCCCTACCCCTCTCAGGGCCCCAGGGCTCCGGGGGACGACACAGGGGCCCTGCCCCTCTCAGGGGACCAGGGCTCCGGGGGACGACACAGGGGCCCTACCCCTCTCAGGGCCCCAGGGCTCCGGGGGACGACACAGGGGCCCTGCCCCTCTCAGGGGACCAGGGCTCCGGGGGACGACACAGGGGCCCTACCCCTCTCAGGGCCCCAGGGCTCCGGGGGACGACACAGGGGCCCTACCCCTCTCAGGGCCCCAGGGCTCCGGGGGATTGATTATGATTATTGAGTATGTGTTGTAAGGTTGATTGATTCACACATACTCTGCTGTTCACATTTCGCCATTGAATGGCCATTTATTTGAACTTTCACGGTGCCAGCAATCGTTCCATCAGTCCCCGTGCTTTCACATGCCGCTCGACCGAGCCGAGGCGGACATAGTACGATTCTTGGGCGTTCAGACTGTGGCACATGTGCTGGGCAACCAATGTGCGGTCACCGGCCTCGAGTTTCTCCCAGCTTAAAGTAGCTAAAACATGTCGCAATTTGTGTAATGTCATCCCAGGGTAGCCCATGGCCTGGAAGACTCTGTTGACGCTGACGGAGAGATTCACCGCCGGCTGTCCGCTACTGCTGAAGAAGAGGGTCGATGGGCCTTTCCTGGAGACAATGAGAGAGCAGAATATTAGTTTTAGACTCGATCAGCCTTGTTTACCTGCTCAGGGACAGACACATGGTTTATTCCCCTTGTCCCTGGTTCATTCCACTGGCTCACCTGTATCCGGGGAGCCGCTTTGCCGCGGTTCGATACCGGGCCAGCCATTGATATTCTTCTGCCTTACAACAGAGGACTGCTTCCCCGTGTAAATGTGCCGTCTTGTGTTCGGCCACTCCGACCAGGAATAGACCGTCTCGCTGGGTTGCTCGATCGATGTCATCCCCTTTGAGATTGATCCAGGTTCCTGGGGGAAGAACAAGCATATAATATGGTCCGATTAGATCAATGGGTCGGACGATAAATGAACCGTTCCCCGGTCGATAAAACTTACCCCTCCGGCAACCATTAAGAGCCGTCAGATAGATGACGATACTCGCCGCCAATCGGTTCGATTTTCGGTGGCAAGGATCTAATTCCAGGCCATCGAAGAGGTCCGGTATGGATCTCCGGATCGCACCGAGGAGTTCTGTTAATTGGGCCGCCGTTAAGAGCGTCGCTTGGACTGATTTGTATACCTTTTCCCGGTGCTGTCTCACACACCGGCGCTGGTCGCGTAGTATCTTTGCAAATTTCAAGCGTAACCTCCGTAGCACGCTGGGGCCACAAGCAAGGGGCTTGTATTCAGACAGGTGCCGGAGGAAGGCAGAGATATCTAGGCAATAATTGTTCACCGTTGTCGGTGCAATCGGGCGGGCTTTTAGTTCCCTTAACCACCTATCTGTCATCCGATGGTTCTTTAGACCAGACATCCGTTCATCAACATCACCGGATGGACCATGTAAGGTCTTGAGGAACTCTATTACCCGCCGGAGGCTAGAGTGGGTATTTTGACGACGCTTTTCCGAGGGAAACGCACCTAATAAGTGCCGGCAATATGCCTCTAATACCCCGCTAGCTACCTCAGACAAAGCCGGATCTTTTAGACTCAACGGCAGCTCCATCCGTTCGTCATCTGTCTGGCTCTCGCTAGTGGCCCCTCGCTCTGACCAGCTGTCGGCTCCAGGCCCCGGTTCAATAGGCCCGTCTCGCCCTCCGTCCGACCCCAACGGCGATGTGCTACTGTCGGTCGATCGAACCGCCTGGCCGCAGGGCAATGTAGCCAGCTCCGCTAGCATTTCAAGGCCGCTTGTGCCCGGTTCTGCTTCGGGCCTTTCAAGGCCGCTTGTGCCCGGTTCTGCTTCGGGCGTTTCAAGGCCGCTTGTGCCCGGTTCTGCTTCGGGCGTTTCAAGGCCGCTTGTGCCCGGTTCTGCTTCGGGCGTTTCAAGGCCGCTTGTGCCCGGTTCTGCTTCGGGCGTTTCAAGGCCGCTTGTGCCCGGTTCTGCTTCGGGCCTTTCAAGGCCGCTTGTGCCCGGTTCTGCTTCGGGCGTTTCAAGGCCGCTTGTGCCCGGTTCTGCTTCGGGCGTTTCAAGTCCGCTGGTGCCCGGTTCTGCCTCGGGCGACTTGCCCCGCGATTTACTCCCCGCATCGAGCTCCGGTCCGGTCCCCAGATCGAGCTCTGGTCCGGTCCCCGCATTGAGCTCCGGTTCCTCCCCTAAGTCGAGCACCTGCGCCGGCATGCTCTTTCGCCCGGACTCCGCTGTGAAGTCGATATACGCCGGAGTTCCAGGCAGTATTTTGTGCGCGGACCGCAAGTGTTTGTCTAGCCGGCGAATACCTTTTCCGCCACAAATCTTACAAACTTTCTCCGGGCGCTTGTAATCGTGTTTCGGCTTTCCCCACCGTGGCATTTCTGCTGCCGAAAACCTTCAAAATGGTGCGTGCTTGCCCGTGTCGTGCCCGCACATGTTTCCGGGTTAGAGCCACGCCCATTCGAGCTCTAACCCTAACCTGGGTGTGCCTAGTCGGGCGAGGGGGCGGGGCCTTTGGTCCCAGCGGTACTCACTGCACCCCTTTCACTCAGCCTCAACTCTCTCTCCTCCTCTCTCTCTCTCTCTCTCTCTCATGCATTTATAATTTTGGGTCAATCGCATACTGCAGAGAGTTCCTTTAATAGCATGCGTCGGCCTGTGCATTGCCGTTAGCCTCTATACCAAACTGTGGCGTCACTAGACACACAGGGAGACTAGTGGGACCCCGAACCACCTAACCCTAACCCTAACCCTAACCCTAACCCCTAACCCCTAACCCCTAACCCTAACCCTAACCCTAACCCCAACCCCAACCCCAACCCTAACCCTAACCCTAACCCCAACCCTAACCCTAACCCTAACCCTAACCCTAACCCTAACCCCAACCCCAACCCCAACCCTAACCCTAACCCTAACCCTAACCCCTAACCCTAACCCTAACCCTAACCCTAACCCTAACCCCTAACCCTAACCCTAACCCTAACCCTAACCCCTAACCCTAACCCTAACCCTAACCCTACCCCTAACCCTAACCCTAACCCTAACCCTAACCCTAACCCTAACCCTACACTCTTACCTTGTCTGGGGCCACTAACATTTATGTTTTTTATGCTTTTATATTCTTATGTGTGATGTTTTCTAATGCCTTTTATCATTGTGTGGATGCATGTATTTATGATTTTATAGCACTTATGTTTTTATCTTTTTATGGCACTTATTGACTTTTAGCACTTATTTTACTCAGCACTTGGGAGATCTGGCATCTCCCCCTGCATGGTTTTACCCCCACTACTAACCCCTGATAGCACTTATACCCCTGTGCCCCCCCTTTCCCATAGCTTCCTACAGTAGCCCTACATAACATTACACCACTGACCTGTGTCACAGCCCCCTCCTCGGGGGCCTGTACCCAACACATCATACAAATTCGCATAAAAGCATACACATAACCCAAAGCTATAAAGACGTACACATAGTCACAATGCATCATTCACCCATTCATGACCTCCCGGGAACCATAATATACTATACACACACTATAAAAGAACACACATATACACAGACCAACATAATAATTACAGACACATAGCCAAAACTGATTACGCACCTGCATCATGACCTCCAGGAACCACAGAACAACATATATGACCTGTAAAAGAACACACGTACACATAGTAAACACAGTAAATACACACACATAGCCAGAACTGATTACTCACCCACAATATGATCCTTGGACACCACAGCACACCATACACATCCTGTAAAAGAGCATACACATAGTCTACCATAGTAAATACACAACACATAGTTGGGGAGGGAATAATGCGGCAGGCCAGTGCACCACAGACACACCAGTCGTTTCAAACCCAACCCAACACAAATACCTAACCCTAACCCTAACCCTAACCCCTAACCCTAACCCTAACCCTAACCCTAACCCTAACCCTCTAACCCTAACCCTAACCCTAACCCTAACCCTCTAACCCTAACCCTAACCCTAACCCTAACCCTAACCCTAACCCTAACCCTAACCCCTAACCCTAACCCTAACCCTAACCCTAACCCTAACCCTGATATCCCCATCATTCAGGAACTCCCCCACTGACATACACTCCTCGAAAGCATCAGCCAGTTCATCCCCGTTTTCAATGGAAGTCAACCAGTAGGCAGACATTCTCGTTCAAATTCCACACACAAGTAAAGAGCAAAGAAAAACACAACCTCTCTCTCTGAGTGCTATGCTGGAATGAGCCTCTGAACTGATGCAGCCCCTTTTATACACGCGCTTCTAAACTAAACCGTTTAAACTAACTTTTGAAAGGAAGGTCGTAGCCACTCACAACCAACGTCTACCCCCACTAAATCACATACGGGGAATCCAACGGAACCATCCGCGAGTCGATCCGATGATGGGAACATGAAGAAACGCAATTGTAAATGTTCAAACGGCTATAACTTTTGAACTGAAAGTCGTAGAGCCTCGCGGATGGGCTCATTCGATTCCTCTTCAAATTCTACAGTTAGCATACGCCTTACTGATGAATTTTCTGTACGAGCTTCCGTTTCCGAGATATTTGACAAAAACGTATAGATTTCAATAGGCCGCATGGGTCAGTTTGCTGTATCTCTGGAACGCAAGGTCGCAGCGACTCAGAACCAACGTCTACACACACTAAATTACATACGGGGACTCCAACGGGACCATCCGCGAGTCGATCCGATGTCGGGAACTTGTTCAAACGCAATTTGGAAATTTTGAAACGGCTGTAACTTTTGAACGGAAGGTCGTAGCCACTCACAACCAACGTCTACCCCCACTAAATCACATACGGGGAATCCAACGGAACCATTCGCGAGTCGATCCGATGATGGGAACATGAAGAAACTCAATTGTAAATGTTCGAACGGCTATAACTTTTGAACCGAAAGTCGTAGAGCCTCGCGGATGGGCTCATTCGATTCCTCTTCAAATTCTACAGTTAGCATACGCCTTACTGATGAATTTTCTGTACGAGCTTCCGTTTCCGAGATATTTGACAAAAACGTATAGATTTCAATAGGCCGCATGGGTCAGTTTGCTGTATCTCTGGAACGCAAGGTCGCAGCGACTCAGAACCAACGTCTACACACACTAAATCACATACGGGGACTCCAACGGGACCATCCACGAGTCGATCCGATGTCGGGAACTTGTTCAAACGCAATTTGGAAATTTTGAAACGGCTGTAACTTTTGAACGGAAGGTCGTACAGGGTCGAGCCTGGTACCGTTGGAAAGGCCGTATGCGAAAATGGGCAGGCGGAAGAAAAAAGATTTGACCTACGACCTTCCGTTCGCTAACTCTTATTCCGTTCCGTAACTCTTATTCCGTTCCGTAAATCTAGTAACCCAAAAAAGTTCACGTGAAACCTATTCCAATCTACTCCAAATGACCTGAAATGCACTCCTAGACACTTTCCAGGGGAAGTATTTTGGGGTCTGGACTTGGTAAAAGTTTCAGAATTTCACTTACATGCATGTCAATGGGCGAAATTAACGGAAGGTCGCAGCGACTCACAACCAACGTCTACCCCCACTAAATCACATACGGGGAATCCAACGTAACCATCCGCGAGTCGATCGGATGTCGGAAATTTGGTGAAACACAATTTGGAAATTTTGAAACGGCTGTAACTTTTGAACGGAAGGTCGTACAGGGTCGAGCCTGGTACCGTTGGAAAGGCCGTATGCGAAAATGGGCAGGCGGAAAAAGAAAGATTTGACCTACGACCTTCCGTTCGGGAGTTATTGGCCAAAAACGTCTTGTGTCTTTTTGCTTTTTTGCTATTTCGACCCCTTCCGCTTGCCGTAGAGCCTCGGGGCCGGTCGCGTTCGAATCCTAGAAGCCGATTTGGGGGGGGCACAAAAAGGTTTCAGGTCGATCCGACCTTCCGTTCAAAAGTTATTCAAAAAAGACACAAGAATGAGTAGCTTTCATCCCCTATCCTAACCCTAACCCTAACCAACCCTAACCCTAACCCTAACCCTAACCCTAACCCCTAACCCTAACCCTAACCCTAACCCTAACCCTAACCCCTAACCCTAACCCTAACCCTAACCCTAACCCTAACCCTACCCTAACCTAACCCTAACCCTAACCCTAACCCTAACCCTAACCCTAACCCCCTAACCCTAACCCTAACCCTAACCCTAACCCTAACCCTAACCCCTAACCCTAACCCTAACCCTAACCCTAACCCTAACCCTAAGTTACAGTTTTTATGGTTTGGATGACAAGCTATAACCTCTCCTCTCCTAATCCCCTTTTTTTCCCCGCATGGGATGTCTTTTTTGTTTCCCACATTGGATGTCTTCCTCGTTTCGTTCCCAAATGGCTTCGATGGATTTCGGGTCTACATTGTGGGAGTGAAATTGAGCTCCCTGTGACCCTTTTCTTGGGGGTTTTTCAGGCTTTTTCCTCACATTTAGCTTCGATGGACTTCGGGGGATATATGTGTGGAATTGGCCTCTTGTCATTCACCATCTCTGGTCTTTTCTTAACGCTCTGGGGGTTATGCTTGTTCTATATTCAGACACTTCAAAACTAGTAAACCTAGCAAATCCTAATTGTAGAGGGCGGGGCTTATATTATAAAAGGAGCTTCACACCTCTCAAGATGACCAGAAGACCGGTGGAGCCATGGAGGAGACATGCACAGGAGGAGCGACCTACACTCAGCTTTTTGTTTCTTGGCGTTCGCTAATCCCCTTATTCCGTTTCGTTAAATCTAATTGTACTTAAACCTAACTCAACTCTTGCTCTGACCCTAAGTTACAGTTTTTATGGTTTGGATGACAAGCTATAACCTCTCCTCTCCTAATCCCCTTTTTTTCCCCGCATGGGATGTCTTTTTTGTTTCCCACATTGGATGTCTTCCTCGTTTCGTTCCCAAATGGCTTCGATGGATTTCGGGTCTACATTGTGGGAGTGAAATTGAGCTCCCTGTGACCCTTTTCTTGGGGGTTTTTCAGGCTTTTTCCTCACATTTAGCTTCGATGGACTTCGGGGGATATATGTGTGGAATTTGCCTCTTGTCATTCACCATCTCTGGTCTTTTCTTAACGCTCTGGGGGTTATGCTTGTTCTATATTCAGACACTTCAAAACTAGTAAACCTAGCAAATCCTAATTGTAGAGGGCGGGGCTTATATTATAAAAGGAGCTTCACACCTCTCAAGATGACCAGAAGACCGGTGGAGCCATGGAGGAGACATGCACAGGAGGAGCGACCTACACTCAGCTTTTTGTTTCTTGGCGTTCGCTAATCCCCTTATTCCGTTTCGTTAAATCTAATTGTACTTAAACCTAACTCAACTCTTGCTCTGACCCTAAGTTACAGTTTTTATGGTTTGGATGACAAGCTATAACCTCTCCTCTCCTAATCCCCTTTTTTTCCCCGCATGGGATGTCTTTTTTGTTTCCCACATTGGATGTCTTCCTCGTTTCGTTCCCAAATGGCTTCGATGGATTTCGGGTCTACATTGTGGGAGTGAAATTGAGCTCCCTGTGACCCTTTTCTTGGGGGTTTTTCAGGCTTTTTCCTCACATTTAGCTTCGATGGACTTCGGGGGATATATGTGTGGAATTTGCCTCTTGTCATTCACCATCTCTGGTCTTTTCTTAACGCTCTGGGGGTTATGCTTGTTCTATATTCAGACACTTCAAAACTAGTAAACCTAGCAAATCCTAATTGTAGAGGGCGGGGCTTATATTATAAAAGGAGCTTCACACCTCTCAAGATGACCAGAAGACCGGTGGAGCCATGGAGGAGACATGCACAGGAGGAGCGACCTACACTCAGCTTTTTGGTTCTTAGCGTTCGCTAATCCCCTTATTCCGTTTCGTTAAATCTAGCAGCAGTCGGTAATTGTAGTTTTGCTTTTGGCTTCTTTTATTAGATTTTAATTGCATCTCGGTCTTAATATTAGTTTATTTACTACTGAAATAACTACCAGTTTGACTTCCCGGACCATCCAATGGACGTGGAGTTGCCACTGATGTCACACATGGAGACCCAGGAGCGACCCATGAAGACCAGCGGATCAGGTTTGTTTCTTTAATATTAGGTATTCAATATTCTTATTGTTATAGTAATTACTGGTTAATACCCTTTAAAACGTTAGGTTAATCATATGAGTTAATCCCCTTGCAGATTTCACTTCAAAATAGATTAAAACATAGCTCTCAATACACCTTTAAGTCTAAAACTGTCTGATTGACCCTGAGGAACACACACTGGGACTTGATCTCTCCTGGTGGACCAGCCCAGACCGAGGGTGTATAGTTGTATGGTCGAAACACCCTTTGACGTCTGGGTTACTACTGATGATTGTGTTCCAATATTTAGCTGTTTAATAATCTTTAGACCTTATGGCCCACCAAATCTATAGCAGACCTGTTATATCTTAGTTAGCATAGTAATAATGTAAGGCTTAGTGGCCAAGTCTCTTAAATTAATATCTCACCTTAACCTCAACCTTAAATCGTTATCCATTATACCTAAACCTAACCCAAATCCTCATTCTAAACCTAAAATTACAGGCTACTATACCTAACCCAAACCCTTACTCTAAACCTAAATCTCGGATTACTATACCTAAACCTAACCTAGACCCTTGCTCTAACCCTAAAACGTAGACTATTTTACCTAAACCTAAGTCCTAACCTTTACTGTTACCTTAATATTTTATCCTGAATTTACAGTTAATTACTAACCATAACCCTTTCTCTAAGCTTGTCCTACAGGCTTTATTCCTCTCCTCCCCTCTTTTTCACCCCTATGGGAGTTAGTGCGGATTCGGCAGCCCTTGATTTTCAATGAGAGCGTGATTCGTGTTGCTTGCATCACACGTCAGCTACGATTCCTTCATTGGTTTCGTGGTGCACCCTGGTGTTCAAGCTATACAACTGTGGCCGTCGTTAGGTTGCTACGGGGCTTGCGCTTCAATAACTTTTCACAAACCTAACCCGCCGGATCCTTGGTCAATGGGTACTGTCCGAGTGTCCATTGCATCTCCCCCACCTCCTCGGGTGTAGTTTAGTTCCTGCCTGCTTCTGGTGGGGATTCTTTGTTTTCCCACATTGGACGTCTTCCTCGTTTCTATCGGAAACTGAGCTCTCTTGTGACCCTCTTCTTGGGGGTTTTTCAGACTTTTTCCTGGCATTTAGCTTCGATGGATTTCGGGGGATATATGTGTGGAATTAGTCTCTTTCTTTTTCACCAACTCTGGTCCTTTCTTTACCCTCTGAGGAAGGGTGATCTGCCATATTATTTAGACATTTCAAAACCTAATTTAGATTTAATTTATTGTACTTTAAACCTAACTCAACTCTTGCTCTGACCCTAAGTTACAGTATTATGGTTTGGATGACAAGCTATAACCTCTCCTCTCCTAATCCCCTTTTTTTCCCGCATTGGATGTCTTTTTTGTTTCCCACATTGGATGTCTTCCTCGTTTCGTTCCCAAATGGCTTCGATGGATTTCGGGTCTACATTGTGGGAGTGAAATTGAGCTCCCTGTGACCCTTTTCTTGGGGTTTTTCAGGCTTTTTCCTCACATTTAGCTTCGATGGACTTCGGGGGATATATGTGTGGAATTGGCCTCTTGTCATTCACCATCTCTGGTCTTTTCTTAACGCTCTGGGGGTTATGCTTGTTCTATATTCAGACACTTCAAAACTAGTAAACCTAGCAAATCCTAATTGTAGAGGGCGGGGCTTATATTATAAAAGGAGCTTCACACCTCTCAAGATGACCAGAAGACCGGTGGAGCCATGGAGGAGACATGCACAGGAGGAGCGACCTACACTCAGCTTTTTGTTTCTTGGCGTTCGCTAATCCCCTTATTCCGTTTCGTTAAATCTAATTGTACTTAAACCTAACTCAACTCTTGCTCTGACCCTAAGTTACAGTTTTTATGGTTTGGATGACAAGCTATAACCTCTCCTCTCCTAATCCCCTTTTTTTCCCCGCATGGGATGTCTTTTTTGTTTCCCACATTGGATGTCTTCCTCGTTTCGTTCCCAAATGGCTTCGATGGATTTCGGGTCTACATTGTGGGAGTGAAATTGAGCTCCCTGTGACCCTTTTCTTGGGGGTTTTTCAGGCTTTTTCCTCACATTTAGCTTCGATGGACTTCGGGGGATATATGTGTGGAATTTGCCTCTTGTCATTCACCATCTCTGGTCTTTTCTTAACGCTCTGGGGGTTATGCTTGTTCTATATTCAGACACTTCAAAACTAGTAAACCTAGCAAATCCTAATTGTAGAGGGCGGGGCTTATATTATAAAAGGAGCTTCACACCTCTCAAGATGACCAGAAGACCGGTGGAGCCATGGAGGAGACATGCACAGGAGGAGCGACCTACACTCAGCTTTTTGGTTCTTAGCGTTCGCTAATCCCCTTATTCCGTTTCGTTAAATCTAGCAGCAGTCGGTAATTGTAGTTTTGCTTTTGGCTTCTTTTATTAGATTTTAATTGCATCTCGGTCTTAATATTAGTTTATTTACTACTGAAATAACTACCAGTTTGACTTCCCGGACCATCCAATGGACGTGGAGTTGCCACTGATGTCACACATGGAGACCCAGGAGCGACCCATGAAGACCAGCGGATCAGGTTTGTTTCTTTAATATTAGGTATTCAATATTCTTATTGTTATAGTAATTACTGGTTAATACCCTTTAAAACGTTAGGTTAATCATATGAGTTAATCCCCTTGCAGATTTCACTTCAAAATAGATTAAAACATAGCTCTCAATACACCTTTAAGTCTAAAACTGTCTGATTGACCCTGAGGAACACACACTGGGACTTGATCTCTCCTGGTGGACCAGCCCAGACCGAGGGTGTATAGTTGTATGGTCGAAACACCCTTTGACGTCTGGGTTACTACTGATGATTGTGTTCCAATATTTAGCTGTTTAATAATCTTTAGACCTTATGGCCCACCAAATCTATAGCAGACCTGTTATATCTTAGTTAGCATAGTAATAATGTAAGGCTTAGTGGCCAAGTCTCTTAAATTAATATCTCACCTTAACCTCAACCTTAAATCGTTATCCATTATACCTAAACCTAACCCAAATCCTCATTCTAAACCTAAAATTACAGGCTACTATACCTAACCCAAACCCTTACTCTAAACCTAAATCTCGGATTACTATACCTAAACCTAACCTAGACCCTTGCTCTAACCCTAAAACGTAGACTATTTTACCTAAACCTAAGTCCTAACCTTTACTGTTACCTTAATATTTTATCCTGAATTTACAGTTAATTACTAACCATAACCCTTTCTCTAAGCTTGTCCTACAGGCTTTATTCCTCTCCTCCCCTCTTTTTCACCCCTATGGGAGTTAGTGCGGATTCGGCAGCCCTTGATTTTCAATGAGAGCGTGATTCGTGTTGCTTGCATCACACGTCAGCTACGATTCCTTCATTGGTTTCGTGGTGCACCCTGGTGTTCAAGCTATACAACTGTGGCCGTCGTTAGGTTGCTACGGGGCTTGCGCTTCAATAACTTTTCACAAACCTAACCCGCCGGATCCTTGGTCAATGGGTACTGTCCGAGTGTCCATTGCATCTCCCCCACCTCCTCGGGTGTAGTTTAGTTCCTGCCTGCTTCTGGTGGGGATTCTTTGTTTTCCCACATTGGACGTCTTCCTCGTTTCTATCGGAAACTGAGCTCTCTTGTGACCCTCTTCTTGGGGGTTTTTCAGACTTTTTCCTGGCATTTAGCTTCGATGGATTTCGGGGGATATATGTGTGGAATTAGTCTCTTTCTTTTTCACCAACTCTGGTCCTTTCTTTACCCTCTGAGGAAGGGTGATCTGCCATATTATTTAGACATTTCAAAACCTAATTTAGATTTAATTTATTGTACTTTAAACCTAACTCAACTCTTGCTCTGACCCTAAGTTACAGTATTATGGTTTGGATGACAAGCTATAACCTCTCCTCTCCTAATCCCCTTTTTTTCCCGCATTGGATGTCTTTTTTGTTTCCCACATTGGATGTCTTCCTCGTTTCGTTCCCAAATGGCTTCGATGGATTTCGGGTCTACATTGTGGGAGTGAAATTGAGCTCCCTGTGACCCTTTTCTTGGGGTTTTTCAGGCTTTTTCCTCACATTTAGCTTCGATGGACTTCGGGGGATATATGTGTGGAATTGGCCTCTTGTCATTCACCATCTCTGGTCTTTTCTTAACGCTCTGGGGGTTATGCTTGTTCTATATTCAGACACTTCAAAACTAGTAAACCTAGCAAATCCTAATTGTAGAGGGCGGGGCTTATATTATAAAAGGAGCTTCACACCTCTCAAGATGACCAGAAGACCGGTGGAGCCATGGAGGAGACATGCACAGGAGGAGCGACCTACACTCAGCTTTTTGTTTCTTGGCGTTCGCTAATCCCCTTATTCCGTTTCGTTAAATCTAATTGTACTTAAACCTAACTCAACTCTTGCTCTGACCCTAAGTTACAGTTTTTATGGTTTGGATGACAAGCTATAACCTCTCCTCTCCTAATCCCCTTTTTTTCCCCGCATGGGATGTCTTTTTTGTTTCCCACATTGGATGTCTTCCTCGTTTCGTTCCCAAATGGCTTCGATGGATTTCGGGTCTACATTGTGGGAGTGAAATTGAGCTCCCTGTGACCCTTTTCTTGGGGGTTTTTCAGGCTTTTTCCTCACATTTAGCTTCGATGGACTTCGGGGGATATATGTGTGGAATTTGCCTCTTGTCATTCACCATCTCTGGTCTTTTCTTAACGCTCTGGGGGTTATGCTTGTTCTATATTCAGACACTTCAAAACTAGTAAACCTAGCAAATCCTAATTGTAGAGGGCGGGGCTTATATTATAAAAGGAGCTTCACACCTCTCAAGATGACCAGAAGACCGGTGGAGCCATGGAGGAGACATGCACAGGAGGAGCGACCTACACTCAGCTTTTTGGTTCTTAGCGTTCGCTAATCCCCTTATTCCGTTTCGTTAAATCTAGCAGCAGTCGGTAATTGTAGTTTTGCTTTTGGCTTCTTTTATTAGATTTTAATTGCATCTCGGTCTTAATATTAGTTTATTTACTACTGAAATAACTACCAGTTTGACTTCCCGGACCATCCAATGGACGTGGAGTTGCCACTGATGTCACACATGGAGACCCAGGAGCGACCCATGAAGACCAGCGGATCAGGTTTGTTTCTTTAATATTAGGTATTCAATATTCTTATTGTTATAGTAATTACTGGTTAATACCCTTTAAAACGTTAGGTTAATCATATGAGTTAATCCCCTTGCAGATTTCACTTCAAAATAGATTAAAACATAGCTCTCAATACACCTTTAAGTCTAAAACTGTCTGATTGACCCTGAGGAACACACACTGGGACTTGATCTCTCCTGGTGGACCAGCCCAGACCGAGGGTGTATAGTTGTATGGTCGAAACACCCTTTGACGTCTGGGTTACTACTGATGATTGTGTTCCAATATTTAGCTGTTTAATAATCTTTAGACCTTATGGCCCACCAAATCTATAGCAGACCTGTTATATCTTAGTTAGCATAGTAATAATGTAAGGCTTAGTGGCCAAGTCTCTTAAATTAATATCTCACCTTAACCTCAACCTTAAATCGTTATCCATTATACCTAAACCTAACCCAAATCCTCATTCTAAACCTAAAATTACAGGCTACTATACCTAACCCAAACCCTTACTCTAAACCTAAATCTCGGATTACTATACCTAAACCTAACCTAGACCCTTGCTCTAACCCTAAAACGTAGACTATTTTACCTAAACCTAAGTCCTAACCTTTACTGTTACCTTAATATTTTATCCTGAATTTACAGTTAATTACTAACCATAACCCTTTCTCTAAGCTTGTCCTACAGGCTTTATTCCTCTCCTCCCCTCTTTTTCACCCCTATGGGAGTTAGTGCGGATTCGGCAGCCCTTGATTTTCAATGAGAGCGTGATTCGTGTTGCTTGCATCACACGTCAGCTACGATTCCTTCATTGGTTTCGTGGTGCACCCTGGTGTTCAAGCTATACAACTGTGGCCGTCGTTAGGTTGCTACGGGGCTTGCGCTTCAATAACTTTTCACAAACCTAACCCGCCGGATCCTTGGTCAATGGGTACTGTCCGAGTGTCCATTGCATCTCCCCCACCTCCTCGGGTGTAGTTTAGTTCCTGCCTGCTTCTGGTGGGGATTCTTTGTTTTCCCACATTGGACGTCTTCCTCGTTTCTATCGGAAACTGAGCTCTCTTGTGACCCTCTTCTTGGGGGTTTTTCAGACTTTTTCCTGGCATTTAGCTTCGATGGATTTCGGGGGATATATGTGTGGAATTAGTCTCTTTCTTTTTCACCAACTCTGGTCCTTTCTTTACCCTCTGAGGAAGGGTGATCTGCCATATTATTTAGACATTTCAAAACCTAATTTAGATTTAATTTATTGTACTTTAAACCTAACTCAACTCTTGCTCTGACCCTAAGTTACAGTATTATGGTTTGGATGACAAGCTATAACCTCTCCTCTCCTAATCCCCTTTTTTTCCCGCATTGGATGTCTTTTTTGTTTCCCACATTGGATGTCTTCCTCGTTTCGTTCCCAAATGGCTTCGATGGATTTCGGGTCTACATTGTGGGAGTGAAATTGAGCTCCCTGTGACCCTTTTCTTGGGGTTTTTCAGGCTTTTTCCTCACATTTAGCTTCGATGGACTTCGGGGGATATATGTGTGGAATTGGCCTCTTGTCATTCACCATCTCTGGTCTTTTCTTAACGCTCTGGGGGTTATGCTTGTTCTATATTCAGACACTTCAAAACTAGTAAACCTAGCAAATCCTAATTGTAGAGGGCGGGGCTTATATTATAAAAGGAGCTTCACACCTCTCAAGATGACCAGAAGACCGGTGGAGCCATGGAGGAGACATGCACAGGAGGAGCGACCTACACTCAGCTTTTTGTTTCTTGGCGTTCGCTAATCCCCTTATTCCGTTTCGTTAAATCTAATTGTACTTAAACCTAACTCAACTCTTGCTCTGACCCTAAGTTACAGTTTTTATGGTTTGGATGACAAGCTATAACCTCTCCTCTCCTAATCCCCTTTTTTTCCCCGCATGGGATGTCTTTTTTGTTTCCCACATTGGATGTCTTCCTCGTTTCGTTCCCAAATGGCTTCGATGGATTTCGGGTCTACATTGTGGGAGTGAAATTGAGCTCCCTGTGACCCTTTTCTTGGGGGTTTTTCAGGCTTTTTCCTCACATTTAGCTTCGATGGACTTCGGGGGATATATGTGTGGAATTTGCCTCTTGTCATTCACCATCTCTGGTCTTTTCTTAACGCTCTGGGGGTTATGCTTGTTCTATATTCAGACACTTCAAAACTAGTAAACCTAGCAAATCCTAATTGTAGAGGGCGGGGCTTATATTATAAAAGGAGCTTCACACCTCTCAAGATGACCAGAAGACCGGTGGAGCCATGGAGGAGACATGCACAGGAGGAGCGACCTACACTCAGCTTTTTGGTTCTTAGCGTTCGCTAATCCCCTTATTCCGTTTCGTTAAATCTAGCAGCAGTCGGTAATTGTAGTTTTGCTTTTGGCTTCTTTTATTAGATTTTAATTGCATCTCGGTCTTAATATTAGTTTATTTACTACTGAAATAACTACCAGTTTGACTTCCCGGACCATCCAATGGACGTGGAGTTGCCACTGATGTCACACATGGAGACCCAGGAGCGACCCATGAAGACCAGCGGATCAGGTTTGTTTCTTTAATATTAGGTATTCAATATTCTTATTGTTATAGTAATTACTGGTTAATACCCTTTAAAACGTTAGGTTAATCATATGAGTTAATCCCCTTGCAGATTTCACTTCAAAATAGATTAAAACATAGCTCTCAATACACCTTTAAGTCTAAAACTGTCTGATTGACCCTGAGGAACACACACTGGGACTTGATCTCTCCTGGTGGACCAGCCCAGACCGAGGGTGTATAGTTGTATGGTCGAAACACCCTTTGACGTCTGGGTTACTACTGATGATTGTGTTCCAATATTTAGCTGTTTAATAATCTTTAGACCTTATGGCCCACCAAATCTATAGCAGACCTGTTATATCTTAGTTAGCATAGTAATAATGTAAGGCTTAGTGGCCAAGTCTCTTAAATTAATATCTCACCTTAACCTCAACCTTAAATCGTTATCCATTATACCTAAACCTAACCCAAATCCTCATTCTAAACCTAAAATTACAGGCTACTATACCTAACCCAAACCCTTACTCTAAACCTAAATCTCGGATTACTATACCTAAACCTAACCTAGACCCTTGCTCTAACCCTAAAACGTAGACTATTTTACCTAAACCTAAGTCCTAACCTTTACTGTTACCTTAATATTTTATCCTGAATTTACAGTTAATTACTAACCATAACCCTTTCTCTAAGCTTGTCCTACAGGCTTTATTCCTCTCCTCCCCTCTTTTTCACCCCTATGGGAGTTAGTGCGGATTCGGCAGCCCTTGATTTTCAATGAGAGCGTGATTCGTGTTGCTTGCATCACACGTCAGCTACGATTCCTTCATTGGTTTCGTGGTGCACCCTGGTGTTCAAGCTATACAACTGTGGCCGTCGTTAGGTTGCTACGGGGCTTGCGCTTCAATAACTTTTCACAAACCTAACCCGCCGGATCCTTGGTCAATGGGTACTGTCCGAGTGTCCATTGCATCTCCCCCACCTCCTCGGGTGTAGTTTAGTTCCTGCCTGCTTCTGGTGGGGATTCTTTGTTTTCCCACATTGGACGTCTTCCTCGTTTCTATCGGAAACTGAGCTCTCTTGTGACCCTCTTCTTGGGGGTTTTTCAGACTTTTTCCTGGCATTTAGCTTCGATGGATTTCGGGGGATATATGTGTGGAATTAGTCTCTTTCTTTTTCACCAACTCTGGTCCTTTCTTTACCCTCTGAGGAAGGGTGATCTGCCATATTATTTAGACATTTCAAAACCTAATTTAGATTTAATTTATTGTACTTTAAACCTAACTCAACTCTTGCTCTGACCCTAAGTTACAGTATTATGGTTTGGATGACAAGCTATAACCTCTCCTCTCCTAATCCCCTTTTTTTCCCGCATTGGATGTCTTTTTTGTTTCCCACATTGGATGTCTTCCTCGTTTCGTTCCCAAATGGCTTCGATGGATTTCGGGTCTACATTGTGGGAGTGAAATTGAGCTCCCTGTGACCCTTTTCTTGGGGTTTTTCAGGCTTTTTCCTCACATTTAGCTTCGATGGACTTCGGGGGATATATGTGTGGAATTGGCCTCTTGTCATTCACCATCTCTGGTCTTTTCTTAACGCTCTGGGGGTTATGCTTGTTCTATATTCAGACACTTCAAAACTAGTAAACCTAGCAAATCCTAATTGTAGAGGGCGGGGCTTATATTATAAAAGGAGCTTCACACCTCTCAAGATGACCAGAAGACCGGTGGAGCCATGGAGGAGACATGCACAGGAGGAGCGACCTACACTCAGCTTTTTGTTTCTTGGCGTTCGCTAATCCCCTTATTCCGTTTCGTTAAATCTAATTGTACTTAAACCTAACTCAACTCTTGCTCTGACCCTAAGTTACAGTTTTTATGGTTTGGATGACAAGCTATAACCTCTCCTCTCCTAATCCCCTTTTTTTCCCCGCATGGGATGTCTTTTTTGTTTCCCACATTGGATGTCTTCCTCGTTTCGTTCCCAAATGGCTTCGATGGATTTCGGGTCTACATTGTGGGAGTGAAATTGAGCTCCCTGTGACCCTTTTCTTGGGGGTTTTTCAGGCTTTTTCCTCACATTTAGCTTCGATGGACTTCGGGGGATATATGTGTGGAATTTGCCTCTTGTCATTCACCATCTCTGGTCTTTTCTTAACGCTCTGGGGGTTATGCTTGTTCTATATTCAGACACTTCAAAACTAGTAAACCTAGCAAATCCTAATTGTAGAGGGCGGGGCTTATATTATAAAAGGAGCTTCACACCTCTCAAGATGACCAGAAGACCGGTGGAGCCATGGAGGAGACATGCACAGGAGGAGCGACCTACACTCAGCTTTTTGGTTCTTAGCGTTCGCTAATCCCCTTATTCCGTTTCGTTAAATCTAGCAGCAGTCGGTAATTGTAGTTTTGCTTTTGGCTTCTTTTATTAGATTTTAATTGCATCTCGGTCTTAATATTAGTTTATTTACTACTGAAATAACTACCAGTTTGACTTCCCGGACCATCCAATGGACGTGGAGTTGCCACTGATGTCACACATGGAGACCCAGGAGCGACCCATGAAGACCAGCGGATCAGGTTTGTTTCTTTAATATTAGGTATTCAATATTCTTATTGTTATAGTAATTACTGGTTAATACCCTTTAAAACGTTAGGTTAATCATATGAGTTAATCCCCTTGCAGATTTCACTTCAAAATAGATTAAAACATAGCTCTCAATACACCTTTAAGTCTAAAACTGTCTGATTGACCCTGAGGAACACACACTGGGACTTGATCTCTCCTGGTGGACCAGCCCAGACCGAGGGTGTATAGTTGTATGGTCGAAACACCCTTTGACGTCTGGGTTACTACTGATGATTGTGTTCCAATATTTAGCTGTTTAATAATCTTTAGACCTTATGGCCCACCAAATCTATAGCAGACCTGTTATATCTTAGTTAGCATAGTAATAATGTAAGGCTTAGTGGCCAAGTCTCTTAAATTAATATCTCACCTTAACCTCAACCTTAAATCGTTATCCATTATACCTAAACCTAACCCAAATCCTCATTCTAAACCTAAAATTACAGGCTACTATACCTAACCCAAACCCTTACTCTAAACCTAAATCTCGGATTACTATACCTAAACCTAACCTAGACCCTTGCTCTAACCCTAAAACGTAGACTATTTTACCTAAACCTAAGTCCTAACCTTTACTGTTACCTTAATATTTTATCCTGAATTTACAGTTAATTACTAACCATAACCCTTTCTCTAAGCTTGTCCTACAGGCTTTATTCCTCTCCTCCCCTCTTTTTCACCCCTATGGGAGTTAGTGCGGATTCGGCAGCCCTTGATTTTCAATGAGAGCGTGATTCGTGTTGCTTGCATCACACGTCAGCTACGATTCCTTCATTGGTTTCGTGGTGCACCCTGGTGTTCAAGCTATACAACTGTGGCCGTCGTTAGGTTGCTACGGGGCTTGCGCTTCAATAACTTTTCACAAACCTAACCCGCCGGATCCTTGGTCAATGGGTACTGTCCGAGTGTCCATTGCATCTCCCCCACCTCCTCGGGTGTAGTTTAGTTCCTGCCTGCTTCTGGTGGGGATTCTTTGTTTTCCCACATTGGACGTCTTCCTCGTTTCTATCGGAAACTGAGCTCTCTTGTGACCCTCTTCTTGGGGGTTTTTCAGACTTTTTCCTGGCATTTAGCTTCGATGGATTTCGGGGGATATATGTGTGGAATTAGTCTCTTTCTTTTTCACCAACTCTGGTCCTTTCTTTACCCTCTGAGGAAGGGTGATCTGCCATATTATTTAGACATTTCAAAACCTAATTTAGATTTAATTTATTGTACTTTAAACCTAACTCAACTCTTGCTCTGACCCTAAGTTACAGTATTATGGTTTGGATGACAAGCTATAACCTCTCCTCTCCTAATCCCCTTTTTTTCCCGCATTGGATGTCTTTTTTGTTTCCCACATTGGATGTCTTCCTCGTTTCGTTCCCAAATGGCTTCGATGGATTTCGGGTCTACATTGTGGGAGTGAAATTGAGCTCCCTGTGACCCTTTTCTTGGGGTTTTTCAGGCTTTTTCCTCACATTTAGCTTCGATGGACTTCGGGGGATATATGTGTGGAATTGGCCTCTTGTCATTCACCATCTCTGGTCTTTTCTTAACGCTCTGGGGGTTATGCTTGTTCTATATTCAGACACTTCAAAACTAGTAAACCTAGCAAATCCTAATTGTAGAGGGCGGGGCTTATATTATAAAAGGAGCTTCACACCTCTCAAGATGACCAGAAGACCGGTGGAGCCATGGAGGAGACATGCACAGGAGGAGCGACCTACACTCAGCTTTTTGTTTCTTGGCGTTCGCTAATCCCCTTATTCCGTTTCGTTAAATCTAATTGTACTTAAACCTAACTCAACTCTTGCTCTGACCCTAAGTTACAGTTTTTATGGTTTGGATGACAAGCTATAACCTCTCCTCTCCTAATCCCCTTTTTTTCCCCGCATGGGATGTCTTTTTTGTTTCCCACATTGGATGTCTTCCTCGTTTCGTTCCCAAATGGCTTCGATGGATTTCGGGTCTACATTGTGGGAGTGAAATTGAGCTCCCTGTGACCCTTTTCTTGGGGGTTTTTCAGGCTTTTTCCTCACATTTAGCTTCGATGGACTTCGGGGGATATATGTGTGGAATTTGCCTCTTGTCATTCACCATCTCTGGTCTTTTCTTAACGCTCTGGGGGTTATGCTTGTTCTATATTCAGACACTTCAAAACTAGTAAACCTAGCAAATCCTAATTGTAGAGGGCGGGGCTTATATTATAAAAGGAGCTTCACACCTCTCAAGATGACCAGAAGACCGGTGGAGCCATGGAGGAGACATGCACAGGAGGAGCGACCTACACTCAGCTTTTTGGTTCTTAGCGTTCGCTAATCCCCTTATTCCGTTTCGTTAAATCTAGCAGCAGTCGGTAATTGTAGTTTTGCTTTTGGCTTCTTTTATTAGATTTTAATTGCATCTCGGTCTTAATATTAGTTTATTTACTACTGAAATAACTACCAGTTTGACTTCCCGGACCATCCAATGGACGTGGAGTTGCCACTGATGTCACACATGGAGACCCAGGAGCGACCCATGAAGACCAGCGGATCAGGTTTGTTTCTTTAATATTAGGTATTCAATATTCTTATTGTTATAGTAATTACTGGTTAATACCCTTTAAAACGTTAGGTTAATCATATGAGTTAATCCCCTTGCAGATTTCACTTCAAAATAGATTAAAACATAGCTCTCAATACACCTTTAAGTCTAAAACTGTCTGATTGACCCTGAGGAACACACACTGGGACTTGATCTCTCCTGGTGGACCAGCCCAGACCGAGGGTGTATAGTTGTATGGTCGAAACACCCTTTGACGTCTGGGTTACTACTGATGATTGTGTTCCAATATTTAGCTGTTTAATAATCTTTAGACCTTATGGCCCACCAAATCTATAGCAGACCTGTTATATCTTAGTTAGCATAGTAATAATGTAAGGCTTAGTGGCCAAGTCTCTTAAATTAATATCTCACCTTAACCTCAACCTTAAATCGTTATCCATTATACCTAAACCTAACCCAAATCCTCATTCTAAACCTAAAATTACAGGCTACTATACCTAACCCAAACCCTTACTCTAAACCTAAATCTCGGATTACTATACCTAAACCTAACCTAGACCCTTGCTCTAACCCTAAAACGTAGACTATTTTACCTAAACCTAAGTCCTAACCTTTACTGTTACCTTAATATTTTATCCTGAATTTACAGTTAATTACTAACCATAACCCTTTCTCTAAGCTTGTCCTACAGGCTTTATTCCTCTCCTCCCCTCTTTTTCACCCCTATGGGAGTTAGTGCGGATTCGGCAGCCCTTGATTTTCAATGAGAGCGTGATTCGTGTTGCTTGCATCACACGTCAGCTACGATTCCTTCATTGGTTTCGTGGTGCACCCTGGTGTTCAAGCTATACAACTGTGGCCGTCGTTAGGTTGCTACGGGGCTTGCGCTTCAATAACTTTTCACAAACCTAACCCGCCGGATCCTTGGTCAATGGGTACTGTCCGAGTGTCCATTGCATCTCCCCCACCTCCTCGGGTGTAGTTTAGTTCCTGCCTGCTTCTGGTGGGGATTCTTTGTTTTCCCACATTGGACGTCTTCCTCGTTTCTATCGGAAACTGAGCTCTCTTGTGACCCTCTTCTTGGGGGTTTTTCAGACTTTTTCCTGGCATTTAGCTTCGATGGATTTCGGGGGATATATGTGTGGAATTAGTCTCTTTCTTTTTCACCAACTCTGGTCCTTTCTTTACCCTCTGAGGAAGGGTGATCTGCCATATTATTTAGACATTTCAAAACCTAATTTAGATTTAATTTATTGTACTTTAAACCTAACTCAACTCTTGCTCTGACCCTAAGTTACAGTATTATGGTTTGGATGACAAGCTATAACCTCTCCTCTCCTAATCCCCTTTTTTTCCCGCATTGGATGTCTTTTTTGTTTCCCACATTGGATGTCTTCCTCGTTTCGTTCCCAAATGGCTTCGATGGATTTCGGGTCTACATTGTGGGAGTGAAATTGAGCTCCCTGTGACCCTTTTCTTGGGGTTTTTCAGGCTTTTTCCTCACATTTAGCTTCGATGGACTTCGGGGGATATATGTGTGGAATTGGCCTCTTGTCATTCACCATCTCTGGTCTTTTCTTAACGCTCTGGGGGTTATGCTTGTTCTATATTCAGACACTTCAAAACTAGTAAACCTAGCAAATCCTAATTGTAGAGGGCGGGGCTTATATTATAAAAGGAGCTTCACACCTCTCAAGATGACCAGAAGACCGGTGGAGCCATGGAGGAGACATGCACAGGAGGAGCGACCTACACTCAGCTTTTTGTTTCTTGGCGTTCGCTAATCCCCTTATTCCGTTTCGTTAAATCTAATTGTACTTAAACCTAACTCAACTCTTGCTCTGACCCTAAGTTACAGTTTTTATGGTTTGGATGACAAGCTATAACCTCTCCTCTCCTAATCCCCTTTTTTTCCCCGCATGGGATGTCTTTTTTGTTTCCCACATTGGATGTCTTCCTCGTTTCGTTCCCAAATGGCTTCGATGGATTTCGGGTCTACATTGTGGGAGTGAAATTGAGCTCCCTGTGACCCTTTTCTTGGGGGTTTTTCAGGCTTTTTCCTCACATTTAGCTTCGATGGACTTCGGGGGATATATGTGTGGAATTTGCCTCTTGTCATTCACCATCTCTGGTCTTTTCTTAACGCTCTGGGGGTTATGCTTGTTCTATATTCAGACACTTCAAAACTAGTAAACCTAGCAAATCCTAATTGTAGAGGGCGGGGCTTATATTATAAAAGGAGCTTCACACCTCTCAAGATGACCAGAAGACCGGTGGAGCCATGGAGGAGACATGCACAGGAGGAGCGACCTACACTCAGCTTTTTGGTTCTTAGCGTTCGCTAATCCCCTTATTCCGTTTCGTTAAATCTAGCAGCAGTCGGTAATTGTAGTTTTGCTTTTGGCTTCTTTTATTAGATTTTAATTGCATCTCGGTCTTAATATTAGTTTATTTACTACTGAAATAACTACCAGTTTGACTTCCCGGACCATCCAATGGACGTGGAGTTGCCACTGATGTCACACATGGAGACCCAGGAGCGACCCATGAAGACCAGCGGATCAGGTTTGTTTCTTTAATATTAGGTATTCAATATTCTTATTGTTATAGTAATTACTGGTTAATACCCTTTAAAACGTTAGGTTAATCATATGAGTTAATCCCCTTGCAGATTTCACTTCAAAATAGATTAAAACATAGCTCTCAATACACCTTTAAGTCTAAAACTGTCTGATTGACCCTGAGGAACACACACTGGGACTTGATCTCTCCTGGTGGACCAGCCCAGACCGAGGGTGTATAGTTGTATGGTCGAAACACCCTTTGACGTCTGGGTTACTACTGATGATTGTGTTCCAATATTTAGCTGTTTAATAATCTTTAGACCTTATGGCCCACCAAATCTATAGCAGACCTGTTATATCTTAGTTAGCATAGTAATAATGTAAGGCTTAGTGGCCAAGTCTCTTAAATTAATATCTCACCTTAACCTCAACCTTAAATCGTTATCCATTATACCTAAACCTAACCCAAATCCTCATTCTAAACCTAAAATTACAGGCTACTATACCTAACCCAAACCCTTACTCTAAACCTAAATCTCGGATTACTATACCTAAACCTAACCTAGACCCTTGCTCTAACCCTAAAACGTAGACTATTTTACCTAAACCTAAGTCCTAACCTTTACTGTTACCTTAATATTTTATCCTGAATTTACAGTTAATTACTAACCATAACCCTTTCTCTAAGCTTGTCCTACAGGCTTTATTCCTCTCCTCCCCTCTTTTTCACCCCTATGGGAGTTAGTGCGGATTCGGCAGCCCTTGATTTTCAATGAGAGCGTGATTCGTGTTGCTTGCATCACACGTCAGCTACGATTCCTTCATTGGTTTCGTGGTGCACCCTGGTGTTCAAGCTATACAACTGTGGCCGTCGTTAGGTTGCTACGGGGCTTGCGCTTCAATAACTTTTCACAAACCTAACCCGCCGGATCCTTGGTCAATGGGTACTGTCCGAGTGTCCATTGCATCTCCCCCACCTCCTCGGGTGTAGTTTAGTTCCTGCCTGCTTCTGGTGGGGATTCTTTGTTTTCCCACATTGGACGTCTTCCTCGTTTCTATCGGAAACTGAGCTCTCTTGTGACCCTCTTCTTGGGGGTTTTTCAGACTTTTTCCTGGCATTTAGCTTCGATGGATTTCGGGGGATATATGTGTGGAATTAGTCTCTTTCTTTTTCACCAACTCTGGTCCTTTCTTTACCCTCTGAGGAAGGGTGATCTGCCATATTATTTAGACATTTCAAAACCTAATTTAGATTTAATTTATTGTACTTTAAACCTAACTCAACTCTTGCTCTGACCCTAAGTTACAGTATTATGGTTTGGATGACAAGCTATAACCTCTCCTCTCCTAATCCCCTTTTTTTCCCGCATTGGATGTCTTTTTTGTTTCCCACATTGGATGTCTTCCTCGTTTCGTTCCCAAATGGCTTCGATGGATTTCGGGTCTACATTGTGGGAGTGAAATTGAGCTCCCTGTGACCCTTTTCTTGGGGTTTTTCAGGCTTTTTCCTCACATTTAGCTTCGATGGACTTCGGGGGATATATGTGTGGAATTGGCCTCTTGTCATTCACCATCTCTGGTCTTTTCTTAACGCTCTGGGGGTTATGCTTGTTCTATATTCAGACACTTCAAAACTAGTAAACCTAGCAAATCCTAATTGTAGAGGGCGGGGCTTATATTATAAAAGGAGCTTCACACCTCTCAAGATGACCAGAAGACCGGTGGAGCCATGGAGGAGACATGCACAGGAGGAGCGACCTACACTCAGCTTTTTGTTTCTTGGCGTTCGCTAATCCCCTTATTCCGTTTCGTTAAATCTAATTGTACTTAAACCTAACTCAACTCTTGCTCTGACCCTAAGTTACAGTTTTTATGGTTTGGATGACAAGCTATAACCTCTCCTCTCCTAATCCCCTTTTTTTCCCCGCATGGGATGTCTTTTTTGTTTCCCACATTGGATGTCTTCCTCGTTTCGTTCCCAAATGGCTTCGATGGATTTCGGGTCTACATTGTGGGAGTGAAATTGAGCTCCCTGTGACCCTTTTCTTGGGGGTTTTTCAGGCTTTTTCCTCACATTTAGCTTCGATGGACTTCGGGGGATATATGTGTGGAATTTGCCTCTTGTCATTCACCATCTCTGGTCTTTTCTTAACGCTCTGGGGGTTATGCTTGTTCTATATTCAGACACTTCAAAACTAGTAAACCTAGCAAATCCTAATTGTAGAGGGCGGGGCTTATATTATAAAAGGAGCTTCACACCTCTCAAGATGACCAGAAGACCGGTGGAGCCATGGAGGAGACATGCACAGGAGGAGCGACCTACACTCAGCTTTTTGGTTCTTAGCGTTCGCTAATCCCCTTATTCCGTTTCGTTAAATCTAGCAGCAGTCGGTAATTGTAGTTTTGCTTTTGGCTTCTTTTATTAGATTTTAATTGCATCTCGGTCTTAATATTAGTTTATTTACTACTGAAATAACTACCAGTTTGACTTCCCGGACCATCCAATGGACGTGGAGTTGCCACTGATGTCACACATGGAGACCCAGGAGCGACCCATGAAGACCAGCGGATCAGGTTTGTTTCTTTAATATTAGGTATTCAATATTCTTATTGTTATAGTAATTACTGGTTAATACCCTTTAAAACGTTAGGTTAATCATATGAGTTAATCCCCTTGCAGATTTCACTTCAAAATAGATTAAAACATAGCTCTCAATACACCTTTAAGTCTAAAACTGTCTGATTGACCCTGAGGAACACACACTGGGACTTGATCTCTCCTGGTGGACCAGCCCAGACCGAGGGTGTATAGTTGTATGGTCGAAACACCCTTTGACGTCTGGGTTACTACTGATGATTGTGTTCCAATATTTAGCTGTTTAATAATCTTTAGACCTTATGGCCCACCAAATCTATAGCAGACCTGTTATATCTTAGTTAGCATAGTAATAATGTAAGGCTTAGTGGCCAAGTCTCTTAAATTAATATCTCACCTTAACCTCAACCTTAAATCGTTATCCATTATACCTAAACCTAACCCAAATCCTCATTCTAAACCTAAAATTACAGGCTACTATACCTAACCCAAACCCTTACTCTAAACCTAAATCTCGGATTACTATACCTAAACCTAACCTAGACCCTTGCTCTAACCCTAAAACGTAGACTATTTTACCTAAACCTAAGTCCTAACCTTTACTGTTACCTTAATATTTTATCCTGAATTTACAGTTAATTACTAACCATAACCCTTTCTCTAAGCTTGTCCTACAGGCTTTATTCCTCTCCTCCCCTCTTTTTCACCCCTATGGGAGTTAGTGCGGATTCGGCAGCCCTTGATTTTCAATGAGAGCGTGATTCGTGTTGCTTGCATCACACGTCAGCTACGATTCCTTCATTGGTTTCGTGGTGCACCCTGGTGTTCAAGCTATACAACTGTGGCCGTCGTTAGGTTGCTACGGGGCTTGCGCTTCAATAACTTTTCACAAACCTAACCCGCCGGATCCTTGGTCAATGGGTACTGTCCGAGTGTCCATTGCATCTCCCCCACCTCCTCGGGTGTAGTTTAGTTCCTGCCTGCTTCTGGTGGGGATTCTTTGTTTTCCCACATTGGACGTCTTCCTCGTTTCTATCGGAAACTGAGCTCTCTTGTGACCCTCTTCTTGGGGGTTTTTCAGACTTTTTCCTGGCATTTAGCTTCGATGGATTTCGGGGGATATATGTGTGGAATTAGTCTCTTTCTTTTTCACCAACTCTGGTCCTTTCTTTACCCTCTGAGGAAGGGTGATCTGCCATATTATTTAGACATTTCAAAACCTAATTTAGATTTAATTTATTGTACTTTAAACCTAACTCAACTCTTGCTCTGACCCTAAGTTACAGTATTATGGTTTGGATGACAAGCTATAACCTCTCCTCTCCTAATCCCCTTTTTTTCCCGCATTGGATGTCTTTTTTGTTTCCCACATTGGATGTCTTCCTCGTTTCGTTCCCAAATGGCTTCGATGGATTTCGGGTCTACATTGTGGGAGTGAAATTGAGCTCCCTGTGACCCTTTTCTTGGGGTTTTTCAGGCTTTTTCCTCACATTTAGCTTCGATGGACTTCGGGGGATATATGTGTGGAATTGGCCTCTTGTCATTCACCATCTCTGGTCTTTTCTTAACGCTCTGGGGGTTATGCTTGTTCTATATTCAGACACTTCAAAACTAGTAAACCTAGCAAATCCTAATTGTAGAGGGCGGGGCTTATATTATAAAAGGAGCTTCACACCTCTCAAGATGACCAGAAGACCGGTGGAGCCATGGAGGAGACATGCACAGGAGGAGCGACCTACACTCAGCTTTTTGTTTCTTGGCGTTCGCTAATCCCCTTATTCCGTTTCGTTAAATCTAATTGTACTTAAACCTAACTCAACTCTTGCTCTGACCCTAAGTTACAGTTTTTATGGTTTGGATGACAAGCTATAACCTCTCCTCTCCTAATCCCCTTTTTTTCCCCGCATGGGATGTCTTTTTTGTTTCCCACATTGGATGTCTTCCTCGTTTCGTTCCCAAATGGCTTCGATGGATTTCGGGTCTACATTGTGGGAGTGAAATTGAGCTCCCTGTGACCCTTTTCTTGGGGGTTTTTCAGGCTTTTTCCTCACATTTAGCTTCGATGGACTTCGGGGGATATATGTGTGGAATTTGCCTCTTGTCATTCACCATCTCTGGTCTTTTCTTAACGCTCTGGGGGTTATGCTTGTTCTATATTCAGACACTTCAAAACTAGTAAACCTAGCAAATCCTAATTGTAGAGGGCGGGGCTTATATTATAAAAGGAGCTTCACACCTCTCAAGATGACCAGAAGACCGGTGGAGCCATGGAGGAGACATGCACAGGAGGAGCGACCTACACTCAGCTTTTTGGTTCTTAGCGTTCGCTAATCCCCTTATTCCGTTTCGTTAAATCTAGCAGCAGTCGGTAATTGTAGTTTTGCTTTTGGCTTCTTTTATTAGATTTTAATTGCATCTCGGTCTTAATATTAGTTTATTTACTACTGAAATAACTACCAGTTTGACTTCCCGGACCATCCAATGGACGTGGAGTTGCCACTGATGTCACACATGGAGACCCAGGAGCGACCCATGAAGACCAGCGGATCAGGTTTGTTTCTTTAATATTAGGTATTCAATATTCTTATTGTTATAGTAATTACTGGTTAATACCCTTTAAAACGTTAGGTTAATCATATGAGTTAATCCCCTTGCAGATTTCACTTCAAAATAGATTAAAACATAGCTCTCAATACACCTTTAAGTCTAAAACTGTCTGATTGACCCTGAGGAACACACACTGGGACTTGATCTCTCCTGGTGGACCAGCCCAGACCGAGGGTGTATAGTTGTATGGTCGAAACACCCTTTGACGTCTGGGTTACTACTGATGATTGTGTTCCAATATTTAGCTGTTTAATAATCTTTAGACCTTATGGCCCACCAAATCTATAGCAGACCTGTTATATCTTAGTTAGCATAGTAATAATGTAAGGCTTAGTGGCCAAGTCTCTTAAATTAATATCTCACCTTAACCTCAACCTTAAATCGTTATCCATTATACCTAAACCTAACCCAAATCCTCATTCTAAACCTAAAATTACAGGCTACTATACCTAACCCAAACCCTTACTCTAAACCTAAATCTCGGATTACTATACCTAAACCTAACCTAGACCCTTGCTCTAACCCTAAAACGTAGACTATTTTACCTAAACCTAAGTCCTAACCTTTACTGTTACCTTAATATTTTATCCTGAATTTACAGTTAATTACTAACCATAACCCTTTCTCTAAGCTTGTCCTACAGGCTTTATTCCTCTCCTCCCCTCTTTTTCACCCCTATGGGAGTTAGTGCGGATTCGGCAGCCCTTGATTTTCAATGAGAGCGTGATTCGTGTTGCTTGCATCACACGTCAGCTACGATTCCTTCATTGGTTTCGTGGTGCACCCTGGTGTTCAAGCTATACAACTGTGGCCGTCGTTAGGTTGCTACGGGGCTTGCGCTTCAATAACTTTTCACAACCCTAACCCTAACCCTAACCCTAACCCTAACCCTAACCCCTAACCCCTAACCCTAACCCTAACCCTAACCCTAACCCTAACCCTCTAACCCTAACCCTAACCCTCTAACCCTAACCCTAACCCTAACCCTAACCCTAACCCTAACCCTCTAACCCTAACCCTAACCCTAACCCTAACCCTAACCCTAACCCCTAACCCTAACCCTAACCCTAACCCTAACCAAACATACACCCCACACATTTTAATGCATATACACATAGTAGGCCGCAACAACACTACAGACCCCCACACTACACCACTGGATACATACAACACCAAATAGATGCACCCAGACACACACCACACAACTACACACAACCTAGACAAGCATACACCACATATAGGAACCATGAACAGGCACCACCTAGACACACAAACATTAGGGATAGACTCATCACATATGCACCACCACTAGGCCACGAACCGGATGCAGACACTAGGAAGCAAGCAAAAACATACTTTAAACTAATACAAGCAGTTCACCACAAGGGGGTAGCAGATAGGGCGGTGGAGGAACATATTCACCCCCCGGGCATGGTGAGACAGATCAATAGATTGACTGATTTCATCAAACCTGCAGCACCCACAGAAGCCACATACATACAGGTCACTGGGTGTACAAAAACCTGGTTGAATAGCATTATGGGTATTCTTCAATTACATTACCAATCTACTATCACCTCTCTCACACAGCCGCCACAGTTAAGGAATGATATAGCACTGCAAATTGCAATGGGATGGGCTGAGAAGCGGTACGGCCAACGACTCACCCACACTACAAGAGACCAGGTCAACACACTTTTACACGTCCTTCCATCCATCACACACGCAACACAACATACACACACACATGCACACACATCTACTTCTCCCCCTCCTGCTCATCCCAACCCCCTTCCCCCTCCCATTCCTCTCATCCCCTCTAACCCAATACCCCTCCCTCTCCCCTCTCCTCCCCTCCCTGTCCCCCTGCCCTCCCTGGCCCCGCCCACCCACTCAGTACCGCCATTACCCATGTCTCTCTCCCTCCTCCATCCTAACCCCTCTTACCCTCACCCTACCACGGGTCCGTATCCTTGTCCCGCCCCCCACCCCACCCTAGCCCCTCTGACTACCCACCACCCATACCCAAATCCCATCCCGTCCTTCTCCACGGAGGATTTCCCACCCCTGCAGAGGAGGGGGAGACTCAGCCTGCCCAACAGAGGCAGGCCCACCACCAACATCATCACCAACCCCACCCAGGGCGGTGTGCTACCCCACCCAGCCAACCCTAACCAGGGCAGGCGGGGGCCCCCCCCACCCCGACCTCCCCCACCCCGCTTCCAATGTAACGACCCTCCCCACCAGTCCCTCCCCACCCTGACCCCAAACCCTACCCCCCCACCTCCCCCCCAGGACCTACCTACAGTCACGTCTCCCCCTCACTCCCCTCAGACTGACGTAGCCCCTCCCACCCCAGTCTTGACCCGTACCTCCCCTGCCCCTTGCACCCCACCTAGAGTAAAGCCCTCCCCTCACCTGACCCAGACTGACCTGACCCCTCCTAACCCGACCTTGACTCTCCTCCCTCCCTCCCACGACCCACCCATAACCAAGCTCCCTCCCCACCCCAACCTGACTGACTTGATCCCTCCTATCCCAGCCCTGACCCTTACCCTCCCTTCCCCCCATACCTTACCCAACGATCCCCTGACCTCTTCCCCTCCTTCCTCCCTCCCCCCCTCCCTCCCCTCCTCCCTCCCCCCCTCCCTCCTCTCCTCCCCTCCTAAACCAACATCTACACTGATCTCACAGACCCCTTCCCTTACTTCACAGCCCCTTACAGCACATACCAACACACTCTCACAACACCTTCTCACTTCACCTTCTCTCCCCCAAACAGAAGGGCAGGAGAGAGGATCCCCCTCTTCCCCTAAGTCCCGCGTACCACCCATACAAACTTCCACACCCAACTCATTCTCCAACACAGGTACTCCCCCTCAGACACTGGACCCTAACATACATTTACATAACATTTCAATACATTCCCTATCCCCCCTATCCATTCCCCCAGCTAATTTCTCCTTGTCCTTCTCCCCTGATGGCTCCTCCTCTTCCCCCCTTCCTGCCCCATCCCCCTCCTTACACACATCACCACCCAGCCACAGACCCATACCGGGACCCCTAGAGGCCCGGGTGGTTATAGGACGGAGGACAGAGAATGCAACAGACATATCAAGCACGAACAGGTACACAGCAGACATAACGCACACACCAGTACTTAATACACCCAACATACAATACACCCCACTAACCACACAACATATTTTTACATCTACAGGCGGCGCCGGAAGGGGGGAGAGCTCCCCCAGCAGGCAGAGCAACATCACGGCAACCAACATCATGATGACAAAGGGGCATATTAAAGGGAAACCTCCCAGTACAGCCCAGTCTGAGCCAAACAAAAACCTGCCTGGGGGACTCTCCCTGCCAACCGACGCTGCCCCAGACACAGACACACACACATTGGTAAATACACCCACACATAGAAACATACACACACCCTCCACACATACATATACAAACACACACACACCCCTCACACACCCACATACTAACACACATGCAATCACAAACACACACATAGACACACACACACCTACACCCACACATAACAACACACACATACCATCCACACACACACATACAAATGCACACACAACCACAAACACACACACGGACACACGCACATCTACACCCACACACACACACACACCCATACACACGCCCACACACACACATACACCCACACACACACTCATGCCAGCACATGCTACATACACACACACTCCTACCTCAATCACAGCACCCACATTACAGTGTCCCACAGGAAGCAAACCAGTTTATCACAAGGCAAGGGACTCCAGAAAAGTGCAGGATTGGAACATTCAGGCTCACAAACCATATCTCATCATCGGCGACTCCAACCTTCACAGAATACCACTATACTTTCACAACAGACTACAAATAGACAGTTACCCGGGGGCAAAAATCTGGCACATGGAAGGCATCATCACCAAAACACCCGTTGACCCCACAGTAGAGCTGCTTGTCATCTCGGTGGGCCTCAACAACAAGGATACAAGTGCCGAAAAGACCACCCGTAAACAAATCACATCTATGTACAGAAAATCACAGGAAATCTTTCCTAACGCCACCATATACATCCCCCTCATACATTTTTCACAACACCTGGACACACGGGACAAGCACAATCTCAAAACACTCAATGAGCACATCCGGACTAAATTCCCTCACCTCACATGCATTCCACGGGAGCAGTTTTTCACAGAGGGTGACAATATACACTGGACGGGCATAACGGCATCTAAAATTCTCAGACACTGGTGGACACAATTGCACTCCCCCTAGCCACTAACCCCTCCACACATACATTCTAACCCACGGTGTGCACTAACCCCGCCCACCCGGACCACGCCCCCTCCCCCCTCCCCCACTCTGGGTTCACCTACTGCTGGACCAGAGGAGGGCGATAAACCCAACCCCTTTTCCCTTACAGCCCCCTCCAACATCCTTAACCTTTCTAAATCCTTCCACCCCACCCCTGCCCAAATTCAACTACTGGAGAGGGGATTGAGCTTCATCCCACAACCCACCAGCTTTGACCAGGAGGAACTTCAGAGGGATATCCATCACTACCACAGACGACTTAAAATAACTGACTATTTTAAATACAACACGAACGACGACCACACACCATTCATACACCCCTCCACCTGGGAGCCTGCATCCTCCCGGGTGGGGAAACCAATTAGGCGACTTATACACAACAACATACATACACTACAGATCTATCTACCCACACCAGACCGGACTGATAACATCACACATATAGAGAGGGAAGCAATCAACCAACTTAAAAACAACCCACACATAGTCATCAAACCGGCAGATAAAGGTTCCAAAATCATTATCATGGATAAATATCAGTATTTAATAGAGGCCAACAGGCAACTCTCCAATACAACCTACTACAAACACATAGACAACAGTATACAAGAACAGACACAGACCAGACTCAGACAAATACTACACACCATCTACAGTCACGGTTACATCACATACAAGCAACATAACTTCTTACTGGGACCAGACCAACCCCGACAGAGACTCTTTTACCTACTTCCAAAAATACATAAAGACCCAACAACATGGACCATTCCCTTTCAGGTTCCTCCTGGCCGGCCAATAGTCTCAGATTGCAGCAGCGAATCTAACAACATCTCACAGTACATAGACCATTTCCTCAATCCCCTCTCCAGCAGACACCCCAGCTACCTGAAGGACACATATGATTTCATACATAAAATCAGGTCCATGGTCGTTCCCTCCCAAGCATACATCTTCACTATAGATATCGATAGTTTATACACTAATATTAACACACAAGCCGGACTAGCCGCAATACAGAAAGCATTTTCACGTCACCCAGACATTCACAGACCGGATAAAGAACTACTAGCACTACTGGAAATTAGCCTCACCTGCAATAACTTTACTTTTGACAATAAACAATATCTACAGGTACAGGGAACGGCCATGGGCCAAAGATACGCACCCGCTTACGCAAACATATACATGGCTGAGTGGGAGAGAGAGGCGCTAGCAAAATGCACACACCTACCCACCATGTACTACCGGTTTTTAGACGACATTATAGGAATCTGGCCCCATCACTTAGATTTATTTACAGATTTCATCAACACCCTGAACACCCACCATGCATCCATCAAGATCAAACACACCATACACACACAGGAGATCGATTTTTTAGACACTACAGTTTACTTCCATACACATAGTCCCACACACAAAACACTTAGGACCAAGGTATATTTCAAACCCACGGACACACACGCACTACTACATAAACACAGTTACCACCCAAAGCATACATTTAGAGGAATCATTAAATCACAAATCATACGGTACCATAGAATCTCATCCACACAACAGCACCTACAGGAAGCAATAGGCATACTCTTCACTGCACTTAGAAAAAGACACTACTCCAAAAGATTTCTTAGAACAATAAAAAACACCACGCTGGCGTCACTCTCTCCCTCTCAGCCAACCCCCCATATACACACACAGACACAACACACACACACCAACATCCCTCATCCACAGAATGCCCTCCCCTCCCCCCCTCACCACCCCAACCAGACCAGACTGCACACCCACGGTCTGGCCCTAAGCCACGCCCCCTTCCCCTCCCCCTCCTCCTCCCCTTACCCTGCCCCGCCCCCCCTCCCCCACGACCCTTACCTATGCCACACCCCCACCCGCCCCACCCCACCCCCTCTCAGCAACCACGACCCAGACTCATACCTGAACCTGACAGTACACGGGACTTCAACGGACCTGACTGACCCCTCAGTGGACCCAGACACTTCCCAATTGTCCTCCTCTATCCAGCAGCCCACACTTATCCCCCTGGTGGCCACTTTTTCACACAGCAGGACAGCTTTACACGCAGCACTTAGACACAACTTCACGGTAGCACAGCAGGAACACACACCACTCCAATCATACAGGCTCATCACAGCATACCGGAAAAACAGGAATCTACAGGATATACTCATCAAGGCACAATTCACCAGGAACACTATAAAATCACCCACACCCCTTAAGGAACACTTTAGACCTAGGAAATTCATCACTAACCCACACAGTCACACCTCTGCACCAATAGGGAACCTCCTCACTCTGGACACAACCAATGTAGTTTATATCATCACCTGCACACTCTGTCACAAACACTATATAGGGGAAACATCACACTCAATAAGCACACGTCTCAAACAACACCTGTATAATATCAAAAAAGGCACACTGGACACCCACCTCATCACACACTTTCAGGAACACACCGTCACACATCTCACCATCTGTGGTCTTCAGGCACAATCCTCCTGGACGATGGGGCAACGGAGGGCACAGGAACGCAGATGGATAGAAACATTACAAACAATAACACCCGGAGGTCTGAATGAAAAACTTTAATCATACATACAACAGGCCCCCCTGGGAGGGGAAGTGACAACAGGGAAATAAGAATACAAACTGGTCTCATCATAATACAACAACAACCCTCTGTTTACCTACACTCTTACCTTGTCTGGGGCCACTAACATTTATGTTTTTTATGCTTTTATATTCTTATGTGTGATGTTTTCTTATGCCTTTTATCATTGTGTGGATGCATGTATTTATGATTTTATAGCACTTATGTTTTTATCTTCTTATGGCACTTATTGACTTTTAGCACTTATTTTACTCAGCACTTGGGAGATCTGGCATCTCCCCCTGCATGGTTTTACCCCCACTACTAACCCCTGATAGCACTTATACCCCTGTGCC
>NC_140245.1:27118574-27293574 GCF_949987555.1 Borostomias antarcticus | reverse complement strand
ACCACGCTGGGACCTTTTGACTGACAACCATTGTTTGTCATGCATGTAAAACTTCCCACCAATTGTTTGTATTAAATTAGTTATGTAATAGGAGAAACAAGGCCTTATTCTTTTGCAGTATTATTGTATAGAAAACTATTTTTCCCCTCACACTCACCTGTCTGTCCCCAGAGTCACATACTGCAGGCCCCTCACACTCACCTGTCTGTCCCCAGAGTCACGTGCTGCAGGCCCCTCACACTCACCTGTCTGTCCCCAGAGTCACGTGCTGCAGGCCCCTCACACTCACCTGTCTGTCCCCAGAGTCACGTGCTGCAGGCCCCTCACACTCACCTGTCTGTCCCCAGAGTCACGTGCTGCAGGCCCCTCACACTCACCTGTCTGTCCCCAGAGTCACGTGCTGCAGGCCCCTCACACTCACCTGTCTGTCCCCAGAGTCACGTGCTGCAGGCCCCTCACACTCACCTGTCTGTCCCCAGAGTCACGTGCTGCAGGCCCCTCACACTCACCTGTCTGTCCCCAGGGTCACGTGCTGCAGGCCCCTCACACTCACCTGTCTGTCCCCAGAGTCACATACTGCAGGCCCCTCACACTCACCTGTCTGTCCCCAGAGTCACGTACTGCAGGCAGTACTACTGCTGATGAAGGAGCTGGGGTCTGAGGAGCTGCAGGTGGTGTGCAGGACGGCTCAAGACAGGTTCCAGTCCCCCCACATGCCTCCAGGCTCCGCCCACGACAGCCTCCAGCTTGGAGGTATTGGGCTCCAGTCCCTCCCAGGACAGGCCCCAGTCCTTGGCAGGCCTCCCAGCCCCAGCGGTACCAGGACTGACCTCATCCAGCACCTTATGGACCTGTGAGGAAAGCACGGCCATCTGCATGTCTGGGCCCATTGTTGAGGTACATTGACTTGACAAGATTCATATCTAGGATGGACTGGCCGAAAAGGTCAAAAGCTTTTCTAGCAGCGATGTGATTCTGTGTACTTTTGGCCGTTTGTTTCAGTGCCTCAGCAAACAAAGTGTGTTCCAACACATTCACTGACCAGCAACTTTACCTCTTATCTCTCATCTTGCTCTTCGTCTGTGTTAATCGGTGTTGCAGGATCCTTTCCGCCTCCCCTTATCAGTTGCACATCAAGACCACTAGATGTCAGTAAGCGTTACACCCCAGTACCACTACAATCCCCATTGCTGTGACTGGCCATTACAACGACCAGTGCCACGACGGACCTTTACCACAATGCACCTTTACCACGATGGGCCTTTACCACAACATCATCTGAAGTGACACGCTTTGTCAAGTGAAGAGACATATATGAAGGATTTTATTTTTTTTAAATGTATTTTTTTTCTCATTGTGTTATGACAATTTTTTGTCAAATCATGTATAGGCTACATTTAATGGTACCTTTATTAGGCTAGACAAGAAGTCAGCAAGTCTGAAAAGTGACACAACAAAATATATTAACCGGTGAGGATAGGTACAGACAATAGCTTGGGTGCGGCGTGGCCAAAAAACACTGGACCCCTTCACTCCCGTAGGAGCAACACAAATGGTACCTGTTATCCCATGCAATATCGGCATGGGTAGGTCACCACCACGACAACACGGGCAATCTCTCACGCCGACGATGAGCTCCTCAAATCCTCTCACATGCGACGTCGGAAGTCTCTGGGCAATATTCGAAATCCAACGCCGTTCACACACCCACCAGCCGATGTCTCTCCTCCACGTTAGCTGTCTAGCTAGCTAGCCAGAATGGCTCCGTCAAGTTCGCTCACGTTACTGTAGCTCTTCCCACGAACAAGTTAGCACTGTCTCTAATTCTGTTCGGTTGTAGATTCTGTCCAAATATACTTGGAAACTAATACACATGCAACTAAACCGTTTACCACGTTATATAGCATAAACTCTCCAACCCTCAAGCACGGAGAATATCCTCCCGTCCCTTCTTTACTCCAGCAGATCTCCCCACACCCTTTCTTTTTTCGCGCGGTTTTTCGACAGACATCTCAACATCAATTCACCCACTTTATGGTATTCACAAAAAGGTATATACAAACTCCAACTCCCAGAATACCTTTCATTTACCCCAAGTGACTAAAACAGAAAGGGCTCTTTCTTGAGCTTGGGCTTAATACGTAATCTTTTTGCTTATATATAATACTAATATCTTTATTATGATTACTTGGTTCTGAAACTTTATCAACTTATAAATCTATTTATCTTTCGCGCTATCCTGCCACTGATTGTGATGCCTATATTTGTGTACTTGTCTTTTTTTCAATCCTGTTCCTTGTTCTACCTCTTTTTTATTGTATTCCCCATCCCCATCCCCTAGGGGGCTTTTACCCCCACCTAGGCCGTTATTGTAAATAAGAGTTGCTCTTAATTAACTTGCCTAGCAAAATAACGGTTGATGATGATGCTGATGATGAGTCTGCCCATCACACCAGTTATCCCAACTACCTACTTAGTCTGGCTCAGCTTCTGGGATGTGACTATTTTACCAAGCTGAAAGATAAATTCTTATTAAAAAATGACTTACAAACATTACTCTGCTTCACTGCAGAACTGTAGTTTAACAAATTACAAATAATGTCTTCCTTCTCTGATTTCAAGGTTGTGAAAGGAACAACTGCTGATCACATGGAATAGTGGATGACATGTTAGAGATCATAAGTGGTCAGTGGTCTAGGAGCCTATTGTAGTAGTGTAGGACATGACGCCGTTCTACTGACCATTGTCTACTGATGACAACACAGTTCTACTGACCATTGTCAATTGTGATATTGTGGGACACTCTCCCTCAGGTTGGAATGTGGGATCTTGATAAGAGAGACACACTCTGTGCTCCCCCATCCCCCTGCGACAGGCCAGGCACATTCCACACCCACAGACACTCACACAGTGAGACAAAGGAGTGAACCTCTTTGCCTTGTTTCTTTAATAAAGTGAAATTGCTCCATCTCCACCATGTGATGCAAACACCATGTGAATAAGCACGGTGAACAAAGTTATTGTGTGATGCACTGTATTTGTAATGCAACTGTACTGTGTGTTATAAATAACTGATTCTATGCTAAGTCTACCATAGTCAAGTTTGGTAACCATCTTTGGCTAAAATCATGAATCAGTTGATTATGCATGTTGTGGAAATGTCATATTGAAACCATAACCGGGATATTTGATGATTCCAGAGTGAGTACAGTATCTGAGCCCTCATTTTACGATGGGAGCGGGGCCCACTGGGTGATCCCGGTGACCAATTGGATGCCTGTCTATGCCCACTGGACACACCTCACCTCTGCTCCTTTAAAAGCGATCAGACAAGGACTCTATCTCTCTCTCTCGTGTGCTCTCTCTCTCTCAACTCTCTAGTAACTTCAAGTGTGTGCCTGGTTGATCAAATCAGCCTGTATCTGTGGAATGCTGAACCGCTATCTAAGAACTCTGAGTCGACACAGGGCTTAGGAATCTCCACCATCTCTTCAAAGATCCACCTCTGGTGAGAGCAGAGGTTTTGAATGAGATATTTGCAAGATATTTGGACGAGGACCCTAATGAGGCTGCTGCAGCTAGTAACAAGCTATTGTTTCCCATGTTTGTTTGTTTGGTTTTAATGTTGTCGTCTTTTTGCCCCGTTAGGAGGAGCTTTGTGCCTCTGCTGTTTTTGTCCCTTACTTAGTTTTGTTACTTTCCTCATTTGTGGTTGGTGCTTATTATTTTGCTTTGATTAGCTGGCTTATTTTGACCCTTAGTAATCCTGTGTTTTATTCATTTTCATATGTTAACTTTACCAATTATCAATTGTGTTTATGTATTTTTCTTACCAGCTGTGGCTATTAGTTTATTGCCAGTAACAGGGTGTTGGGTGGCTATAGGTCTACAAGTGGTTGGTCACAGGGTGGAGGCCTCCCCCTTGGCTTCTTCTTGCATGCTGTATTCTATAAAAACTAACTAATCCTTGTGTGATCAGATTTGCAGTGTGAGTTGTAGTGAGTGTATCTGAACTAATTGTGTTCTCATTTGCAGTGTGTGTGTGCAGTGATTCTAGCCAAGCCTGCTGGTGGTGGTGACTTTCCCCTTCCTCCCTCGGTCTCCCTGACACCCTACCCCTGTACTGGTGGTAATTTGCCTATCGGTAGCCTATAAATGTTTTTAGAGTTTTGTAATAAATCAGGATCTTAACTTTGTTGCCACCTACTGGTTCTTTTTATATATGAGAGCAAATAAATATATGGTGTTTTGAAAAAACTGGAAACCACGTCTCTGCTCCCCCTTTCTTTAATAGACTGTGATGGATGTGGGCCAATTTAAAGGCGCAATGTTATGACAAAATGGTATGTCACAATTGTATGCGTACTGCATGCAAAGTACTTCTTTCCAGGGGCAGCTGTACTGGTAGTAAAAAGTATAAATATGCGATTCGGGATGCAAGTGTATGAGTGTGTGTATGTATTTTTAGGTATGTGTGGGGGATGGACGCCTAACTAAACTTAAAAAAAAACCTCAGTCCTAACCTGGGGTCTCAGTCCACTTTCCATCTTTCCCTTCACCTCCACCACGTGATATCTAGATGTGAGTAGCAAAGGCTTCAGCTCAACTGCAGGAAATGCTTAGCAGATTCACATCATCCTAGTTCAAAATCATGTTCATTAATAATTATGACAAATTAAGAGGATTATTTCTCAAATGTAATAGTTGTGACAGTTATGACAAATGCTGTTTTCATAAGACAAATGCAGGGCTCTTTCTCTGTCCTATGTTTGGTCTTTCTGTGTCCGTTACGTCAATACCTTTATGCCTGGCTCTGTGACCTTCCCACGTGGAGATATAGCTGTTTTAATGGCAGCACCCGCTGGTGGCTAGGCAGTGTAATGCATGTCAACCTTACGCAGATACTGCACACAATGATTCTTAAAAGGAATGCAGTAGCAGACTCTCCTCTTCAGACTGTAAAATTCACTTCAGGTTTGTTTTGGGAGTGCGCCAGCGTTACATATCTGGAGAAGGGCAGTCATTTTTTTCCTAGGACCAGCTCCACCTCTAGCATTGCCAGTAGCCATGGATCCATCTAGTTTTTGAGCATCCCACTGTAATAACATGTGATCTGTCTACGGCAAGCCTAGAGAGCTACAGTAAAATACAGTGCCCAAGGGTGAAGAGAACCTGAAGCGGTTAAGTGAACCGCAACGCAGACTGGAAACTAACCGTACTAAGACCACCTCCAGAGATCTGAGTGGAGTGTTCACATAATGTGCAGAAAATGCTGACTTACCGCTCAGCTCATTTGGGGGGCTGAAAGGGACCTAGTGTGAAAACATCTGAGTGTGAGAGAGACCGTTGTTGATAGCGTGTGTGCCTGCGTGCGTGTTCTGCAACATGGAACAAATGACAACAATGGTGAGTATTGCCTTTTGGAATGCTCAAATTTATCAAAGGGAAAAAGCCCACCAGAACCCCATAGCTCAGAACTCCCCATCAGGTTGTTGTGCAGCTAAGCAGAGAATGCCACATAAGACAGTTTGGATATAATCATCATGCAAAATATTATAGAGAATATTTATTTTATATCAAGTAGTTTGAAACTGCAGCCCAAATCTTCACTCTGCAAGTGCTTCTGCGAGGCCAGTCAAACCCAAGCAATGACAAATAACAAAAGTTATAAAACAAGTTCTTAACTTTTCTGTGACACTTCTGTTTTTGATGGCTTTGTGGCAAGGCCTAACCAGCTCTGTGGCCTAGTGGTAGAGTGTCCGCCCAGTGTCCCCGGCCGAGTCATACCAAAGACTATAAAAATGGGACCCATTGCCTCCCTGCTTGGCACTCAGCATCAAGGGTTGGAATTGGGGGGCTACATCACCAAATGATTCCCGAGCGCGGCACCGCTGCTGCTCACCGCTCCCCCAGGGGATGGGTCAAATGCGGAGAACAAATTTCACACACTCAGGTGTGTGACAATCAGTGGAACTGAGTCTTAGTCTAACCTTGCACAAACATGACATACAGAATATGATATAGAGTACATGTGAATATGAGTACAGCATACATTTGGATAGCAAGTACATGTGGATGTTTTGGTTAAGAGAGTACGATACAGGGACCTTTGACCCTGACACCTGAAAGGGGAGGAAGAGGACAGAAAAGAGAAGAAGATCCCTCAGAATAGATAGATGATCACAAGGAGAAGATCTCAGACTTCCCTCTGGTCAGGACAGTCTTCAGACATAATCCTGCAACACAAAACCACTGCACATTAACAATACTTTAGCTCAGGTGTGTGAGTGTGGTTGAGCCAGTTTGTGAGAGTGTGTGTGCAGCGGTGTACTCTGCTTACCAGTGATGGTGTGAGTGTCCACTGATTGGATGGATCTGATCACTCACATTTGTAAGTCACATCCAGGTACTTGCGTGTGTACTTGCAGGGGTCCTTAAAGACATCATTGGATGCCACAGTCACACAGAACTTCTTTCCATGACACCTGTGTATGAAGATAATAATACAAATAGTAGATATGCCTTCTGCTAGTCAACCCCTGTCCTCACACAAAGCCGTTTCCTCTTGACAGGCTGTTAAATAAGAATAACATACTTTTCTGGTGAAATGGAGTTTAAATATAATAAATAAAAGAATTATTTTGAGCTTGATCACACTTATTGTTTCAGATTGCCAAGAAGAAAGTAGTATAGATAACCTGACATTGTAAATATTGTTGCCAAAATTGTTACCTAGTGTTCATTATGCCAGTGGACCCGGCTTGAGAGCATTCTGTGTTGATTGCATTCTTCTGGTTTTCCTTCTTGACACATGTTGTTTTGTCCAAGCGGCCGTAGTTGGCCTTGATAATTTTAACTGTACCGGTTGCTGAAGTAGGGAGAGGGCAGAGAAGTGGGATGAGAGAGGCAGGTGAAAGGTCACTCTTGGCACTGATGAGGATCAAGCAGCAGACAAGACTGAATAGTAAATGTTGAATCAGATCGAGCAGGCATCTGCATATGTTTAGGGTAGCGCATTACATACAGTACATACATACATATGGACTTGGCACTCAGCATCAAGGGTTGGATTGGGGGTAAGCCCCTGTAACATACTACCGTCCAGGGGGTGTACTTGTACATCAAACTTCCTCACGCTAAGGAATCGGGAGATAGGTTCCTGCCCTAAGGGCCACTAGGCTTGAGGACCATTGGTTCTCAAGGCAACTTACGTAATAGTCTCTCTCCAGACTGAAATATTACGCTCAATCGCTGCGCTCCGCATACTACATAAAAGAGTAAGTGTCACTTCGCCACCCAAACTGGTGTTCTGAGGGTGTATCGACGGGTCAAAATTGAAAGAGTGACAGGTCGTAGCAGCAAATGAGAGACACTATCTTAGGTTAGATGGGCGGGGCATATCTATGGGTGGGAACGCCTCATCGCGAAAGTCATTACTGATTGGTGTCGCCGGGATTCAGGCACAATCAATGAATTGCCATGATTTGAACACCAGATTTTTGCATGAAGTGTCCCAGACCCATCGACAGATCTGCAGTAAGCAGTAATGTTATTAACGTACAGTAGTACAGTAGTACATAGTACATCAGCAAAATAACTCTTATGGGTCTGGCATTGAAACTACTTACTTACATTAAAAAAAAATCACACCCGCCCAGAGCGATTCGACTTTTCCCAGAAAATGGGGCATCGATCAAGGACTGCATTTTAACTGCTCATCTGCCCCCAGTCCCTGAGTGGTTCCAGTAGATCACGAGAAATACAACAGGAGTCCACTAGTAGAATGAAGAAACGAGCACTAACATTAACGTTGGAAGAATAAACAGCCATAAGTGCAGTTATTGCAAAAATAGACTCACAAGAGTATGCAATAATGTGAGTTTCTCTGCAGAAAAAACATTTTCTGAATTTTTACGACTGTATTTGGCAACAGTTTGATCTATGTTTGTATTATGCTGATTGGCTGAAGGAGTTAATCTGTCAAGGCAAATACTCCCCCCTACTGAAATCGCTCTGGGCGATAAGTCCAGACTTATCGTGAAAATTTCATTTTTTTCTCTGTGATGAATCTGGTTTACCAGGCTAGGTCAGTATACCAATCGTTCGCATCCTTGTCTTTAAGTCTTTCAATATAAACCAACTTACAACACCGGAGGATGAGACTGTAATCTTCACAAGCGAATGTGCTGATCTTTCACCGGCTTCCCTTTCACCGGCTTATCTTAAAACAAAATGAATGATGTTAGACTACACAAGGGAGCAGGACACACTAATATACAAAGAAATTGTATAAGCACAGAAATACTGTGCTTTGAGGACATGTCACCATTAACTACAGTATTATGATCAGTTGGCATTGGGGTTGCAAAATTACAGGAATAGTCTCAGGGGCGAATTCACTAAAGCAAATTGCGCCCGCTAATTGCACCATAATATTGCGCGTCAGTTGCGCCCGCTATGTGCTCCGTTTTAAAAACCTATTCACTAAAGACATTGCGCTAATAATATCCCAGCGCAAACACGCCCATTCGGTGTTTGCGGCTGAGTGCAATTTGCTGCTGATATAGGAAATGACTATAAATACTGCGCATACAGCGCATACAACTCGAAAGCATATCATTGGACGATGGCAGACAGAAAAAGAAAGATACGATTTTCAGACAGCGAACTTGAAGGCCTCACGGACGAGGTTCAAAAACATGTCTCACAGCTTTCGGCAAAAAATATCACGACTGCAGCAAAAAATCATATTTGGGGTTTAATTTCCCAATCAGTCAGTGCCATTTGTGTGTGTAAACGCGGAAGACTGCAAACGGAGGTGGAATGATTTGAAAAGACGAACAAAGGAAAAATTGTCATTTTATGTTATGCAAGTTGCAGCACGATGATCTGGCATACTTTTGGGGGAGTGTATAACATTGCCCCACCGGTACGATCTAGGCATCTAAACGGCTTTTCAGGATTCCAAATGTGCACTCAATCACACCGCGCGTCCTGGTGTGAGCCCGGTTGTACGCCGCCTCTCCAACGTTGGAAGGATTACGCACGGGAGTTATCATCCATGGCTGAATATGATACCTGCCGTCACCTATGATACAAAAGCAAAATATTTTCAAGACCATTCAAATAAAACAAATATTGTGTAGGCTATGTTTTTATTTATTTATTTATACCTAGGCCTATATCGGCCCCCAGCCGTTCAATGAACAGCTATAGGGAATGCGCAGTTTCGCGTATAGACTATTATACGCACAGTTTCGTGCTATGTAGGCTATTATGGTGTGTTCGTTTGTGGTCGGAGGTGGCAAGTCGCATGTGGCAAAATACCTACCTCCGACCTGTGTGCATTCGAGCTATATACCATTATATCACAGTTACCTAGTTATATCTATATACCATTATATCACAGTTACCTAGTTATATCTATATACCATTATATCACAGTTACCTAGTTATATCTATATACCATTATATCACAGTTACCTAGTTATATCTATATACCATTATATCACAGTTACCTAGTTATATCTATATACCATTATATCACAGTTACCTAGTTATATCTAGTGCATTCGAGCAACTGGGGGCTGAGAAACATATCCGAATTTGCGACGAGGAAGTGCGAGTTCATGCGGTGTTTTATTTAATAATTCCTAGTAGAAAGTCGCAATTTGCCACCTCCCAGTTATAAACGAATGCACCATTATATTCATTGGGGGAGCTTGGACTCGCTGGGGACGGGTGGAGAGACGCATAGTCAACTGAGCCTCCCCAGACGCGACTTCATCCTCCAGTTGGCTGAAGAGCTGCGCGCTCTGGTGTCCAAACAGTTACCGCGGTGGTTCTAGTGTTAAATCAAAAAGTGACCTTCTTCTAAATATTCTCTCACGAACAACATGCCTGGCATTGCGATGCCGAATTCGCCTCGCAACAATCACTGCTGCCATGATCAGCGGACAGGCTGGCCGCGACACACCCCTTGCGCTTAAATACCACCACGTTTCTGAAAACGGTATTAATTTCACTTTAACTGCGTGAGGCAATTTGCGCCGATGTTTGTGAATTGGGCGGGTTTTGCAATAATGTTCATTTGCATAGAAAGGGGAACATTCTCCGCCCATATTACCTAATTTAAATATGAGCTAATAACACCGGCGCAGAGCAACGCAATGACGAACGCAACGCAGTTACCACCGTATTTCACCCTTTGCGAGGGCTTTGTGAATAGCAAACATAATTTTTGACTTATTTGCACAGGCTTTGCGTCAGGAAAAGCTGCGCAATCCTTTAGTGAATTCGCCCCTCAAACTTTACAATTCCCAAAGGGAATTGAAAGGAATAAATTCTGTTTTCCAGTTTATTCAGGTTAATTCCCAATTAATTGGGTTAATTCCCAATTAAACTGTGTCAAGTGCCACAGTTACTGTATAAACAGTTTGAGTTTGCAAGTACCATTCAACAGGATTTAGAGAAAACAATGTATACTAGGACATTCTACAGATCATCACATTTTACTCAATATCAAGCAGTTCTGATGCCAATTAGACTTCAACAACAAAACAACAAACAACAAAACCAAGGAAACACACTCTCAAAATCATGAAGTCAATACAACCAACAATGCAGTTCAGTGTGCAGAAGAAGGAATATAAGCCACTGAAGGTAGGTAGGTAGTACTTCCCTGAGGGGAAATGGCTTGAAGGAATAAGGCAAAATAATGATCCAGCAAGCCGTCATGAAACAGTGTTGCATAAATCACACAAAAACAGAGACATATTCTAGTTTGATGGTTTGTATCTTCAGAAGTAACTGGTCTGAGGAGAACCAGCTCCAAATCAATATCAGCAGAACCAATGAGCTGGTGGTGGACTTCCAAAGGAACCGGAGGTCCCCGGAACACAATGCATTAGACACCACCACGGACCACCGGTCAATATGTAGTTTTAAAGTAATACTTCAAAACCATACCTCTTGGCTTCTTCTTCTATAAGGCAGCCTCTTTCTTTAAGATTAGTGCAGGCTACTTTGTTTAAGCTCCACATAATCGTTGTTATCTTGATCACTTTAGACCCTATGACCTCAACAAAACAGATGAATTAGTACAAGTAAATTTTCTGAAAATGTTTGTGCTTTCAATTGAAGGGTAGTTGAAAGAGTAACAACAGTGAGTTTTTCAACAGCATTGAAAGGAAATCTCTAGCTTTAAAGTGCATAGACTGTAGGCATATCTTACTGATTAATGTGTTTTATATTTCTATTTAGTTCAAAAAGTATGATATCAAAATTGGAGTCGAGGTGAGATTCTAAAGTATAATACTGCAAGTTTGTATGCTGAACATTTCAAGGTTTGAACATCTACACTCAGTGTCATTTTTATTATTATGCTTACTATTTATTTATGTATCTTATTTATGCCTTGTGGCCTTTTACTATTTTAATCTATTTTATTTTGCCATGAGGTGCGAGTACACTGATAACTAGAGGTAGGGAAAGATGAGTGCAGTGAAAATGAGAGTGAAGGAAAAGGTTTTGAGGTGAGAAATAGAAATAGATACATACCACACTTAAGCGTACTCGATTTCCCAGGTTTTAAGCTTTTTTCTAAAACAGAAGAAAGATAATATTATTTGTTACATTTGACATTCTACTACATTAATTCAGTGTTGAACACACTCTCTCTCTCTCTCTCTCTCTCTCTCTCTCTCTATCTCTTTCTCTCTCTCTCTCTCTCTCACACACACACACACACACAAATACTCACCATTAGCATCTGATGGCAAACACCAAGCTGCAACGAGCACTGCAACACACACATTGACACTAGTATCTTATCCAATTATGTTACTTCTCTGATACAGCAAATGTATAGAGAATAGGGTTGCAAAATTCTGGGAATATTCAAAGTTGGAAACTTTCCATGCGAATTAACAGGAATTTATGGGAAGTAACAGGAATAAACTGGGAATTTTGGGGTTATTTATATCAACTGTATTTACTTTGTCATAAACAGACATACATATGAACATTTTGTTTTGTATATAAGCAGACATGCAAGCAAACATTTATAATACAGTATGTATTATATGTAAAATGTAATTTTTTGCTTAAAGGAGTAGTGTACTATTTTGGACATTCATCCCTATTTGTGATCTGTCTACTATGAACCTGAAGCATAGAGACCATCATTTCACTGATTGTTCCAGTATTCACTCCTCTCTCCTGGGTTGTTCTTCTCACAATGCCCCCCGCATTCACAAACTGACAGCATTGCTGTCTTACACTGGGTGTCCTTGCACCATGGTTGGTGGTTGTGCGCTCTACATATAATTCAGTGGAGACTCGTCCATTGAGGCAGGGGAGGAAAGTCCTCCTCAGTTTTTGGAGAGAAGAGAGGGATTAAAATATAAATATATGAATGTATTCTTCATAATTAATATTATCTCAGTTTTGTTCATAAAGCAGGTTTTCCCTATGGATAAAAACCCATTATTGAAATTCTAAAGCTCCAACAGTGACATCTATAACATGCAGCTGGAGGACCCATAGATATCTATGGAAGGGAGGCTAGCCTCCCTTAGAGCGGGTTCTTTTCTCTTAAATCAATGTAATGCCTTTTTTCTTGCTAATTTGTGATTGGCCAAAACGCTGAAAAATTACCGCAAGGGAGAACAGTACTCCGGCCCTGTCTGAACAGGATTCAGATATTGACATTTTGTTAGTCCAATCACATTCCAGATTTACCACAGTGAAGGCCGATTGGGTCGGCATTGATGTCTGTGTTTCTCTTCCCTGTGCCATTGGAGACTTTTTGTGTGTTCGTAGCACCATAATATAATCCGAAAGTAGGCTATTATGGGACATATTATGCATCAAACTGTTTGTCTATTTGTCTTGATTCTAGCCATCTAAATATCTAGGCTGACATAAATACTTTTGGAGCTGGAGCCGTCTGAACACGACAGTTCCACTGGCTGGCTATAGCCGGTAACGTTAGCTACGAGGTGCACGTCAGGCTACGGCATAGGCAGGTGCGCAGATTGGCTGGAGGCGCAAACTGTCGGCAACTCGTCCAAAACATTTCTAGAGACTGGGTCGCAACACCGTATCGGAGAAATCCACAGCCTGGCTCCTGCTTGGGAGAGAATTGATCGCTTTGCGGTGCTTATTCCTCATCCAGTGATGGATGGGTGGATGGAAAACTTTCAAATGAATGTTCATATTGTTCTGATAATTGTAGGCTATAGCAACATAAGAGTGGCAGCTTTGACAGCAACCCCCATAGCTGTGCCATTTTAGTTTGTCTGAATGACTCTACACGGCCCTAGAAATGTGACAAATCAATGGAGAAACACAGAACTGTCACACAGTTCCACATAGTACTGTACAGCAAGATGAATATCAGAGTACTATATAACACATGCTGCCAATCTCTGATATCTGGTATACTCACAGACAAGGATGGCAAGTCTCAGAGGAAGCATGTTGTCAGCTGTTGAAGGTACTACAGGTAGGCTGCTGTTGAGGGTAGGTGGGCTGCTGTTGAGGGTAGGTAGGCTACTGTTGAGGCTGCAGTACTAAAAGGACCTGACATACTCTGTATTTATGGAGTATGGTGGGGTAAAAATGAATCAACTAATCAAACAACATTCATTGTTTAGAAGAAGGTCACACCTGAGGGTTTGCTCTAAAGCCAGCCACATAATCTCAGTAAACAGTGGTAAACTTGAACATATCACATGATTGAAACTGTTAATTGGATCAGAGATGGATCAAGGCAGAAAGTGGGGGATAGAATAATTTGAATACATTGTGGAAGAGTAAATATTATCATAGCTCAGATGTTCTACATTGAAGCTGGATGCTACAGTATAGACATGCACATGGTATACCAACAGATGAAAAATGAAGGTTTGTTTTTGTATCCCATATGGAAAAGAAATAGGAAAAACATACAAGGATTTCCCATTGTCTCCAATAGTAAATGCTTGTTTTATTTGTACTCAGACTTAGATCTTACAATATGATTTACTCACTCCTGAAATGGCCCTTTTCGCATTGTTTTCATACAACATAATTTGGATATAAGAATTAAGTATGAATCAAGTAAAAATTCCTGTATGCAGCAGAAAGTAGCGGTGAGCTACCGTAGGCAAATGTACGGAGGATCGGGATGACTGGAAGCACTGATGGAGGCTCCTCGGAGGATGACCTAGAGAGAAAGATGTTGTTTGTAAGGGCATAACAAATTATGTTTTACATATATTTTTTTATATAATGTTAGTAATTTATTTTAAATCAAATATATTAAAATCAAATATAGATTTTGTTCTGTATTATAATATCACCAAGAGATCATTGTCTTTTTGGGTTGGGTTGAGTCAAGCACAGGGTCTACCAGCATCCCGCACCCCTGGGGGTCGATAGCTTAGTGGCCCAGAGACCTTTAAATTAATTACTGTCTGACACTCTTAACCACTGTGCAAAAGCTCCCCTATCCCTAACCCATGTATCCATGAAACATGTCTGTTATAAAGACATACTGATATATACCTCCTCCCATGATGCATGTCACACAGCTCAAATCAGGCTTTCATTGATGCAAGCAGTTCGTATTTGGAAGTTCCTGTGGGGATTGTTAAAGCTCAACTACCACTTGTTAAGAATAACAACTCGTTATTTGGTCATCTTATTTTCCATGTGATTTGAACACAGCTCCTTTGTTTGTATATGTCATATATGTGTAGTGTTGGGCAAGTTACTGAAAACGAGTTACTAGTTGCAGTTACTAGTTGCTTCTTTCAAAAGTAACTGAGTTACTTTACTGATTACTGCATATAGAAAGTAACTAGTTAATGGGGAAAGTAACTTTTGCGTTACTTTTCATTTATCTTATTAATGCACACACTAAAGTATGTTATTAGGTGGGCTAGCTTGCAAAAGCTAGCCCAACTTGTGATATTCCCACTATTTCTTTCTTTCTTTCTTTCTTTCTTTCTTTCTTTCTTTCTTTCTTTCTTTCTTTCTTTCTTATTATTCTCCCCACTTTTTTGAACCCTAACTAGTTCTTCATACTTTGTCCTAGAAACTTCATTCAAACTTTAAAATGTTCATAATGTTTAGCTCTTGAATGGATCCATTCAGATTTTTGATATTGCTTATAGTTTTTAAGAAATTTAACTTTTAAAACAATTTTTTGTCCCATTGAAACTGCTTGAAACTGCTTTTGGAATGTTCAGAAACCTTATGTTTTTAGAGTGGTGGCAGCAGTTGCTTTGAAAATATTCACACATTTTGTAAACTGCTGGCACTCCTACAGTTTTGAAAGCTCACACACATATTATACATCAAAATGTTCACACAACTGTGCTGATTCGTACAATGTAAGTATCTAAGCAGTGTGAATTATAGTTTTCGCTGTATGACGATTTGTTCGGCAACTGTGCTCCTCATTGAAACGTATGGCAACGCACTCTAGCTTTTGAGCTGCTAATTTTGCATTTTTACTCTTTTTCTAACTTGTCGCTATGCCTACAGTTTTAACAGCTCATACACATATTATATATCGAAACGTTCCCATAACTGTGCTGATTCGTACAATGTAAGTATCTAAGCCGTGTGACTTATAGTTTTCGCTGTATGACGATTTGTTCGGCAACTGCACTCCCCATTGACACGTATGGGTCCACACTACCTTTTGAGCTGCTAATTTTGCATTTTTACCCTTTTTCTAACTCGTCGCCATGCCTACAGTTTTTAAGCTACACGGACATATCATAGCCTAAAATGTTCAGCATTTTCTCATGATTCCTACGCTGTCAATATCTAGGCTGTGACCTTAATACTTTTTGAGAGAGCTGTCTGAAGCCAACATGCCTTTCCATTGAAGTGAATGAGAGGATGCTCACAGTGTCAGTTGGGATTTGAATTTGGGGACACGTACAGGCTCTCTGTACAGGCACCCTTTTATGACTACTGTGGTAGCATTCATATTCATTCATTCCTTCCTTCCTTCCTTCCTTCCTTCCTTCCTTCCTTCCTTCCATCCACCTTTCCTTCCTTCCTTCCTTCCTTCCATCCATCCATCCTTCCTTCCTTCCTTCCTTCCTTCCATCCTTCCTTCCATCCATCCATCCTTCCATCCTTCCTTCCTTCCATCCATCCTTCCATCCTTCCTTCCATCCTTGCTTCCTTCCTTCCATCCTTCCTTCCTTTCCTTCTTCCTTCCTTCCATCCATCCTTCCATCCATCCTTCCATCCATCCTTCCATCCATCCTTCCATCCTTCCATCCTTCCATCCTTCCTTCCATCCTTCCTTTCTTCCTTCCTTCCTTCCTTCCATCCTTCCTTCTTTCTTTCTTTCTTTCTTTCTTTCTTTCTTTCTTTCATCCATCCATCGATCCATCGATCCATCCATCCAGCCTTCCTTCCCTCCTTCCTTCCTTCCTTCCTTGCATCCTTCCTTCCATCCATCCTTCCATCCTTCCATCCTTGCTTCCTTCCATCCTTGCTTCCTTCCATCCTTCCATCCTTCCATCCTTCCTTCCATCCTTCCTTCCATCCATCCTTCCTCCCTTCCATCCATCCTTCCTTCCTTCCTTCCTTCCATCCTTCCTTCCTTTCTTCCTTCCTTCCTTCCATACTTCTTTTTTTCTTTCTTTCATCCATCCATCCTTCTTTCTTTCTTTCTTTCTTTCTTTCTTTCTTTCTTTCTTTCTTTCTTTCTTTCTTTCTTTCTTTCTTTCTTTCTTTCTTTCTTTCGGGCAGAGTCTCGCCACCACGCCACAGACCCCACAACTCAGCCCCTGATTGAGCTAGAGACACACAGTCTTCACCAGTGGGTGCAAGGAGACTGACCGGAGGTCTTCATGGTGGAGTCAGGTAGGTGGCCCGGAGAGCGGTCCCCGACTGGCTCTGACCTGAGGGGGTGGAGTCTCACCACCACGGCACTATCCACGCCATTGTCTTCATTGGTGATGCATGGAAATTGCCCAGAGGTCACTGTACTGTCCCTGACTAGCTGTGACCCAAGGGGGCGGGGCCTAACCAGCACGCCACTATCCACACCACGGGCCCCACAGCTCAGCCCCTGAGTGGGCTAGAGACACACAGTCTTCACCGGTTGAGTCAGGTAGGTGGCCCGGAGAGGGGTACACTGTCTCTGACTGGCTCTGACCTGAGGGGGCGGAGTCTCACCCCCACGCCACTATCCACGCCACGGCCCCACAACTCAGCCCCTGAGTGGGCTAGAGACACACGGTCTTCACCGGTGCGGGCGGGTAGGTGGCCCGGAGAGGGGTACACTGTCCTTGACCAGCTCTGACCTGAGGGGGCGGAGTCTCACCACCATGCCACTGTCCACGCCACAGACCCCACAACTCAGCCCCTGAGTGGGCTAGAGATGCACGGTCTTCGCCGGTGGGTGCATGGAGATTGACTGGTCCATAGTAGTTCTAGCAGTAGCTCTTACATACAGCTGCAGCAGCTAGCCCACCTCACATTTTCTCCAGGAAATGTACTTTCTAGTTATTATTATTATTATTATTACCATTATTGTTATTATTATTGTGTAATGCTTAATAAAGGGTACCCAACCTTCACTGGGTTAACAATAACTCCTAGGCTACCTCATCTCTGGACAGTGACCTACACCATTCCTAGCCTTCAAACCAATGTAGTAGGTCTACCTCAAGAGGAGAAGCTTCTCAAACTTTTGATCTGATAGCCTTCAGCAGGGCTAGTCAACTACTTTTTTATGAGGGCCAACTTATTTAAATGTTAATGGTAGGGGGTCAACTATTTCCAGAGTAATTTTAGCACTTACATGTGAACATGAAAAACAACAATACCCTTAATACGGTGTATCTAAAGTGTTTAATAATAAGTGATGTCAGTTTCAATTCAGGTCATGCCATCTCACCTCTGCTACCTCACCTATCACTTATAAGTCATTTTTATGTTTGTGTTGGTGAAATGTCTATGCATATTTGCACACTGACAGTTAACTCAGGACCTTTTGAAGACTCATTTACTCATCTCACTTTACTCGGCAGTAGATGTTCATCACCCAGGCCCTTTGAGCCAAGGTGCTGTGAGCGATGGCCCTGTGAGCCCAGGCCCTTCAGCCCGTCTGACCTCCAGGCACGAGCAGCATCCATCGGAGATCAGCACCCCGGCCAGACCAGGTAAGGGTTTGACATGTCTACCTGTTTCATGACTAGTTTATTATTCTCCTTATGCCAGAAGCCCTACGCCACCAGCACCTAGTTTCCTTCTAATCCCTTTATCCTTTTTGGTTTTCAGTTAGTTCTGTGATGCCATCGCCCTTGAGACCAACAGCTCCAGCAGTATTGCCCTCCACGTCTTTCCGGAGCCCCCGGAAATTGTGGTGCTGTACGTATATCCCGAATGTCACGGCAGCGGACGGAACGTTTACTATTGCTATAAATAAGTTAAACAGCCTAAGGACATAGCTTAAGGACAATGCTGGTAAGGGGGGCCTTCTTGGGATTGGCTGAATCTAAATTTAGAAGATTGGAAAGCCGTATTGGCTACTACAGCAGCTAGTGCTGGAATAATACTAATACTAATTTTCTTGCTGACATGCTGCATCGTGCCTATGCTGAGGAGATGGTGCCAAAGGACAACGGAGAAACAGATGGACACTGTCATGGGCCTTCAGAGGGCCCTGATGCTGAATGTGATGACACCAAAACAACTGGCACAGCTGCACCCTACTATTCCAGGAGAGAATGTCTACCCGGACCTTTTCCCAGTTCCGAACTACATGGATGACCCAGATTCAGACCTGGAAGTAGATTGAGGAACGGGACAAGTGAGGTATTGAGTGAACTGTCAATGTTGCAGGAACCATGCCTCAAGCCCAGAAGGACATCAAGGGGAGTTTGTGCCAGCACCGAGGGAAGCGGACAGGACATTTTTCACTGCACCACACTTTTACCTATGCAATAAAATGTTATAACTCATATACATATGTTTAAACATTAGAGATATGAACAGTTATCAACAATAATTACTTGTGTGCTTAAGAATGTTTTGAGGTATCCAGAGTCAATTGTTTGCTATAAACATACACACATTTTTGATCAACTGGTATAGACATTACATCAATCAGTATATTCATCAGTTAACATTTAATAAAAGACTAATGTTGATGTTCAGTGCTGTTTAGAGAAGAGATAGCGTAATGGTCGCCTAGCGGGAGGGGCCGTAAGGGAATTTTCCTGAAAGACAGCCGACAGGTTTTTCGCTCTTACACATGTGACGCTATAAACATGCATATAAACAGCCAATGTTGTATACATTCTGTAATCAAATGTTGCCAATGTTATTGTTTCAAATATCAAGTGTTTTAAGTTCCTTATGTTCACATACATTCACATATATTTCAATCATACAGTATAGTATAGCACAGCCACAAGTAAGCAATACACAGTATTATATGCTAATAAACACTCCTATTATTATCAGTATGATGGACAAGTCCATCAAAGGGGGGATTATGTTGTGGAAACTAGCAGTGTTTAGAGGGTTGCTTGGCTGTAAGATCAAGTTGGCTCATCTGAACAGAACAACTGGAAGAGAACAGCGAGCTCAGTTGAGGTCTCTAGTGAGTTCTCCAGGTCAGAGCGTTCTAGACTGGAATGTCCCATTTCGCAGTATGTCTCAATAACAAGATTCATATCTACTCACGTAAGTTCCAAGAAAGCCATTAGCCTTATGTGACACACACTGTGTTTGAGATCTGCATATAAAAGGTGATGCCCCACGCTAGGCTGGGGGCTGTATCAGAACATTGTGAAGCTGTATTGAGTATGTTACCATAATAAATATCCGTAAAGGCTGAACGACTTGGGTCTCCTGTGAAGTTTTGTACTATCAGAAATTACCAACAGAAGTGGAGAGGCTGAAGCAGCATGAGAGGCTAGAGCAGGAACGATTGAGGCTGCAGGCTTATCGATTGGATTTGATTAGAGATGGTAAGCTTATCAGTGAGGCTACGTTACCTGGTCCTGTTTCATCTGTGGAGTTTGCAACTTTTACCTAGGTTTAATGAGCAGGATCTGGACACATTTTTTTCGTTTTTTGAATGACTTGCAAGGTCTAAGGTTTGGTCTGACTCTAACCGGAATTTTTTCTTACAATGTGTCCTGACTGGAGAAGCCCAGGAGGGTTATCGTGCTATAGCTGCAGATCCTGGTCTCACCTTTGTGAAAGTTAAGGAAGCGACTCTAAAAGCTGATGTGTTGGTGCCTGAGGCTTATCACCAGCGGTTTAGCACATGGACGATGGGGAGCAAACAAAGTCATGTTGAGTTTGGCACTGGCACATTTACCCTGTGTCTGATTAATATGTTTGTTCCTGATTAATAAATACATGTAAATTAAAGTTTCCCTAGGAGTTGTTGACCCACTTCAATCGCTGGCGTTCAGCATTAGATGTTTCCACTTTTAAGAGGTTGTGTAACCTCATGTTGCTCATGTGGGAGGTTTGGGCCTGGTAGGGAGCCTAATACAAATCCAGTTGATCGTGGCTCACATGGGGGATTTGTTCCCAGTGGTGGTTGTAATAGAGTGCCTAAGCGGAAGCAGGAAGAGCCGTCCCATGGGACCTTAATTTTGAGAAAATATGTACGGTAGTCAATGGCGATAAACAAATAGGGAGGGGTATTGTTATCGATACCGATACTTAACAATACTCTTATCGATACTACCCTACCACTTTCGGACTTAGTGGACTGTCACTGAAGACAGACTAAATTGTGGCTACATTACCTATGTAGCTAGGAACAGCAACCAAAAATATTTTCATTTCATCATCTCTCACTCCCAGTCAGAAAAGGTCCGCTAATCGCGATGCTAATTTCCGCGATGTTAAACTCCATTGACGTATGCTTAAAAATGTTAGCGATCTAAAAGTCCATGATTGTTGGCATTCATTTCTGGGGGGTTATTCAGGAGGGGGAAGGTCCCTTTTATGGTGGGGGGCTGCCTCTCCAAGGCAATGGTAGGAGAAACAGTGTGCAGTCTTATTTATAATAACGATAATGAGTGTTACCTGCATCTTTAGCCTGGCTCATCTGCTACTGCAGCATTGCTATCGGAACCACCAGCGTTAGCATTAGTTGCTTCACTAAAGCAATCAAACACACTGCACTGCTTCACCGAATTTACCCAATGTGAAACATGTGTTACTGGTGCTACCCCCTTTGGACACAACTGACTTTTTACATAAATTGCATTTAGCACCGTCGGTAGATTTGGAAAAGTACCGTTTTGCCCTGTCTGCCATGCCTACTTCCTCAAGTGGCCTACTGTACTAGAGAGAGGCAAACAATAACAATGCAACGTCATCGCCTGTCTTCTTCTTCTTCTTCATTTGATTTCTGGCAGGCTAGATGCCGACGTGGCGTATTGCTGCCTTTCCCTGGCCAGACACGGTACTACACCCCTCCCAGACCCTCACACCCTAAGATGTAGGCCAGTAGCGAACATAAAGCTTGCCACCGCCCTCCCCACCTCATACTGGTGACTCCCATGGCCCAAAAGGACCCTCAGAGACACAACTGGCTCCCCCACCCTCACTACATGAGCATACATATCTACCCTCTCCCTCCTGTACCTCCCGCATTCCAACATGACATGCCTCACCGTCTCCCTCCCCCCACAGCTACACAGACCATCCACATGTTTCCCCGAAGCCTGGTCATCATGACCTGTTCCCTCCTACCCCTTCCCAGGGCGCCACTCTCCCCCCTAACACTCCCCTGGATCCCATGGAAATGCCTCCCTCTCGCCTCCACCTCCCACTCAGCCTGCCACCTCTCCATCAGCACCCCCCGTATCCTACCTCTCCACTCAGCTACCACCAGATCCACCCCCACCCCTACCACCTCCTGCCCTAAAGCCCCCTTAGCAGCTGCATCCACAGCCTCATTCCCCTCCACCCCCACATGAGCCGGGACCCACATAAACCCCACCCTACACCCCACCCTTTCCACCCTGTACAGAGCCATCACCAGTTCAAGGATGAGATCGGGCCTAAACCGTGAACCCCCGCTCAGGCCCCCCAGGGCAGCCGCTGAGTCGGAACACACAACCACCCGCTGCGGGCGCGCACGCTCGACCCAGTCCAGCGCCCACACCAGTGCCATCACCTCAGCAGTGAACACCGACAGCCCATCAGGCAGCCGCCTGCCCTCGGTAAAACGCAACTGCGGGATATGGATGGCAAAACCAGCCTTCCCACTCCGGGGGTCCACCGAACCATCTGTGAAGATCTGAAAATGCGCCGCCCACACACTCCGCAACATTTCCCTCACCAGCCCAGCCGGGCCCTCACCCGCTCCCCCCACCCTCACCGACCCCAGCAGAGAGACGTCCATGGGGGCACACACGGCCAGACCACCACCGGCGCCACCACACCCAGGCCAAGCCCCGCCTCCTCCATCCAGACCTGGTTCACAAAGCTCCACTTCCCTCTCCTACTACTCCCCCACTCCCAGCACCCCTCCACCAACGCCTTCCCTGGGTGACCAGGCCCCTGGCCAACAACCGTTGCAATATAATGCAGAGCCAGCTTAACTCTCCGCAACCTCAGGGGGGCCTCCCCCACCTCAACCAACAAAGCCGGGATGGGCGTCATGCGAAACGCCCCACAGAACACCCTCAGCGCCTTCGCCTGCACCACATCCAACCTCGCCAAGGTAGTCGGTGCCGCACTCCCATACGCGAGACTACCATAGTCCAGGACAGACAGGATCAAAGCCTGATACACCATAAGCATAGTCCCCCTGACAGCCCCCCAATCACTCCCCGCAAGGCACCTCAACACATTCACCACCTTCTCACACCTCTCCACCGTTCTATCCACATGCACCCTCCAGGTCAGCCTCTCATCAAAGTACACCCCGAGAAACCGAAATACCTTAACCCTCTCCAGTGGCTGCCCATACAGGGACAACCCCAGCCCTCCCCCCTTCAGCTTGTGCCCAAACACCACCATCTTCGACTTCTCCACCGACAACCTAAACCCCCACCTCCCTGCCCACTCCTCCACCTGCCACAGAACCTCCTGCATCTTCCTCATCACAAACCCAACATCCCCCCCCCGCTTCCAAACCGCCCCATCATCCGCAAACAGGGAACATCCCACCCCTGGCCCCACCCCCTGGAACATATCATTCACCATGACATTAAAGAGCGTCGGGCTGATCACACTCCCCTGCGGGGTGCCATTCTCAATCCCCACCTCACCAGACAACGCCCCCCCAATCCTAAACTGAATCACCCGGTCCCTCAGAAATGCCCCAATCCAGTTCAACATGCGCCCCCTGACCCCCGCATCATACAACTTCACAAGAAGCCCCTCCTTCCACAACATGTCATAGGCCCTCTCAATGTCCAGGAACACTGCCACCAGGCACTCCTAACACGCCATGGCCTTCCTGATATCCAGGTCAAGAGCCAGAACCGCGTCCATAGTACTCCTCCCCACCCTAAAGCCACTCTGGACTGGTGTAAACCAACCACCCCTCTCCAGTTTGTACACCAACTGGTCAGTCACCATCCTTTCCATAATCTTACACAAGACCGCTGTCAGGGCAATCGGCCTATACGACCCAGGCCGCGTAGCCTCCTTCCCTGGCTTCAGGATGGGGATAACCACTGCCTGCTTCCATGCCGCCGGGAGGACCCCCTCCGCCCACACCGCATTAATGAGGGACAAAACCTCTTCCAACACCACATCCCCCAGGTGCTGAAACACCTCATACCCCAGCCCATCCTTTCCTGGAGCCGACCTGCCCCCATGCCGTAACGCCCTATGCAGCTCCCCCATGGTGAAGAACAAAGTACAGGGGTCCCCATTATCCCCACTCACCTCCAACTTAACCCGCTGCCCCCTCAACACCTCCTCCCTCCTCCTAACTCCATCTACCCTCACATTCTCTAGACTATGGACTGCCTGAAACGTCCGGACACACATGCTGGCTTCTGGGCATCACACAGCCACCACACCCCCTTCCTCCAATACTGGCATAGCCCTACGCCTACCAACCCCCGACATGCGCCGGACCGCAGCCCACACCTCCCCCACCAAGGTTTCTGCTCCCAGCGTCCCACAATACCTCCTCCAACAATCCCTCTTAACCCCCTTGATCACCCTCCAGGCCACCGCCCACAGCCTCTTATATTCCACCACTTCCCACACCCCCGGGCACCGCCTGAGCACCCTGTAGGCCCGATTCCGATCCCTCACCGCCACACTACACGCTGAGTTCCACCACGGCACACTCCTGCGCTCCCTAGGGGCCAACCTCCGGGGAATAAACCGGTCCACATTGCAGGACAACATAGCACACAGGCTCTCATTCCACCCATCCACCGTACCATCCCCATCCACACTGCCCAGCTCACCAGCACACCCCTCATCAAACTCCTCCCACCTGGCCCTACTATAATCCCTCTGCCTCGGCCTCCCGTCCACTTGCACTGCCCAAACTGCATATAAATCAGGAAGTGGTCGCTCCCTACCGTATACCTGTCCATAACATCCGACTCCCCCTTCCCTGCCAGGACCGCCGTCGCCAGAGCCAGGTCAAGACAAGACACCCCCCCCTCCGACCCAACCTGAAACCGCGTAGGCCTACCATCATTCAGACATACCAGCCCACACTCCTCCATGAACTCCTCTACAACCACCCCATTACGGATCGTAACCCCTGCTACCCCACAACGGGTTATGTGCATTGAAGTCCCATTCCTACAACACAGGGGACCCCACCACCTGCATCACCCCCACCAACTCCCCAACCTCCAACTGCAGACAAGGGTTGTACAAATTTACCACCGACAACGGCCCCTGCTTTCCCCACACACGCACCGCCACATACTCCAAACCCCTGCTAAGGACCACCCTCTGATACTGCACCCCAGTCCTAACAAATATTGCACACCCACCACCCGACCTATCCACCCGATCCAGCCGCTCACACTCATACCCAGGAAGAACAAAATCAAGACAAGGCTTCAGCCACGTCTCCTGAACACATACCAGCTCAGGCTTCTCCTTAAAATAACTTACAAATTTCTTAAACTCCTGGCCATTAGCGATCAGACTCCGGGCGTTCCACTGGAGAACATGGAACCTATCCATCAACCCACCCCCATCCCCTCATCACCCACACTCTGCTGACTCCAAGACAGACCCGCCCCTACCTCCCCACTCCCCCCACCCAAGGGCATCCCACCATGAACACCCATCTGCAGACGCTCCGGGTGCACCACGATGCCCAGAAACCGCTCCGCCTCCTTCGCCACCGCCCCCCTAATATCAGCCGACCTCGACACCTGCTTAGTGGCCCACAACACCTCCACCAAAAATGCCAGAAAAGCATTCCGGTCCACTACCAATGAGCCTGCCGGGACCGCCACACCTCCTGGGACAGGCCTACCCGCCCCCTCCCCCGCTACCACCCCCCCTACCTCCGCCGCAGCTACCTTCCTGACCGCCTCAGCATACGACACCTTCCCCTCATTCCTCACCCGTTGCTTGACCGTTGCTCAATTTTAATATATTATTATTTTATTTTTTAAATGTTTCTCATGTTCTATTTCTCTTTTACCATATATGTTCCATGCTGTTTTATTTGCTTATTTTACTTTTCTTATGTTTTTATTTATTCTGTAAAGCACTGTGTTCTACACTTGCTTGAATGAACATATTAATAAAATTGACTTTGACTTTGTTGTCTACCCCTGTGTTCCTGCCTGTTGACCGGGGGCTGCCTGATGTGTGCCCCTCAGGTGGTGCCTTTTCTCCTTTCATTACTGAGGGCTGTGTCGTTGGCTGGTTAGGATAGGAAGGTCTCCGTTAGAATATTGAGAGATACTGGTGCATACTGTTCTTTCATTACTGAGGGCTGTGTCGTTGGCTGGTTAGGATAGGAAGGTCTCCGTTAGAATATTGAGAGATACTGGTGCATACTGTTCTTTCATTACTGAGGGCTGTGTCGTTGGCTGGTTAGGATAGGAAGGTCTCCGTTAGAATATTGAGAGATACTGGTGCATACTGTTCTTTCATTACTGAGGGCTGTGTCGTTGGCTGGTTAGGATAGGAAGGTCTCCGTTAGAATATTGAGAGATACTGGTGCATACTGTTCTTTCATTACTGAGGGATGTGTCGTTGGCTGGTTAGGATAGGAAGGTCTCCGTTAGAATATTGAGAGATACTGGTGCATACTGTTCTTTCATTACTGAAGGCTGTGTCGTTGGCTGGTTAGGATAGGAAGGTCTCCGTTAGAATATTGAGAGATACTGGTGCATACTGTTCTTTCATTACTGAGGGCTGTGTCGTTGGCTGGTTAGGATAGGAAGGTCTCCGTTAGAATATTGAGAGATACTGGTGCATACTGTTCTTTCATTACTGAGGGATGTGTCGTTGGCTGGTTAGGATAGGAAGGTCTCCGTTAGAATATTGAGAGATACTGGTGCATACTGTTCTTTCATTACTGAAGGCTGTGTCGTTGGCTGGTTAGGATAGGAAGGTCTCCGTTAGAATATTGAGAGATACTGGTGCATACTGTTCTTTCATTACTGAGGGCTGTGTCGTTGGCTGGTTAGGATAGGAAGGTCTCCGTTAGAATATTGAGAGATACTGGTGCATACTGTTCTTTCATTACTGAGGGCTGTGTCGTTGGCTGGTTAGGATAGGAAGGTCTCCGTTAGAATATTGAGAGATACTGGTGCATACTGTTTTTTCATGCTGGAGTCCTTTCATGCTGGGGAGAGTGTCCTGATCTGGGGGATGGGGTTAAGTGCCTTGTGAGTGCCTCTTCATACCCTGGTGCTTCATTCAGACCTGGTGCAGGGAGAGGTTGTTGTTGGGGTGCGTGCCGCGCTGGCTGTTGAAGGGGTGACCATGGCTTCAGGAAATGATCCGGCTGGTGGGCATGTGTGGGTGGATGTTCCCCCACCTCCTGTGGTTACAAAAGCACTTCTGATTGCAGGGGCGGGGGAGGGGGGTCCGTTGCGCATGCAGTGTTGCTCTGAGGTTTAATTAAAGATGGTAAGCTTAGCGGTGAGGCTACGTTACCTGGTCCTGTTTCTCTATGGTTCTGCCTAACTCTTTTGATGTTGGTAAGAGTTGTCGACTGTTGCCTAAGTTTAATGAGCAGGATCCAGACATATTTTTTTCATTGTTTGAACGACTGGCAGTCTCTAACCGGAATTTGTTTCAATATGTCCTCACTGGTGAAGCCCAGGAGGCTTATTGTGCTAGAGGTGCAGATCCTGGTCTCACTTTTGTGAAAGTTAAGGAACCAGTTTTAAAGGCTGATGAGTTGGTGCCTGAGGCTTATCACTCGTGGTTTAGCACATGGAAGAAGAGGAACAAACAAAGTCATGTTGAGTCATGTTCATTAAATAAAAGATCGATTTTGGGATTCATGAATCGATTCTGAATTATTTGATTCAGTTCAACTCAGATGACGCCCTGCCTGGATCAGCTTTAGAAAGCAACATACATGCCTTTCTTTCCGAACATACAATGTGTGCTGAAATTGTTTCTAACTCTCCCAGTGACAACATGTGCTTGCGAAAGATCATTCTCTGCCATGAGAAGGCTCAAAACATGGCTCAGAGCAGAATGTCAGATGAACGTCTCTCAGGACTAGCAATCATGCATTTTCACTCCAATGTGAAAATAGACAAGGAGAGAGTTCTCAGGCGATGGGATGCCTCTGGACACAGAGATACTGGTGCATACTGTTGAATGACTGGCGGATCCAGCTACCCTTCCAAAAGGTAGTTAATGCTGTGAAGATTAGTGTACATTATTTCCCTGTCACATTTGCATTAACTGATCGTAACTCGTGTCTCTGTCTTTGTCCATATTTATGTATTTTCAGTGAGACTAGAAGCCTCTGGAGACAGGAGGATCCAGCTAGCCCTCCAAAAGGTTATTCATGTTGTAAAGATTAACTAGTATAGTCTGTGCTATTTCCCGGTCACATTTGCATTAACTCATGTGTCTTTGTCCTTATTGTGTGTATCACGGCCCTGTGTCTCTCTCGGTCCATCAATGCTGGCACAGCCCCGAAACTCGGCCCCGCGCTCTCCGCAATTTTAAACACCACAAGCGGGGAGGACCGTTCTGTGCGCCCAGAGGAGCTTGTGACGCATTTCAATGCTATCTGTCTCACAGCCCTCGACTCAGTTGCGCCCCTCTCGCAGAAAAGGAGGAAGTGTAGCCCTTCCCCCTGGCTTACTGAGCCAACCAGAGCGCAGAGGCAGGCCTGGAGGAGAGCAGAGCGAAAATTGAAAAAAGACAAGCTCCAGATATCATTTGAAATAATGAGAGAAAACGCAGAAACCTATCATAAGCTAGTGAAAGCAGAAAGGACCAAGTACTTTGCGAACCTTATCACTTCCAACTCCCAAAATCGCCAAAACTCTTTTCAGGACCATACTCGCCCCCCATCTGCAGTTCTGGAAGCATCCACCACAAAATGTGAGGCTCTCCAGACCTTTTTCCTGGAGAAGGTGAACAACTTTAGAAGCAATATTTCCATCCCTACCTGCTACACTGATGTAGGTCTCTCAGGGCTCTATTCAAGGCCCGGTCCTCTTCACACTCTACATGCTCCCCCTCGGCCAAGTCATCCAGCGCCACCACATCTCATTTCATTGCTATGCAGACGACACCCAACTTTACCTCCCACTCGACACAGTTGACCCAAACGGATATGTCCGTCTCATGGACTGTCTGAGAGACATTAAAGACTGGATGGTGTAGTATATTTTTATACTGTACCATACTGTATTACATCAATACATTTGTATTACTCTCATGTAGTAATCATTTTAGTAGAATAATGAATAAACTTCACTTTAGGTAGAACTGTGTTAACTTAAGTAGTTTAACAGGTTAGTTACAACAGATGTCCTTTCCTAAAGTCAACATTCCTTTGTCTTTATCTCTGGGTCAGCGTGACCTAAAGTTCACCACGGATGAAGAAGTCAGTTAGCCTACAGTTGTAACATGATCCCAGGAAGGACCAAGCAGCCCCATTGTCTGAGGAAGGGGGGCAAGAGCTCAGCTGATACAAAGACCAGTTGACACCTTGACCAGTCAGAACATCAGTTGACCGTTTGTGATCATGTTTATATCCCTTGTATGCAAATTTGTTTGTCATGTGAGACCTGGCCTGAAGCCAGGACATATAAGCTGGTCGCCTCGTGAAAGAAAGTAGTATTGTCGAAGATTTGACCCTGTTTAAAGGCATGCTCAATAAATTGTTGATTCGACCGCATTTTTCTCCTGAAGGACTTCTTTACTTAAAGTTGTGCATTAAAAATATACGACATTCTGGCGATGGGGAATTGGATAGCTAAAACAGCAAAGATCAAGATGACGGGATTTGCCTCTTTTCGACAAGATTCACAACCAAAGCTTACTTCCCTGAGGATGCTCGGAGAAGAACCACGAGTTGAGAAGCGACTTCCGATGTTCTGTGAGGTATAGAACTTAATTGTCTTGACAGTCAAATTTGCTGTTGCTATAAAGAACTTCCGATAAATAAGGAGAATAAGTTAAATTGTGTAGGCTAATTAAGACGCATAGTTTGCACTGACTTGTAAGTTCAGGTCTAGAAACTGATAAAAGACACAAGTTTGTGCGAGATCTGTTCAAAAGCCAACGCACATTTGATGGTGCGTGCTTGTTATGTTCAGGTTTGAAAAGACGCATAAGTTTGCGCAAGTTTAGTGAAGACTTGAGCTTAGTGAAGTTCAATGTCTATAAAGAAAGCCGGTTAAATTTAATGCATAAGTTTGCATATTAGTGTAGAGAAAAGGAAATTGAGGTACCGTGTGTGCGCAGGCTAAACCGGAGCACTGCGTGTGTCTATCGTTAAAATGTGTCTGGCTGTCTGCTACGTTCTGTGTCTTTCATGTTCCTTGTAACTGTCTAGTAGGTCCATTGTATATTTGAGATTAGTTTAATGTAGATATTACTTGTTGAATATTTCTGTGTAGTCACAAGAACCTGGATGTGTGAGGGAAGGGAGATCCTTTTGTTCTTTTGTCCTTTTTCATGTGACATACTGCGTATGTTTTACTATGTGCTCTTTGTGTGTTATTGTTGTTTGACTTGTACAGCACTTTGGTCAACTTTGTTGTTTTTAAATGTGCTCTATAAATAAAATGGTATGGTATGGTATGGTTCTCTCTCCCACGTGAGTGGCTATGCGTGTGTGCCCTTTGATCTTTTGTGTGTGAAGACACATGGGCTGTGTCGGTGTGAAAGGAGAGCGTGTGGAGAACGTGTGTTGCGTCTTTTGTGTCTTGAGTAAAGTTGAGGTTGTGTGTTTGTTAGTTGGACCCATTATATGTTTGAAAGTTGAGTTAATGAAAATACTATTTGCTGGTATTTCTGTTTAATTGTCTTCTATGGGTGAGGCCGCATGTCCTCATGCAGCTAAATTCCTATCCCTCATAAAACAGCTGTGAAAGGGGGGTCAGTGAAACGCGTTCACTGGCCTATTAGGGGGGGTTGTGCTGTCTTGTGCGGACAGAGTGAAGTCACCCAACTGTCTCTCTATCTGTCTCTCTCTCTTTCTTTCTCATTCCTTTCTCTCAATCAATCAATCAAAGCTTTATTTATATAGCGCATTTCATACCCAGAGGCAACACAATGCGCTTTACAGAGAACAAGGGAGGTGGGCAGACATCCCACCCCTACATATTCCAGAGGGAAGCAAAAAAACAGTAATCACCCGGGGGCCAGATAAGTGAGCTGTAAAAATTCTTCCCTGACCCCTCTCAACGAGGCGATCGAGCAAGCTCCTGGAGTATGTTTGTCTACCGGCTAAGAACATTTATAGAGCAATAAATAACATTAAAATACATTTTCAGAGTAAGAGAGGCTAATAACATCATAGGAGAGACATGGCAAACATTGGTGTATGTCTGTGTGTGCATAAATGTGCCTGGGCCCAGATAGAGGCAGGGGTTGGGGTAGGGTGGGGGGTAGGAAAAGGATACGGATCCGGGTTAGGGTGAGGGGAAGGGGATCTGAGCCCAGGACTGGTGTCTGTCAGTGTGTGTGTGAGTGTGCCTGGGTCCAGGTAGAGGCAGGGGTCAGGGGTAGGGTGGGGGTAGGAAGAGGATACGGACCCTGGGTAGGGTGAGGGGAAGGGGGTACTGGACCCAGGCCTAAGGCCGGAAGTGGACTGTTGTATGTCTGTGTGTGCGTGTGTGTGTGTTAACTAATTTGCTACGACATCTGCAGCAGACACAGGGGTATCTATCGGACTCAGGGTGGTCTACTGGTGACAGTGGGGCATCCACTGGACCTGGTTAGAAGATAGGAGGGAGAGAGAGAGGCACTAGGGAGAGGGGAGGCAGAACAGGGTTAGTAGCACACGGAGCCATATATAGAGCAATACATTACGTCAAACTACATTTTCAGAGCAAGAAAGGCTAAGAGCATCATGGGAGAGGTGTGGCAAACACTAATGTGTGTGTGTGTGTGTGTGTGCGTGCCTGGGCCCCGATAGAGGCAGGGGTTGGGGTAGGGTGGGGGGTAGGAAAAGGATACGGACCCGGGTTAGGGTGAGGGGAAGGGGATCTGAGCCCAGGACTGGTGTATGTCAGTGTGTTGTGTGAGTGTGCCTGGGTCTCTTTGTCTTTCTCTGTCTTTCCTATCTTTAGAAATTAGGGAAAGATAATTCATCCAGTGGGTCGTGCGGTGTATGGGGCGACTGGATTAGATTAGAATTATTAATTAATAAATTCATAAGTGGATGCTGAATCTGGGCCAGGTGGGCACTTTCAGGGATATTGGTGTCTACCAATCAATGCTGATAACCAGCACTCAAACCCTAGTAGCAATCCACTAGTCAATCATAACTTTTATTAATTAAACCCTTCTTCAATCTTCATAAATTGAGGAGCGGTGTAGCGTTAGCTATATTTTAGGGATATGAATAAATCTTTCATCCTTCTCACCTCTGTTGTCCAATGTCGCCCACTAGTGGTTGTTATAAGTATATCGCAGGTATAACATATTAGGTTGTCTAGTGCTGCCATCTATTGTTTACTATCATACATGACAGTCTTTTGATTTTTAGAATAATGGGTTGTGATAGCAAATATATATTTAAATTATCATTGCTTTGTGATTAATTGTTCTTTCCCCTTTAAGTAAATCTGTTTGCAGTTATATCCGGAATAGTTTTTGTCCTTACCAGTCACCAATTCCAGACCATCCATCCATCCATCCATCAAAAAGTAAGCCTGAATTGCTGATTAATGCTCATTAATTGAACTAGACTGATCACCTGATTTAATTGTTTTGAGTGGTTGATATGCATTTGAGGCTTGGTGTTTTATGATAAGGTGATTGATTGGTTTAGTTACTTGATTTGATATTAAGGATAAATGGTTAGTTCATTAATTGATTAATTATTCAATATTTTATTGATTACTTGATTAATTATTTATAGTTATTCAACTTTTTATTATTATAAGTTATATATATAATAATTCTACTTGATACTGGATATAAGTGGTTTTGAGGGTGTTTAATTGTTAAATGGATGTAGATGGTTTGGTGTTGAGCTTTGGTTCTTGAGTGATTGGTGGTCTGTTTGATATCTGGTTTAGAGGTGTCTTGGTTTTTGATAGAATAAGCATTGGTTTAAGGGTTTGCTTTAGTAGATTGATATATACCTACATACATATATTACGCTTTGCATATTGTGTGTGTGTGGAGTGAAAGGATTGTGAGTGGACGGACAATAGGACTCGACTTGCGGATAGGCAAAGTGGTGTGGACATTTCGATGTCTACATCAAATCTTTTTTATTTTAATTTATTATTTTCTGGCATACAGCGGTTAATGAGGGGATTGTCCTCTGGTGCACAATACCCTAAGCTTGTGTCAAATCAGGCCTTGTGGTTTTTAATTTGTAGCAATTAAAAGTGCTTAAATGGGACCAATCGCTCCCTGTGCTGAAGACTAGGGTCGAGATTGAGCAAGATTAGATCTGGATAGGAAGTTTAGTCAGAGCAAGAAGGGTCCCATGTCCGTGAGTGATTGAGTGTTTGTTTCTTTATCAATTGCCTAATTGATAGAGTTTATTTTTACACGGTTGAACTCTTAAGAGGCTTATAACAGTCTCGAGTCTTTATCAGTCTATCGATCTTTGTGGATTCCAACATGTCATCCGAAATAGGTGTTAACGTGCCCATGCTCACACCGGTGGAACAACTCGAACGCGATTATCCCCTAGTGAAGGGCATTGGTGCTATATCTAAACGTTGGGCACGGAGATGGTCTGACTTGTCACAGCCTTGGCCGTCTTCAGGAAGCTTTGATGATGGACTCATTCAAATCATGCGCATTCTGATTGATGCATACAAGGCTCACCAGAAGACGGGAAGACAAGGTAAGGCTCGGAAACAAAAGAGAGATACTGAACTTGCAGTCTTAACATTGTTCAGTAAAGCAGGGCGGAGACAGAAAGCAGCTGTGGAGGCAGCAGCTACCACAGCCCGAACTATAATAGAGGAGGCTAATAACAAGACGGACATGCTGCAGAGTGTAATTGATGTGCCGTTCTTCCATACGGCTCCAGTCTTGACCCCGCCTCCTTATGAAGTCCAGAAGGAATCCATTAGGGCTTACACAGTTACTTGTGCTAAACACTGAGGGAAGATATGTCATCAAAGATGATAATGACGATATTATACAGATGGGAAATGCCAGAACGACCATCACTACCCATTCTGATGTGAAGTGCAAAACCAGGAAGTTAGCTCAGTCTCTGACACCAGCTGAAAAGAAGAAGAAGATAAACAAAAAGGGAAAGTGTGGAAGCGACAGTGACTCTTCTGAAGATGAAGGAGTGAATATTGGAGGATATGATGAAGGTATTAGAAGGATTATGGCAGGTGCTGAATAGAAAGGAAGGGTTGCTAATGAAACAGACTAGTAGTAGTAGTGAAGAAGTGAAAGAGGAGTCTGACTTGAATGAAGATGATACAACGTGGACCAAGGATGTACCAGTGGAAGTAGAATTGAAGGAAATTAGGAAGTAGAATTGAAGGAAATTAGGAAGTAGTTGAAGGAAATGAGAAAGTAGTTGAAGGAACAAGATGCAGAGCTGAAGAAGAAACTTTCTCAAAGTCAGCTATTGGATGGAAAATGGAAAGTAATGGAGAAGAAATAAGTTGTTTTGCAGAATGAACAATCACAGATTCAATAACAACAACAACAACCAATGATGCAATCTTCACTCCCGTTCCCTGTTTTCCAACAGCCTCAGACATGGAGAGGTGTGGAAAAGACTTATTATTCATTTTGAAGAATTCAAAAGCAATTCGGAAAAAAAAAAGAATAAAAAAAGGGGGGAGGTGAAGAGGAAGTCGAGGATGTCATTGGACAGATGCCATCAGCTCCAAGCAATGTCAAGAGTCATGTCATCAGAGGATGATGAGTTACAAGCTCAAGAGGGTTAAGACCAGCCAGGAAGAAGAAAAAGTGTGTCTTCACTGTCAGGAGGTGCAATGGGAAAATCTAGAGATTAAGGAGGAATTCTGGTCTGTTTACCCCTGTTTGGATGAGTCACCGAGATCAATCACAGAAAGAAGATGAATGGAGAGCAAAGTTGAAGCGGGAAATGGCTATTCATAGCCGGAAGAGAAGACAGCTGATCTCCATTGAAGCTGAGTAGAGGAGTACAGTCTTAATACCGTGTGACTGTATAGGCACAGCGCCTATTAACATCAAGAGGATCCAGAACAGAGTGGGACTGATGATGATGACAGTCCCCCAGATCGACGTGTGCAGTTGAAGGAAAGGAGAAGTCCAGCAGGAAGTGAACATGGCTTGAAGGTCAAGGAGGGATCTGTGCCATGGAAATACAACGTCTGATGGACAGTGATGTAGAAGTCTACAGGTGCATGAAGAAAGTAAACAACAAGGGAATCAGTGACAGTGACAATCATAATGTTGACGGTGCAGAAGAACAGAGAGTTGAACCCCACAGTACAAACCACTACAAGAGTGTTGACGGATGTCTGGAATGGAGACATGGAGAACATGAACTAATTAAGTGGCGTCAGCGATTTACAATACAACAAGTATTTCTTACGTTTCCAGAATCAATTTTTGAGAAGAGTGATAACAGTGATAACCTACGTTGTCACCTATGAGCCTGAGTTCATTACTAAAGTTGAAGTGATAAGGAATATTTTTATTACATCTGTGACATTTTGGAGAAACATTTGTCTCCAGAAGATTATTATAGAATCAAGCTAGTTGAATATAGACTCTGGAGTATGAACCATCTTTTTGTTCAGAAAAACCAAAACAAAAAGTCATGTGGTGTATGGTTATTGTTATAGTTTAGTTATTGTGTTCTTGTTTAGAAAGAATGTGTGATGCGAAATATTGAAAAAGTGGTGAATGTTCAGTTTATTACAGGAATTTATGATAGTAGGAGTATTCAGTTATGGTTTCATATAACATAGGTTTAGATAATTGGTATACAGAGCTGTTCATTTCAAATGGTTTGGATTCTTGAAGAAGTTGGTTACAGTCTGATATATGGAAAGCTTTGATTTTTAGGATTGCTCTAGTTCTTTCTCTGATATTGATGTATTGAGTGTTTCTGATGAGTTATGGTTTAACGGATAGTGAGAAGTTTAGCTGGACGGATTATTGTTACATCACCAGGTGAAGGTTTTTAGAGACTATGATGAAATAGATAAAGTGCCTTTGAGTCTTAAGAGCGATGGTAAGAATGTTTCTGAGGATGATCTTTTAGGTATCGGTGCGAACTCAAAAGTCTGACAGGTTTTGAATAGATGTTTGAGTTTAGGTTATGTTTCTCACTTTGATTTAGGAGTTTATATGTTTCATTAGTTAATGAATGGCCTTAAGCTGTTCGTTTTTACGCATTCTACTGTATGAATTTCATTTTCATAATGATGTTTTTGTGAGGAGTTGGCTTTAGGCCTTCCCCTCTGCTATTGACCCCAGTCTGTGTTGAGTGTTATCTTTCAGGTGCTATGGACCCTGGGCGGCAGGTCTTTGAGGAGCCTGGATGTGCCTTCCTGGGGACTGCCTGAAACTTGTTGTTTGTCTGTTAACTTTTGTTTGTCTTTTCTATCTCTTTGTGATATATGTTGGAACATGAGGTTACTTGATGTTTAGCTTTATATGTCATTTCTGTTTAGGGTTTCTGTTCAATCAAGCTTGAGGGTGTCGCCTACATTTCACCTGTGTTACTGATTCAGGTGTGTGTACACGTCTCCTTGGTTAGATTGTTCTGTTTTGTAGTAATTAGGGTTTAGACTATTTCTATGGGATGTTCTGTTTTTTGTGTAGTTTTGTGTTGATGTTTTCAGACTATCCTGGAGTGCATTGTGTGGGCTACCATGGAGTGGTTGCCCCTCGCCAGCATGAAGCTATGAACTGTGTGGAGTCACGAATGACTTGAGGGTCATTCTTGGACATTCCTGGAGTATTCTCCCTGTTTCAGACAGGGTAAGCTTACCATCTTGCTATGGACGTTGTTCTCTGGGTGTCAGAGAGGATTGCGACACCTGGGTGTTTGATGTCTGAAGATTGCTCCAGCATGGGAAGAGGATATGAGACAGCGCTGAGGGCTGTTCTCTTTCGATAGGGGCTATGTGCTAGTAACCTCTGGCCCCTGGATAGCTTTGCTGCTGTGTGATGATTTGGTTATTTGTATGTACTTTGGGGATTGTTTGTTATGTTTAATGTTGGGGGGATATGTAGTATATTTTATACTGTACCATACTGTATTACATCAATACATTCGTATTACTCTCATGTAGTCATCATTTTAGTAGAATAATGAATAAACTTCACTTTAGGTAGAACTGTGTTAACTTAAGAAGTAGTTTAACAGGTTAGTTACAACAGATGTCCTGTCCTAAAGTCAACATTCCTTTGTCTTTATCTCTGGCTCAGCATGACCTAAAGTTCACCTCGGATGAAGAAGTCAGTTAGCCTACAGTTGTAACATGATCCCAGGAAGGACCAAGCAGCCCCATTGTCTGAGGAAGGGGGGCAAGAGCTCAGCTGATGCAAAGACCAGTTGACACCTTGACCAGTCAGAACATCAGTTGACCGTTTGTGATCATGTTTATATCCCTTGTATGCAAATTTGTTTGTCATGTGAGACCTGGCCTGAAGCCAGGACATATAAGCTGGCCGCCTCGTGAAAGAACGTAGGATTGCCGAAGATTTGACCCTGTGTCAAGGCATTCTCAATAAATTGTTGATTCGACCGCATTTTTCTCCTGAAGTACTTCTTTACTCAAAGTTGTGCATTAAAAATATACGACAATGGCTAAAAATTTCCTCCAGCTAAATGAGAGCAAGGGCGAACTCATCCTTTTCGGTCCCCCTGCAGCCGTCGCCCGGATAACGGACGGCCTAGGAGAACTGACTGCCCTGTTGAAGCCTCAGGTCAGGAACCTGGGAGTGGTGTTCGACCCTGACCTGAGGTTCAGCGGACAGGTGAGCACAGTGGTGAAATCGTGCTTTTTCCAACTCCGCCTCATCGCCAAGATCAAGCCCTTCCTCTCCTTCCAAGACCTCCACAGACTCATCATCCTGCTTGTGTTCTCCAGACTGGACTATTGTAACTCTCTGTACACCGGGATCTCAGAGGAAACCATCTCTCGCCTCCAGCTGGTGCAGAATGCCGCGGCCAGGCTACTCAAGGGCACCAAGAGGAGAGAACACATCTCTCCAGTCCTGGCCTCCCTCCATTGGCTCCCGGTGCGACAGAGAGTACAGTTCAAAACCCTCCTGTTTGTATATAAAGCACTCAATGGTCTTGCTCCAGATTACATCAAAGAACTCATACAATACACCTCAACATCAAGGACCCTGAGATCAGGTGACCAGAGACATTTAAACATCCCCCGGTCAAAAATTGTCAAACCTTTTTGACAATTAGGACCTCCCTAATTTCTTAACCCTGGCTACGGCTCTGTCTGGAAGATATTGGTCCTCATTCCTGAACGCAGTTAAGAAAAAGTTAGGAAGAAATGTCTAAGAACAGGATTTAAGAATGCGGAAAAGCTGTCGTAAGTAGGCCAGATTGGAGTGTGCCCATGTCCGCAAGGGCTGAATTTATGAGAAATCCGAGGTGATTGGGTTCACATCAATTCTACAGACATCCTAGGCTTGAAATGAGAATAATAATAAATACGAGAATATTTGAATCATTTCCAATTACGTTTCACGTTTATAGTCATGATTCTACAAGGCATCGTGGTGTCCTAAAATAAATAAAAGCTCTACACAAACACTGCAAATGGCAGTGAATGAATAATAATAACGATTGTCATTTATTATTGAAACCAATTCATTTTCTATTAATTTCGCTTGGTTCACGGGCATACGAAACGAGAAACAATCGATCAGAACCAATTCCGTACGAAAAGATCGAGCTGGGGACATACGAAGACTTCAGAAACGTCCTTCATATGAAGGCACTGTGAACAGCCCCGTTGGATAACACGGCATCGTAAAAAAACGGAGATTCGAAGACGTGTCGAAGACGTGTGCAAGCTGCCAGTGTGTCTCCGGCCTTAGGGTTGGTCTTATGAAGTTCATAAGAAGATATTTAAGAAGACACTTAAGAAAATGTTCAGGAATGAGGTCCATTGTGCATGTTAATCCCCACTGAGAGCCACCTGTTGGATGTGTGGAGACTTGGTAGTTCTCTAGCAGGTTGGTGAAGTTGTGAAAGTTTGCTCCTGAGTAACTATTTATTTGGCTGTCTGTGATGGAGGAATTCTAGTTTAGGGTTGGGGGTTAGGATTAGTTTAGTTGCCAGCTGACCAAATGCATCAGTGCCCAGTGAACATCTTCAGAGATAATAAGTGGGTAATCCAATGATCGTAGGGTCGGCAGTTCGAATGCCAGCTCCTCCTGTCCACATCTCAAAGTGTCCTTGTGCAAGATAATGAACCCCAAATTGCTCCCAATGAGCTGCCACCATTGCTGCGTGTGTATGTGTGTGAATGGGAGGTCTTCATTGTAAAGCGCTTTGGATAAAAGTGTCTTGATTACAACAGTGTCAAGTGCACACCACCCAGAGAGTCAAGGTGCGCTGGAACGATGGTACCAGAGTTTGGAGTCAATGCTTTGTAAGTATTGGGAGTCGAAAAGAAACTAGTAGGGGGGAGTCCCTTTGGGGGACTGTGCGTGAGACTAAAGGATTGTGTTTTATTCTGGCTTAATTGATCTTTGGTCATACAGTTAGGGGGCCTATGAAGGTTTGCAAAGACCAGTTTGGGTCAATAGACTATGCACAACTCCAGTACTTCCTGAAATTGGACATGCTTCTCTATTTCCTGTCCTACACTATTGGATGAAGTGATTAATCAGTTGTGCCTGACTGCAGCACAATGATCAGGCACACCTGATTAATCATTTCATCCAATAGTGTAAGACAGGAAATAGAAGCATGTCTAATTTCAGGAACTACTGGAGTTGTGCATATAGTCCATTGACTTGTCAAAAAAGGAGTGTTAGACTAGTGGCAACCTGGGGCCATCAATCCCTGATATGGCCACCAGGGGAAGCCTACAGATGGCAAAATTGCAGCCACCCTACAATTACAGCTCCCAGGACCCCTCAGGCTGTGGTTTGAGGAGCTGAGTGCCTGCACCTAGCTGATCCTGCACACCTGAGCTGAATGAGCAATCAGCGAGGGCAAAGTGGAATGGGCTCAAACTCAGAAGAGCTTTGGGGAGGAAAAAGGAAGACAGCATGCTGCCTCATGTAATTATGTTTGTTTGAAAGAAGTCGCCCCAAGCGGGTATCAAACCAATAACCTCTCACTTCCAAACCCGGCTCACTAACCACAACACCAAGAGAGACATTTATCTTAGCACAGCTGTTAACAGGCCATAGAGGGCCATTACACTATCCCCTCCGTCTGAAGGAGCATTCCCTCACCCTTCACTATACCAAGTCCCTCACGTCCTCATGCACCTCTCCGATGGCCCCACTGCCACCATCCCACTTCCAAAACCAGTGTAGCAGGGATTGAACCGACAACCTTTCTGAAAGGGAGAATGGACTTAGGCTCATGAAACACCCTAACCCTGTACTCTATTCCTGAGCTGATTAGGGTTAGGTGATTTGACAACTACCAATCCTACATAAATTCCCTCATCTTCCAAGCTGCCATTAACTTGATGGCTAACTGGCAGCACTTTTATATTTTTTCTGACAGGTGATTGAAAGAGCTGGGGTTAGGGTTAGGGTTAGGTTAAGTTCCAAGGTCCAGACTTCAGGACTTACCACCCCAAAGTCGGGGGGCTCCCTCGTCGAAGGGTGTGGTGCAAATGTAGTGTGCATGGGTAGGGCTAACCCCCAAAGAAGACTGGGCAACGATCAAGGTCCTGATGCCCTGGACCACCACATCCAGCGTGCATTGTTTCAAGTGGAACCCTGGAGGGCCGCATACTTACCCCCTGGCCAAACAAACTGCTTGTTGTAAACTAGTTTGTGACATCAAAAAGGAGACACTGCATTTAATTTACATACAGCCACATTGCCAGTGAAATACAACTCCTATGTATGGGAGAATTTGGCGTGTGTTCATAACAGTGTTCCCCACAGCCCACTGGTCTCATGTGCTATAGTTGTCCTGAAACAGAGCGTTGGAGCCAGTTAGAAGTCAGGTTCTGGAGTCTGGTCCACTCCCACACCACTGAGGGAAAGTTATTGTGAGTATTTTTTTATGGAAAACACTATGTGCTACTTTAATTTGTATGAATGGTGCTATATAAAGAAAATGACATTGACATTTAAATAAATGACACAGTATTCAGTTGGACATGACTCACAGCTGAACCCCTTGGCTGTGTTCACAGACCCTGCAAGCTGGAAACACATCCAGGCCAGAGCACACTGACAGAGGCAGAGAGATTGAAAGAGGGAAAGAAACAAAGGGAGAGTTAATTCAACCTTTTGGTATAATTTTCCCCTTTTAAGAATCTACAGTCAACGTTCACTTGAAATGAGGTGAGATCACATACAAAAATAAAGAGAAAAATGTGATAGAAATCACAGCATACAGCAAAGCAAAATGAGGAAGAAGGAATGATGGATAGATAGACAGGTTATCACCCTAATCAATAACTATTATCCGGGGATCAGGGACCATAACTGGTACCTGATCTATATCCTGGCAGTGGGTGCTGTTCCCATCCATAGCAGGGGTTAGGGTCGCAGCCTACGGTGCAAAGTACACACAGAGAATGTGACTGTGAAATCTCTGAACACAGCCTATGCATACGCTGTTTGAGGCTAAAGTGAAGTGTTTCAGATTGGTTGTGTCTGTTGCTGACCATTCCTGCGTTCTTGGTAAGCTGCTAGGGGGGCAGGCCCTGTGTCCATCTCTCCTTGTTCTCAGTCTGTACAGCACAGCAGTTGCAGATAATCACCACAGCGGGAGCTATAGCCTGGGAGCAGGGGGGAGAGAGAGTAGGGTGGCAGAAGATCATTATTGCAGACAGGATGTCAAAGTGTGTGTATGTGTGCTCTAACCTGTCCATGCACTGTGTCAGAAATAGACCTCTGGCATTGAGGCTGTGCTGGGACAGTCCGGGGCCGGGGGCGGGGCTGTGCTGGTACAGTCCGGGGCCGGGGGTGTTCTGGGACGGGCCGGGGGCGGGGCTGGTCTGCAACAGTCCGGAGCCAGGGGTGGGCTGGGACAGTCCGGGGCTGGGGGTGTTCTGGGACGGGCCGGGGGCGGGGCGGAGCTGGGCTGGAACAGTCCGGAGCCAGGGGTGGGCTGGGACAGTCCGGGGCTGGGGGTGGGGGTGTGTGTGATGCTGGTCCAGCTGGTGGGCAGAGCTGAGCGCCTATCAGGATGTCTGTCAGCTTCATCTCCTTCTCACTGAGCTCGCTGCGTACTGTAACTGCATCACTGTTTCTGCTTCATCATCCAAACAGTCAGACCACCTGTGCAGGCAGGCAGGCAGGCAGACAGACACACACACACACACAAAGTTAGAAAGAAAGAAAGAAAGAAAGAAAGAAAGAAAGAAAGAAAGAAAGAAAGAAAGAAAGAAAGAAAGAAAGAAAGAAAAAACGAGTGTCACCCTTATGTCTTTGTTGAGTGGCACCCTGAGGACCTGAGGAAGCTGATCAGCTGAGGTAGAGAGACAGGAGAGACACATGGACTGGCTACATAAAAGTGGGAAAGGATACATTGTTGGCACCTAACAGGACCGGGATAACTGGAGACAAACATAGGAGGCCCATCTGTGGACGACCCGATGATGATGAAGAATAGCACAGCACAGAGAGGTTTCAGTATGTGATAAAGAAAAGTGTCCTTTTTTGAATTTTGTTTTATATGACCTTTTATGTGTTGAACTTTGTCTTGATGCTTTTAATGTCTCATGTAAAGCACTTTGCCTTGTTGCTGAAATGTGCTATACAAATAAACTTGCCTTGCCTTGCCTAGCAATGCCTCAGCATCACACAGTGTGTATTCTAACCCAACAGCTCATGTAGACCTCCCGTAGAGTGTGCACACTGCATCATAATCTGCTAAGTAGTTCTTCACTATGTCCACAACTGAGAAGAGAGACAGAAGTTAAGGTTGGAATATCATCACCTGCTGCATAGAACATATTGTCCATTACTTCTGGGAGAGAGAGGTCTTGAGTAGTGTAGTTCAGAGGGTCTTACCTGCTGTAGGGACCAGCTTGTTGACCTCCTCTATCCTGTCAAATTACATCATCACTCCTCCACTGTGGAGAGAACATGGATGTTAGCAGGGATGTCCTCTGTGAGTCTCCCTAATACACAGACACACTTCAAAAGGTGAAGTCAATACAATTTCCAGTTACCTGGTTACAGCATGAAGTGTTGTGGGCAAGATTATCTGCTCATATTCATCCAACAGCTTGAGCTCATTGGATGGCGCTTCACAGTGCAGATGGACAATGACCTGAATCATACTGTGAAAGCAACCAAATTGTTTTTAAAGGAAAAGACATGGAATGTTCTGCAATGTCCAAGTCAATCACCTGACCTGAATTCTATTGAGCATGCATTGCACTTGCTGAACACAAAACTGTTCTTAGCCGGTAGACAAACATACTCCTGGAGCTTGATCGATCGCCTTGTTGAGAGGGGTCAGGGAAGAATTTTTACAGCTCACTTATCTGGCCCCCGGGTGATTACTGTTTTTTGGCTTCCCTCTGGAATATGTAGAGAGTGGGTCGTATGCCCACCTCCCTTGTTCTCTGTAAAGCGCATTGTGTTGCCTCTGGGTATGAAATGCGCTATACAAATAAAGCTTTGATTGATTGATTGATTGATTGATTGATTGAAAACTGAAGGGAAACTGCCCAAATAACAAGCAGTACCTGAAGACAGTTGCAGTACAGGCCTGCCAGAGCATCACCAGGGACAAAACCAGGCATCTGGTGATGTCTATGGGTTCCAGGAAGTACCTCTGCCAGGAGAGGCTCCTCGACCACTTACCAGCATCTCTAACATGCCATCCACTATTCCATGTGATCAGCAGTTGTTCCTTTGATCAACCTTGGAATCAGAGAAGGAAGAAATTATTTCTAATTTGTTAAACTACAGATGTTTGTAAGTCATATTTTAATGAGAATGTACTTCCAGCTTGGTAAAATAGTCACATCCCAGAAGCAGAGCCAAACTAAGTAGGTAGTTGGGATAACTGGTATGATGGGCTCATGAGCCAGTAGACGTGTGTTAAGGTCATCATCATCATCATCATCATCTTCATCCGCTTATCCAGGGTCGGGTCGCGGAGGCAGCAGCTCCAGCAGGGGGCCCCAGACATCCCTTTCCCTAGCAGCATCAACCAGCTCTGCCTGGGGAATCTTTAGCCGCTCACAGGCCAGTGCGGAGATGTAGTCCCGCCACCTAGTCCTGGGTCTACCCCGCGGCCTCCTCCCAGCCGGACACGCCTGGAACACCTCCCTAGGGAGGCGCCCAGGAGGCATCCTCACTAGATGCCCGAACCACCTCAACTGGCTCCTTTCGACGCAAAGGAGCAGCGGCTCTACTCCGAGTCTCTCCCGGATGACTGAACTTCTCACCCGATCTCTCAGGGAGACCCCAGCCACCCTCCGGAGAAAACTCATTTCGGCCGCTTGTATCCGTGATCTCGTTCTTTCGGTCATGACCCATCCTTCATGACCATAGGTGAGGGTGGGGACGAAGATAGACCGGTAGATCGAGAGCTTTGCCTTTTGGCTCAGCTCTCTTTTCGTCACAACAGTGCGGTAAAGCGACTGCAGAACCGCACCAGCTGCTCCAATTCTCCGGCCAAACTCCCTCTCCATGGTTCCCTCACTCGTGAACAAGACCCCCAGATACTTGAACTCCTTCACTTGGGGTAAGGACTCATTTCCTACTCGGAGCGGACAGGCCACCGGTTTCCTGCTGAGAACCATGGCCTCAGATTTAGAAGTGCTTATTCTCATCCCAGCCGCTTCACACTCAGTTGCGAACCTATCCAGAGAGTGCTGGAGGTCGCAGGCAGCTGATGCCATCAGGACCACATCATCTGCAAAAAGCAGTGACGTGATCCCCAGCTCACCGAACTGCAAACCCTCCTCCCCCCGGCTACGCCTCGATATCCTGTCCATGAAAATCACAAACAGGATTGGTGACAAAGCGCAGCCCTGGCGGAGGCCAACACCCACCGGAAAGGAAGACGACTTACTGCCGAGGACCCGGACACAGCTCTCGCTCTGGGTGTACAGGGATTGGATGGCCCTAAGTAGGGACCCCCTCACCCCATACTCCCGCATAACCCTCCACAAGACCTCTCGAGGGACCCGGTCGTAAGCCTTCTCCAAGTCCACAAAACACATGTAGACAGGTTGGGCAAACTCCCAAGCCCCCTCCAAGATCCTTGCGAGAGTGAAGAGCTGGTCGGTAGTTCCACGACCAGGACGAAATCCGCATTGTTCCTCTTCGATCTGAGGTTCGACTATCGGCCGGACCCTCCTTTCCAGCACCTTGGAGTAAACTTTCCCTGGGAGGCTGAGTAATGTGATGCCTCTATAATTCGCACACACCCTCTGGTCCCCTTTTTTGAATATGGGGACCACCACCCCAGTCTGCCACTCCTTCGGCACTGACCCAGACTTCCACGCAATGTTACAGAGGCGTGTCAACCAAGACAGCCCCTCTACACCCAGCGCCTTCAGCATTTCTGGACGGATCTCATCAGTCCCTGGGGCTCTGCCACTGTGGAGTTGTTTGACTACCTCAGTGACCTCCTCCAAGGACATTGACGACCCCCCATCATCTTCCGGCTCTGCCTCGTTCGTAGAGGGTGGATTAGTCGGGTTCAGGAGTTCCTCAAAGTGCTCCTTCCAACGCTCAACAACCTCCTCAGTTGAGGTCAGCAGTGTCCCCTCCTTGCTGTATACAGCTTGGATGGTCCCCCGCTTTCCCTTCCTGAGGTGTCTGATGGTCTTCCAGAAACACTTTGGTGCCGACCGAAAGTCCTTCTCCATGGTTTCTCCGAACTCCTCCCACACCCGCTGCTTTGCCTTGGTCACGGCCGAAGCCGCAGCCCTCCGGGCCAGTCGATACCCTGCAACTGTTTCTGGGGTCTCCCGGGCTAACATATCCCGGAAGGCCTCCTTCTTCAGTCGGACGGCTTCCCTCACCACCGCTGTCCACCACGGTGTCCGAGGGTTACCGCCCCTTGAGGTACCTATGGCCCTCAGGCCACAGCTCCCAGCCGCAGCTTCAGCAATGGAGGCTTTGAACACCGACCACTCATGCTCGATGTCCCCAACCTCCACAGGGATGCCTGAGAAGCTCTGCCGGAGGTGGCAATTGAAATCTCTCCGGACAGGCTCTTCCTCCAGACGTTCCCAGTTCACCCTCACTACACGCTTGGGTTTTCCAGGTCTGTCCAGAAGTTTCCCCCGCCATCGAAACCAGCTCACCACCAGATGGTGATCAGTGGACAGCTCTGCCCCTCTCTTTACCCGAGTGTCCAAAACGCATGGCCTCAGATCAGATGATACGATAACGAAATCGATCATCGACCTTCGGCCTAAGGTGTTCTGATGCCAGGTGTACTTGTGGGCATCCTTGTGTTCGAACATGGTGTTTGTTATGGACAAACCGTGACTAGCACAGAAGTCCAACAACAAAACACCACTCGGGTTCAGATCGTGGTGGCCATGCCTCCCAATCACGCCCCTCCAAGTTTCTCCATCATTGCCTACGTGTGCATTGAAGTCCCCCAGTAGGACACTGGAGTCCCCTGCAGGAGCCCCCAAAAGGACTCCACTCAGGGTCTGCAGGAAGGCTGAGTACTCTGAACTGCTGTTCGGTGCATAAGCACAAACCACAGTCAGAGTCCCCCCCCCCACAGTCCTAAGGCGCAGGGAGGCGACCCTCTCATCCACTGGGGTGAACTCCAGCACAGAGGCGCTCAGCTGGGGGCTAGCTAGTATAGCCACACCTGCCTTACGCCTCATACCGTGAGCAACTCCGGAGAAGAACAGGGTCCAACCCCTATCCAGGAGTTTGGTTCCGGCGCCGGTGCTGTGCGTGGAGGTTAGCCCCACCAGGTGTAATTGGTATCGCTCCACCTCCCTCACAAGCTCCGGCTCCTTCCCCCCCAGCGAGGTCACGTTCCATGTCCCCAGAGCCAGCCTTTGCCGCTCGGGTCCGGTCCGTCGGTGCCCCCCGCCTTCACCGCCACCTAGTTGGCAGCGCACCCGACCCCGACAATTCCTCCCGCGGGTGGTGGGTCCACGGGACGATGGAGGAGGAGATGGTGTTTCCACGTTGCTTATTCGGGCTGGGCCCGGCCGGGCTCCGTGGTAAGCCCGGCCACCAGGCGCTCGCATGCGGACCCTCCGTCTGGGCCTGGCTCCAGACGAGGGCCCCGGGCTTCCTCCGGGCCGGGTCTCTCTTCCTTTTTGTGTGTTAAGGTAATATATATATATTCAACAGAGATGAGAGAGGTCACAGTAGGAAGATAACATAGTGACTTGGTGGAAATATTATTATGAAACAGAAGGTTATTTACAGCTATAGCCACAAGGGGGAGGTAGAGGGCTTTTTTGTCTCTTGTGACTTGTGCTTTTTCCTGGATTTGTGATTCCCTGGAAACCAATCCAATACTCAAGTCATCTGGGGTTAGTGGGTATAAAAGGCTATGATTGTGTTGATCCATATCAGCATAAAGACCATCCTAGTTCCTGTTCCAGCCTGATGGGTACAGTAGGTGCTAGGTTTACCTGTGCTAGCCTGGTAGGTAGGTGCTAGGTTTACCTGTGCTAGCCTGGTAGGTAGGTGCTAGGTTTACCTGTGCCAGCCTGGTAGGTAGGTTTACCTGTGCTAGCCTGGTAGGTAGGTGATAGGTTTACCTGTGCTAGCCTGGTAGGTAGGTGCTAGATTTACCTGTGCTAGCCTGGTAGGTAGGTGATAGGTTTACCTGTGCTAGCCTGGTAGGTAGGTGCTAGATTTACCTGTGCTAGCCTGGTAGGTAGGTGCTAGGTTTACCTGTGCTAGCCTGGTAGGTAGGTGCTAGGTTTACCTGTGCTAGCCTGGTAGGTAGGTGCTAGGTTTACCTGTGCTAGCCTGGTAGGTAGGTGGTAGGTTTACCTGTGCTAGCCTGGTAGGTGGTATGTTTACCTGTGCTAGCCTGGTAGGTAGGTGGTATGTTTACCTGTGCTAGTCTGGTAGGTAGGTGCTAGGTTTACCTGTGCTAGCCTGGTAGGTAGGTGGTAGGTGGTGCCCGCTGCTGTCAGGCAGACTGGTCTGATGTGGTGGTTGAAGTTGCCAGCTGACCAGAGTTGTAGCAGAGGTTGTTGGTGTCGCTGTTGTAGCTGTGATGGTGGGTGACCTGGGGCCTCATTTATCATTGAGGTACGCCTTCTTTTACACGGTCTTTTTCGTGATTTCAGGCGTACGCCATTTCCCCCCCCCACATTGCGATTTATCAAGCCGAAAGGGCGGAAATTTAGTCGCCTTTCTCCGCGCTTTTGTACGACACCTCTCAAGTTGTCGTACCGATTTACACGGTGTTCTACGCCCTTTTTGAACACAGGGGGAACTGGCGACGCAGGTGGTGCGTCGGTGAATTACTATGTTTGACGGAGAGAATAAGAGCGACAGTTCATGAACGCACAATCATGTAGGCTAATAGCCCAATTCAGCACCAATATATATCGCAATGCAAGATTTGACGTGTCCTCTAACCGGCTCATTAATGGTCCGATATGGATTTGTTCCCCAAACTGAACCTATGCGCTGTCCCAAACCTTTCCGCGCTATATGTCACACACCTAATGCAGGCACTCCATCAAACGGCAATAATTGACCAATTAGATTGTCATTAATATGTGATCATGTGGACCTGTTTGCTCTTTGGTAAGCATATAAATGACAGTCCTCCTGTGCGTAATGCGAGCCTAAATGAATCCGGCGCTACTCGGCCTACTGGCCGAGATAGAACTCCAAAGAGGTGACGGCGATGGCGACTGCACCCACATAAGGGCACCATCAGTGAATGAATACGTCTATGTGAATCGCTAAAATGTGCACACTAGAAATACCCAAATCATATGTGACGCCGACATGCTCATCACAAGTGTAGTGGCACGGTGGCCTGGCTCCACGCATGACTCATTCATCCTGGCGCACAGCAGGGTGGGGCTAGACTGGAGGCAGGCGCTGCGCGTGACGGCTGGCTTGTTGGTGTGTCCATAGCCAAGATACATATTATTTGTCTTATTTACTTTAATCTTTATTAGCATTTTCCATCCATACAACGACAATACAATAAAACATAAAAACTTACAATAACAGCTTATGGGTACTTCCATCCATGCAGCTTTTTTTTCTTACTCAAATATGACAATTTTAATATTAGTGGTATCATCACACTTCCTTCTATAATCCATCCATTTTTCCCATCTCCCTTCAAACTTTCCTTCCTGCATCCTCAATGCATAAATAAATCTCATAAATCTCCTCCACAACACCCACCACTGCTCCTTGGTTGGGGGTTCCACCTTATACCAAGCCCTCATTATTGTCTTTTTACTAGCAACCAATAGTACTTTCACTAGGTATCTGTCCCCTCCTTGTACATCATTCTGTTATGTTTGCCAAGATGTATATTCAAAGCTGATAAGAATGAGAACCAGTCAAGACCCCACCACAAAATGAGGACCCAAGCCCTCAGCCCCCTCCCCGTCATGAGGTTTACCAGCGGGGCCAAAGGGCCCACACTGAGGTCATGCGCCAGCTATGAAGACACAAACAAGTAAGGTTCACATTTCTACCATTTTATTGTCTGTTGGTGGGTGACTGTGTGAGGTGTGTGAGTGCGTTTGTGAGTGAATGTGTGAGGTCCGTGAGTGTGGTAGTGAGTGACTGTGTGAGGTCCTTGAGTGTGGTAGTGAGTGACTGTGTGAGGTCCGTGAGTGTGGTAGTGAGTGACAGTGTGAGGTCCGTGACAGCATGTGTGAGGGAATGAAGTGCAGTGAGGATGTCCTGTTGGCTCTGGTGGTGTAGTGTGGTGACCTCCAACAACTGCTGAACAACTGCCCCACAACTGCCCCAATCCCTTCTGCCATTTCCCTCTGGGCCTCTAGGGTCATGAGCCTCCAGCACAGCGTCTGAGAGGAAGCCCAGCCCTCAGGGACCCTTGAGGCAGGGACGCTGGCAGCCGGAGGTGGAGGCGTGGGCGGTGGAGACGGAGGCGCTGGAGATGGCACTGGAGGTGGAGGCCGGTGCGCTGGAGGTGGAGGCACTGGAGGTCGTGGCACTGGATGTAGAGGCTGCAACCGGCGGGGGCACGACCGTCAGGTCAAGGACCACTGCAGACTCCCCCTCCTCTGAGTCCCACCCCACGTCAGAGTCTGGAGAAACAATTTCAGTCATTTTCTTTGAGTTTGTCTGTTAACTTGATTATGCATTAAACATTTTATTGTGTAGCCATATTCAATTGATATGTTTTTCTGTTGGCAGCCAAATAAATGCTTAAGTGTGATTTACCGGGTGATTTAGATGAGAGTCTTAATAATGTGGTCTAACATTATGAAGTGGTCATCTGTGTTATCGTTCCCTGTTTTTGGTCCTGAATCAATCATAGCCTACCACAGAATGTGTGGAATGTTTGCTTTCCTCACACATAATACAGCATGTCCGTGTAGCCTACGCCACATACATGATGCACGACACGTACAGTAGGCTACCTAAACTGTAGGAGCGATCAGACAAATGTAGGCTCGTACAAATAGCTTACCTTCCGAAGATGATTTTCTTTCCTCGCGTGGACCTCACCAACAAGCACATGCACCTCCGTCTCCGAAAAGTTTCTCTTCTTTCCGCGTTTTTCCATAAACGTCTTTGTCTGTCCTAATGCTCCACGCTATATTATGTCGGTTCCTTCCGGGGTATCCACGTTGTGCCCTGTCATAGTTTTGACCATATATGGTTGAATTTGGGCGTGGAGAGGGCGGAACACGGGGCGCGTGCGCGTACGCTCTCTTCTCCGCCAGTCTCGGATTTCGGAGCGTACGACATTTTTGATAGATCCGAAAAGCGTGTAAATATTCTCGTCGTACGCTACATTTCGCATTTTCCGCGTTTTCGTCATACGCCCTCTTTTACACCAGAATTTACACGCTCTTTGATAAATGAGGCCCCTGGGAGACCATTCAGGACAGCTTGTTTGGGTCGAGGCTCTGCATAGTCTGCTGGCCCAGGTGAACTATCAAACTGGATGTACTGACGCTGAGAATGGAGACACACACACATGACACAGCTGGCCGACACTTGGGGTTAGGGCTAGACTAAATGTAGGTTGGCATAAAATAATACATATTTATTTTTAAATGAATGGAAAGATGCTGCCCATGCCTACATCTTTATGTCTATTCAGCACGTCTGTTCTCACCCACTGAGGTTCTACCCACTGAGGTCCCATCACCAAACATGTGAAGCCTCAGATACAATAACTAAACAGGTGCAGACAATGAATGGAATGAATGGGATGGAAGGAAGGATGGATGGATGGATGGATGAGTTAAAAATTACACACACACACACATGACACAGCTGGCCGACACTTCATGCACTCTAAGACATTAGGGTTAGGGCTAGACTGAACGTAGGTTGGCATAAAGTAATACATATTTATTTTTAAATGGATGGAAAGATGCAGCCCATTCCTAAATCTTTATGTCTATTCAGCATGTCTGTTCTCACCCACTGAGGTCCCATCACCAAACATGTGAAGCCTCAGATACAATAATTAAACAGGTGCAGACAATGAATGGAATGAATGGGATGGAAGGATGGATGGATGAGTTAAAAATTAGAACTCTTAGTGTTGTGATCAGACAGTACAACCAACATGTCACCTCAGTGTAGTGATGCAGACAGAGCTATGAACAGCTGCTCCTTGATTAGAAAAAGGTTATCATCTGCCCTCTGAAACATTCAGGACAGCCAAGCAAGATGCAGCAATGAGTCAGCTTGTAGATAAACAGTTGCTACAAATCTGTACAGTATTTCCCACAGAATGTGTATATCCATTTGTCCAGCGGGCATCTTTTCACCTCTGCCAATGTTGGCAAGACTGCAGGGCTTCAATGGCTCCATGCTGTGAGTCAGGTTCTTCTGTAGGGCTTCAATGGCTCCATGCTGTGAGTCAGGTTCTTCTGCAGGGCTTCAATGGCTCCATGCTGTGAGTCAGGTTCTTCTGCAGGGCTTCAATGGCTCCATGCTGTGAGTCAGGTTCTTCTGCAGCGCTTCAATGGCTCCATGCTGTGAGTCAGGTTCTTCTGCAGGGCTTCAATGGCTCCATGCTGTGAGTCAGGTTCTTCTGCAGGGCTTCAATGGCTCCATGCTGTGAGTCAGGTTCTTCTGTAGGGCTTCAATGGCTCCATGCTGTGAGTCAGGTTCTTCTGTAGGGCTTCAATGGCTCCATGCTGTGAGTCAGGTTCTTCTGTAGGGCTTCAATGGTTCCATGCTGTGACATCCACCTTGTGTCCTTTACTTCCATTAAATGAGATTACATTCTGTTTAAATGAGAAAATAAATGTCAAACAGGAAATTCATATATGATATATTTCTTGCTCAGAAGCACACTCACATGGAGAGTAAAATCATCCTACCTGCATTGCTGCTTGTACTGCTCTCCTTGTGCGTGCGCGGTATACAATTCAGTAGCAAGCTAAACTCCATTCAAATGAATATTGGTGTTTTATTGGACCACACTCTCATAGACAATATGAATCAGAGTGAAACTAACAAAATGAACAAAGAGTACTGTAAAATAAATATTAACATACTGTAGAAACTCCTTACTGCCCATATAGTTTCAGGAAGGCTATAGTTAACAAGGAATACAAATATGCTAACAATTAGCTAATATCCAAAAATACAGATAAAATAGTTCAAAGTTATGCGCAAAACAAATACTCACAGATGATGCTGTCAAAGGAATAAACAGAAGAAATATTGCAGCAGATTGTTTCTGTGTAAACATTCACACATGTGGCTGAAGAACTAAGATGGCGGACTTCCTGTCAAAGTGCATGTAAAACTGGTACAAAATTAAGAGGCCCTTCATTGTCAAAATAAGAGTACCAGAAAGGAGCCACTAATCTAATTCACTATGCCTGAGGGAATTACACTGCTGCTCCGTTTGTTTAAAGTCCATAGAGCTTCTAATTCTAACTGTTTCCTGTGAATGACATCTCTGATAGCAGTAGCAACAGTGTCATCCTTCCCATCACTCACTGGAACCATGTCCAAGAACTGGTTATACACCTTTTTGTTACTGCTTATACACCTGCCCCTCTTAGTTAATGTATCTGAAAGAAACCAAACCATCATACATGTGTGTGGCTTATTAGTAATTATGTATTGACATGCTTTTATATTAGGGTTAGAGCTAGACAATGTAGGTTGGCATAAAATAATACATATTTATTTTTAAATGGATGGAAAGATGCAGCCCATTCCTAAATCTTTATGTCTATTCAGCACGTCTGTTCTCACCCACTGAGGTTCTATCACCAAACATGTGAAGCCTCAGATACAATGATAAAATAGGTGCAGACAATGAATGAGACAGATAGATATGTTAAAAATTAGAACTCTTAGTGTTGTGATCAGACAGTACAACCAACATGTCACCTCAGTGTAGTGATGCAGACAGAGCTATGAACAGCTGCTTCTTGATTAGAAAAAGGTTAGCATCTGCCCTCTGAAACATTCAGGACAGGCATGCAAGATGCAGCAATAAGTCAGCTAGTAGATAAACAGTTGCTACAAATCAGTACAGTATGTCCCACAGAATGTGTATAGCCATTTGTCCAGTGGGCATCTTTTCACCTCTGCCAATGTTGGCAAGACTGCAGAGGCGGCAAAAGCTCACAAAACAATTAGTGCACATGAATCATAAATGTAAAGAAGAACAAATAAATAATACACTTCACATGGGGGATACAATTTATCCCACCTGCTGGTAGTCTGGGGTCACTATAGTGATACAAGTCTCCGATACTGTATCCTCGACGCTGTGCTGACTGACGGGGTCCACATAGCTGATATCCTCCTGCAGGAAACACACACATACATGAATGGCTAAAACAATACTATTTTCAAGATATATCTGTATTCATAATAACATCTGAATAATACCGCTGTGATGTAAAGGGGGGAGAGGTGAAGGGGGGAGGTGATTACCTTGAAAAGCCAGCGGACCATGCCGTCCAGGACGTCCCACTTTGTTTTACTGCTCACGCCGATGCAGCCAATCAGGAAGTGGCAGAGTCTGAACTCCGTGTGAAGAAACAGACAAGATCAGGATGATGTCGCCGTTGTGTGACATCAACGCTCCGTGCACAAACCTCACCCCCCCACCCTCTCTTCGATCCCCCTCTCCTCTCCACGCCCCACCTTATCCCCTCTACCCCAACGAGCCCCTCAACCTTGTAACATCTAACCGCCCCACCAGGTGCTCCTTAGACCCTGTTCCCTCGACTCTCCTTCAGTCTTTTGCACCCAAACTCCTTCCCTTCCTAACCCACCTCATCAACACATATCTTGTATCAGGATGCTTTCCCTCCACTTTCAAGACTGCCAGAGTCACCCCCCTCCTAAAGAAAGCATCTCTCGACCCCTCTGATTTCAAAAACTACAGACCGGTTTCCCTTCTATCCTTTCTATCCAAAACACTTGAACGTGCCGTCTTTAACCAACCGTCTTCGTACCTCCACCAGACTAACCTCCTAGACCCCCACCAGTCCGGGTTCAAGGCTGGCCACTCGACAGAGACCGCCCTCCTTGCAGTGACGGAGTCACTCCATGCCGCGAGAGCGAACTCTCTCTCCTCTGTCCTGATACTCCTAGACCTGTCAGCAGCATTTGATAGGGTAGACCACCAGATCATCCTCTCCACCCTCGAGGAGAAAGGTGTCACTGGCTCTGCACACTCCCTGTTTGCATCCTACCTGACGGGCCGCTACTACCAGGTGACATGGAGAGGGTCAATGTCAGAACCGCGTAGTCTGACTACGGAGGTTCCACAAGGGTCTGTCCTGAGTCCTCTCCCGTTTTCCCTCTACACTACATCTCTGGGCTCTGTCATTCGCTCGCATGGCTTCTCCTATCACTGCTATGCCACTGACACCCAACTGGTCCTGTCATTTCCCCCTTCTGATACACAAGTGGAGACACGCATAGCTGGGTGCTTGGCTGACATCTCGGAGTGGATGACGACCCATCACCTCAAGCTCAATCTGGACAAGACTGAGCTGCTGTTCCTCCCGGGGAAGGGCTGCCCGCACCGGGACCTGGCCATCACCATTGAAGACACAGTGGTGACCCCGACTCGGACTGTGAGGAATCTGGGTGTGACCCTGGATGACCAACTGTCGTTTTCCGCACATGTCACATCCGTCACACGCTCCTGCAGATTCATGCTCTACAACATCAGGAGGATTCGCCCTTTCCTCACTGAAGAAACGGCGCAGGTACTCATCCAGGCCCTGGTCATCTGCAACTCCCTCCTCGCTGGGGCCCCGGCTTCAGCCATTAAACCTCTGGAACTTGTCCAGAAAGCTGCTGCTCGCCTGGTGTTCAACCACCACAAGTTCTCCCACACAACTTCCCTTCTCCGTTCCCTACACTGGCTCCCTGTAGCAGCTCGCATCCAGTTTAAAACTCTGGCACTAACCTACAGGGCAATGAAAGGAACAGCCCCCTCCTACCTCCAGGCCATGGTCAAACCCTACACCCCCTACCGACCGCTACGCTCTGCTACCTCGGGGCGACTGGTTGCCCCGTCACTCCGAGGCCCCTGCAGTCGATCAACACGGTCACGCCTCTTCTCTGTCCTGGCCCCGCAGTGGTGGAATGAACTGCTTACTGATGTCAGGACAGCAGAGTCGCTGCCCATCTTTCGTCGCAGGCAAGAAGTACTACAACAATCCTCCCTCCTAAGCACTTATTGTATTGTATTGCACTGTACTTTAGATTGCTATTCTTGCACTTTGCCTTCAGCACTAGATTATGCTCTTAGTCACTTGTTTTAGAAAGAAGATGCACTTGTGAGTTCTGGCAAGTAGTAGTACATTGGCTTTTCCTACGTTAAATGCAATTATTGTTAGTCGCTTTGGATAAAAGCATCTGCTAAATGACTGTAATGTAATGTAATGTGGGCCCTGAGCCCTGTTCAACCTCAAGGTCAGTCTCACCTCTCCCCATTTGCTGTCCTCGTCCAGGCTGACCACCATTTTGAAGTGTAGTCCTTCCTTCATCACGCCTCCCCGCTGGTGTGGTCCAGCAGCATGTCTGAGAGGAGGGAAGAGAGTTAACAGACAGACAGAGACAGACAGACAGACAGACAGACAGACAGACAGACAGACAGACAGACAGACAGACACGTCTGTCTTGTCTTACCCAGGCTGGTGGATGTGGTGAGGTTGGGGCTGTAAGTCCAGGGCCAGAAGTGGGTGTGTGTGAGGAGGCAGGAGGAGATGGAGGCCTGCAACCCTGACTCTCCAGCTTCAGACGGTCGTTCTCTGCCTTCAGCTCTCTCTCTCTCTCTCCCTGGGAGAACACAGCACACAGCTGTTAGTCAACATCATAGCTTAGAAGATGTGTGTGTGGGATCGTGTTATCTGTGTAGTTGAGAGTGTGTGTGTGGTGTTACCTGCATGCGGCTCATAGACTAAGTCTGTCCAGCTGTTGGCGGAGCTGAGCGCCTCAAGGCGGATGATGTCAGCTTCATCTCCTTCTCACTGAGCTCACTGGTCTCACTGTTACATACTGTAACCACCTCTCATAAAAACAGCTACCAGTTATGCCGCCAAAAAGCTCGCTCTTGGATGGCGCGAGTGGGCGGTATTTATACTGTCGAGTGAGCAATTCAACTGTCTTACATACAAATAAAGCTTTGATTGATTGATTGATTGATTGAGATACACCATTGAAAAGCTAGTAATTCAATACGGATTCAATATGGACGGTATTAATGCTTGAAGAGTTAGATTACCAATTCAACACATCCTCTAGGTGTTGGTAATTCAAGTGCCTCTCTTCAATTGTTACCAGGTGAGAATCGGAATAAGAGAATCAAATTCCAAATTAGAATTGAAAGTTGAGTGTGAGTAGAGTGTGAGTAGAGCCCATCGTAACACACTGAAACCTGACGTCCTCTGGATCACAGTGGGTTTTCACTCTGGGAGACAGCTTGTGTTTGAGAGATGACTCAGTCACGTTTGAAGGCAGCAGGTGAAAAACACTGCTGGAGATGTAGAGTAAAACAGAGAGAAAATAGAGGAGAAGAAGAGGAGAGGAAGTAGAAGAACAGAAGGAGAAGGAAACAGGAAGGGCATTAGTAACACAATGGGCTTTGACATTGCAGCAGTTTAAACCCAGCATAGCACGGGACTGACAGGAAAAACCCTGAGGAGGGGGAGAAGGGGAGGGAGGGAAGAGGAGGAGGGTGGGGGTGGGGGTAAGAGTGTGAGATGGAGGGAAAGAGAAACCAATATTCTGACTGTTGTGTGAGCCAGAAGTGTTAGGCTACATGATCAGTAAGAATCATGACATAGCAGGGTATATCCCACAAACACATTTGACTTGGCTTGAAGCCCAGTTCAGATCAAAGATCGGCAAAGCAACGCAACAAAACAGTTTTAGAACGTTGCGAACTTGCGGAGAATGCAGCCTGCAACTTTCTGAAACTGTACAACTGCGATTTGACAAGATATATCTTTTGAGAGGCCGTGCAACGCATTGGGGTAATTCAGATTGCTGCATCTTTTCTCCGCAACTACTCGCCTGGTCCATAGCTACTTGACATTGGCTCAACATACAGTACTTGCAAGCTATCATTCGCTGGCTAGTTAGCAACCAAGCTTCAGGATGAGCACATTTGCTAAGTTATATTAGGTAGCTAGCCAGTGATTTAAGCAATAGCTCCACAAAGTAATTTATGCGTCTTTTATCCATCATGCGGTTTTATACATCACATTACATCCAGTGACTTGTACTGTCAACAGAGCCGGAGATGCTTAGATTCATCCGCGTCCAATTTTTGTTATGATCACCAAACATTTCTAGCTACTATCAATTCCACATGGAAAGCACTCTTGCGTTGTTGTATGGTTGTGTCGACCTGTGACCGGATGTGGCGCTTCTTCTTCTGTGATAGCCTAAGCCTACAAACTCAGTCTTACCTACCTATTCGCAAAGTTCACGTTTACAAACATATGAGGCTGCTATTAATGCAAATATATCAATTTCCAGCTATCCTGAATTAACAGCTTTTCACAATGTTAGCTAGCTAGTTAGCTAGTTGATAGCATTCAACTCCGACTTTTAACTCTCTAGCTAAAAAGCTAGTCTAGCTATGTAGCTACAGTGGACGTTTTAGCTATAGCTATCAACTCCCTTGTTCACTTCAATGGGAAAGCATGCCGATTTCAGACAGCATTTTAACATAAGTTTCAGTCATCTGGACATTTCAGAGATACGAACGACCTTCGGTCCCGTTGGGTTCGGATAAGTGGGGTCCTACTGTACTTTGATATAAGATTACAACAAAAGTAGAATTTTGTATATTTTTTTTGCATACATCGTTGAATAGGTGAACACTATGACCAATTATGTGAACCAAAATGGGACAGCATGCTTTTTTAAAATTTCTGTGCGACTTTAAGAAGTATAATAAGTATAATTATAGAAGATCAGTATTCAGTCTTAGGGACCGACAGCAGGAGAGTGTCATTTGAACGAAAACAATTGGTATGGCACTGTTTGCGCGGTATAAAGACAAGAGCCTTAGAAGTTGGACCAGTACCATGCTGACCCCTCTCTTACAAGAGTTGGATCAGAACCCAGATGTGACCCAGTCCCCCAGACCCTACCTGGACATGAGCTGGACCAGAACTCAGATGTGACCCAGTTCCCCAGACCCTACCTGGACATGAGCTGGACCAGAACTCAGATGTGACCCAGTTCCCCAGACCCTACCTGGACATGAGCTGGACCAGAACTCAGATGTGACCCAGTTCCCCAGACCCTACATGGACATGAGCTGGACCCAGTGTTGCCAACTCTTCAGTAAGGGGAGTAGCTATTGGCTGTCCCAGAAGTTGCTAGCCCCAATCTAGCGACTTCTGGGACAGCAAATAGCTACTTCCCTTACTGAAGAGTTGGCAACACTGACGGCATCACTAACAGGTGTCAATGTGTCACTCTTCAGTACTGCCTCTTCCCGCAACTTGCCCACACAGGGGTTGAACCCCGGTCCTCTGATTTGCAAACGGACATACTGTAACCACCTCTCATAAAAACAGCTACCAGTTATGCCGCCAAAAAGCTCGCTCTTGGATGGCGCGAGTGGGCGGTATTTATACTGTCGAGTGAGCAATTCAACTGTCTTACAATGGCACACTTTCATCTTCCTACTTTTAGCATTTAGCACATACCTGGAGTGAGGTTGTCATCGCTGAGGTCATCGTTGCTTTGAAGAATTATGGTGGAAGTGGTGGAAGAATTGGTACTTCAGCAATCTGTCCACCGTCTGTCTGTCTCTGTACAGAAGAGTCTTGCCAAAAACCAACCATCCTCGTCAGAACAGCTTTTTAAAGCCTGCGCTTTAGCCCAAAAAGTTCAACTTCAACTGAAAAAAGGGAGTCTAGAACCCATCGCTAGCTATTATCTATTTATCTAGTAGGGCACTACTAAGGACGCTAGCAAGTTCTAGCTAGCTAGTAGTTATTAAATGAGTAATATCATGATTTTCACTTACTGTATTAGCCGTCTGCTAATAGCAGCCGTAAAGTTGCACAATAAGACCATGATAGCCAGTTAGCTCACAACAGCAGCTTCCATAACATTAAAGGATAAGGACACTGAATTTCATGTTTAGCCCTTCCTGGCTTCCCTGGCATGCATCTGACTAGTACAGGTTAAAATATTTCTGTTTTGTGCAGTACAGAGTTCTGTGTCAATAACGTTGGCTCTCACCCTGGCTCGTTGTTAGCTATGGGCACACTCGAAAAACTCTAAAAAGCATGATAAACATGGATTTCAAGTTCAGGAATTACATGGTTTATGCTTACCAAGCTCTGAAGTCGTCCTGTAAACACCATAGGTCCTTTTGCCTCTGCAACAGTAACTTGTAAACAGTACTAATTTCACCAAACATACAACAGCCATCCCTTCACGCTGTAAACCTCCGCGAAATTCATCCGAATCCGAATTTTGCTGAGGTTTACAGCGTGAAGGGATGGCTGTTGTATGTTTGGTGAAATTAGTACTGAATTGCATTTTATGTTTCCCCCCCCCCCCAACTAGGCTATGTTTAAGTTCCCTGCTATAGGGGTCCACAATTGTGTAGCAGCAATGGTCTCGCCAGATCCGAGTATGGCCGGATCCCAGATAGAGTGGCCTATTGGGCCGCCATTCCCGGAGGGTGGTTAGTTTAATCTAGGCTTGAGGGTTCGTCACACAACAGCAACCCTGTCCGGTGTCGGAATTACAGTTTAGGAGCTGAGATAGTCAAGGAGTTGTCTCAACCCTTTGTATTGCTGACCGCCCAGGCTGTCTGACAAATCCTCAGCAGTTAGTAGGGGCTAATTGGACACTAGGTCAGGGTAAATTGGATACCAAATTGGGTGAAAATGGGATACAATCCAAAAATAAATTAAATAAAAAGTTATTGAAAAAAGCTGTTATAGGACACAAAAAAGTTGAAGCCCTTTGCAACCCAATGTGTGATTATTAAATCAAACCATTGAACTTGAGTTTGTGTCAATGAATCTTGAAACAAGTTTTTTTTTGGTGTGAAAGATAGGTACAAATTGGTATTCTATATAATGTAGTTTGTTTTACCAAACATTTCCTGACTAATTGAGGCATAAAAGACATGATCAATTTAAGAATATCCCATGAATCCTAAGATATACACTAGTACATGACTTTTAAAACAAGATAATTGATTTTATATATTTCCAAATCTAATATTTTAAATCTTGGCAAGCACAGAACAATTTGAAGCTGTCCACTCTCTCTACAGGGGTCCCGTTGATGATTAGAGGGGTTTAGTTCCTCTCCTGGTTCCTCCCAAAGTCCACCAGCATCTCCTTTGTCTTGCTGTAGTTCAGATGGAGGTTGTTTTCCTGACACCACTGGGTCAGATCCCTCACCTCCTCCAGATAGGCCCTCTCATAATTATTTGAGATCAGGCCTATCACTGCTGTGTCGTCAGCAAACTTAACGATGGAACTGTGTTAAAGGTGGTTGTGTACAGTTGTGTGTGTACAGGGTGTACAGTAGTGGGGACAGGACACAGCTCTGGGGGGCTCCTGTGTTGAGGGTGAGTGGGGATGAGGTGTGGCTGCCAACTTTCACCACCTGGGGTCTGCCTGTCAGGAAGTCCAGGATCCTTCGGGGGGAGCTGTCTATAGCCGCAGAGCCCTGAGCTTGGTGACGAGCCTGGAGGCCAAAGAGTTATGGTGTTAAAAGCTGAGCTGTAGTCAATAGCAGTGTCACATAATTCCACATGTCCCCCCTTGCTCTTGTCTAGGTGGGATAGGGGAGTGTGGAGGATGTGACATGTTTCCCCCCCTACTCACAAATGACAACATACTTTTTACAGTGATAGCTTGGATAAAATATGCTAAAGGACGACTCAATGTTTTTCTTTTTTCTCAAGTCTTTTGGCGCCCCCTACCGTTTGTTAACTGAAATGTAATCTTATAGGCCTAACGTTTGTCACACAATGTCACGAAAGGGACATCTCGCTCTCTCTCTCTCTGAGACTCCTCTCCTACCCCCTCCCTTTTTCACACAATCACAGTGCACACACACGCACACACACACAAACGTAGCCTATAAGCAGCCTACTTTTGGAAACATTTACGTTTTACTATGAAGATTAGCCTATCTGTGTGTGCTATTGATTAAACTGTTTTATCCAGCAATATAAATGAACACTAAATATACATATATAATATGTTTACAATCCATAGTCACAAAAGCGGAAAGCCAAAATGTTTGGTTTACGTTCGGTGATGCTGGATTAAACTCAATGGTATTTGCATAGACCGCGCATGATTTGATTCACCTGGGAAGGATTGGCTATACCGTCGTCACGTTGCCACTCAGCTTCACCCTTCGCACAACTGATTCACTGGCTCTGCCGCGGTGTTCAAGGTTTCCCCATAGCCTACATGTGCAACATTCTCAATTTCACAGAATCGTTGAGTATAGTCGAATAACAAGTAGACGCTCATGTGCACAGATATTGCGCCTGCTTACTGTAAGCCATTTTGCCAGTTGATGTAGCCATAAGCCATTGCCGAATCCAAATCCTCGCCAAATTTTCGTGATGGTTTGAGAAGCCGAATGGTAAGTTATGGTTATTTATACCTCAGTTGTGTGTAATTCTGCGAGCCTAAAAATAATGTAATTGTGATAGGCCAAGCATACTATAATTTATCCGAGTGTATACAGAGCTGATTAGGCTGGTATGAGCAGATATGCACACAAAGTTATGACGCAACGAGATTAACGTGCATGTAGGTGTATCATTTGTTTTGATTATTTTGGAGATGACTCGTGTATTTGCTGTCCATTGACTCGGTCGTCATAGCAGTTATAACCTGCCTGCAGACCGCGCGCGCGCGCGCGCACACACACACACACACACACACACACACACACACACACTTAGCGACTCATTAATCATCAATAGGATTCCATCCTTATCTGTCATACATAACGGATGTGATTTAAAAGCAGCGCAGGCTGACGACTAGATCGGCGACGGGTGCCTGACAGAGATAAGTGTGACACACCCGGCAAACTCGGTGAAGCTCTGCCAATAAATTCACTATTTAAACTGCAGTATGAACCCATTCTGATAAGTTTGATGGAGGCGAGTTACTCTCCACATCTAATAAGGGGTCAGAGAGTCAGAGTTCATCCCCCTCATGGGCATCACTTGAAAACCAATTATACAGTCCATCACCTAAGAGAAAGTGAGCATCTCTCTTTCTCACACTCTCTCTCTGCATCACTCTGTCTGACTGTCTTTCTGTCTCTTTCAAACACACATACACACACTCTCTGTCTGCCTCTCACTCTCTCTCTATCTCTCTCTCTGTCTCTGTGTGTCTGTTTCTCTCTCTCTCTCTCTCTCTCTCTCTCTCTCTCTCTCTCTCTCTCTCTCTCTCTCACACACACACACACACACTCACACACACACACACACACACAAACCTGTAACGGAGCACCATTCACAAGTTGCTGATTCAGTTATTTGTCCATTTATTTCCAGGCTGGAAACATCCTAATGCCAACAAACTGAGCGGACCACTCTGCATTTAAAGTAGGTGTCTGCCTTGTATGTTATGTCTGATAAATTGAATACTTGGCTTGCACACAAGGGGACTGGTCGTGTGCAGGTCCCGCTGATGTGCGAAAACATATTTTCATTCTCACATGCCCCTAGACAGACCCCAATAGTTTCAGGATCAGAATCCATTTTATTTGCCATGGTAGTTTTTACATTAGGAATTTGCTTTGGTCAATTGGTGCATAACACGGAGACACCATTAGACAGGATGCAATGATAAGACACAACAGTGCAGAGACTGTATTGTACCACAACTGTAGGGAAAATTAACTGGCTAAAGTGCCGGGGTGTTCTTTCTCAATGCAAATATAATAGAGAAAAACACAGACAAGAATGCGGCCTTTCACACTCGTCTTTCAGTCAAGCCTGTCTAGCCTACTGCCTACTACGGCACACTCCAGTCTAGCCTGTCTAGCCTACTGTAACTGAAACACTCCAGTCTAGCCTGTCTAGCCTACTGCCTACTACGGCACACTCCAGTCTAGCCTGTCTAGCCTACTGTAACTGAAACATTCCAGTCTAGCCTGTCTAGCCTACTGTAACTGAAACACTCCAGTCTAGCCTCTCTAGCCTACTGTAACTGAAACACTCCAGTCTAGCCTGTCTAGCCTACTGTAACTGAAACACTCCAGTCTAGCCTGTCTAGCCTACTGTAACTGAAACACTCCAGTCTAGCCTATCAAATTCATCATCAAGTTAATACCTGTGGTTTAATAGCATTAGCACAGGGTGTTGAGCATGATAATGTGCATGTGATCACTGTGTAGGATCTGTTTACCCAGGACACGTCTCAAAGTGGGATGTATTTGATTATGTGTCAGTCTTTCTCGGTAGTAGTATCCTGATGCTGTTCAAATACAGCGTTCAATCATTCATTGATTCGTTGGTGAGACATATAAGCCATCGTTAATCTACTGTGTAATACCGTTTTTTCAGCAGAGACATTTATATAGCTGAAGGGTCTTGCGATCGTGAGAGTCCCTGTTGAGTCGACTATAGATTCTGAATAATGTTTATGTAATCAATCTGTCTGAGTCTACGTTCGTAACCCGATTCTATTATGCGTGAGTGGTCCTCGTGTTGGATCCCGTTTGTGCTTTCAAGGCGCGCATAATGACGCCCCTTTGTGGAGACGTGGATCTGTCCCTCCCAGCTCCAGCCTGCTACCTCATGCTTCAGCGTTAGTGCAGGCTCTCCCACTCCCCCAAACCAAACCCTTCCTCCCACACCGAACACCTCCTCCTCCTGCTCCCCCCACCACCACTCTACACCCCCCCCCCCCCTCTCCTCATGGCAGGTTGCCATGGCAGCTGATTGGAATGTTCTCTCCGTCTCCAGGGTAGTGCACTTCAGACCCCCTAGGAAAGAACACAGCGACTTGTTAAAAAAGAGCGGTGTGTTTAAAAGCCACGATGTTCACTCTCCCTGGACTCTGTGCTGAGGTCATCTGACAGACTGAGTAGTTCACCTGGCATGTAGAAGAAGAAGAATTATTTGATGCGTCATACAGCATTCTAGATGCACTTGACTCAGACACACTTGTGATAATGAACAACACAGGGAACACACACACATACACATGCATCAGGGTCGCAGATGCTTCTTCTGCTCTTAACCCATCCCGTCGTCTTTTCCCCCAAGGAGAGCAGACAATACCAATTCAACTCAAAGATAGCGAAGGGGAGTCAGATTCCGCCAGGGAGTCGGGGTGTTGCCGAATTCCAACTCCCTGGCAGAACCTGGCTCCCTTTTGTTATCTTTGAGTGTTGAGTGTCTTTTGACTGTCGAAACCATAACCACAACTAGGCTATATCTGCCTCATTAAAACTACAGTTGATCCAGTTTAAGTATTACGTAATCTGGGATTCATCCCTTTTTATCTGCCAACTCTAAGCACAATAAATGTGAGGAAGGATAAATAATATAATTTCAGTCGAGATCACTTTAGTCAAAATTGACCCATTTATTAGCATGCAATAATATATACAGCATATTAATTTTTTACTCAAATGAATTCTGGCGGTGTGATCTGTTCGGGGGGCCCCCTGCCTTCCACGCATGTGGAAAGCGGCAATCTAGATGTTCCCCCCCTCCGGGCCGCTTGGCCCAGAGTGCCGGGCCGGAAGAGGGAACGGCATCTAGCCCCCTGCCTCTATGACAATCAGAGTGGGCCGCGATCGGGAAGACGTTCGGAGGTAACTCAGCCCACTAAGACCGTCAAAGAGCGCCACAGGAGGACTGCTGTACATTATATCAATCAATCAATCAAAGCTTTATTTGTATAGCGCATTTCATACCCAGAGGAAACACAATGCGCTTTACAGAGAACAAGGGAGGTGGGCATACGACCCACTCTCTACATATTCCAGAGGGAAGCAAAAAAACAGTAATCACCCGGGGGCCAGATAAGTGAGCTGTAAAAATTCTTCCCTGACCCCTCTCAACAAGGCGATCAAGCAAGCTCCAGGAGTATGTTTGTCTACCCGCTAAGAACATTTATAAAGCAATACATTGCATTAAATTACATTTCAGAGTGAGAGAGGCTAAAAGCATCATAGGAGAGAGAATATTCTACGGACATGCTACATCATCCACAGCAGACACAGGGGTATCTATCGGACTTCGGGAGGTCTGCTGGTGACAGTGGGGCATCCACTGGACCTGGTTAGAAGATAAGAGGGAGAGAGAGAGGCACTAGGGAGAGGGAAGGCAGAGGGAAGGCAGAGCAGGGTTAGTAGCACATAGAGCCATACAGACCACGCAGATATTGAAACAGGCAACCTGGGGCAAGCTCCTAGAATATATTTGTCTAATGGCTAAGAACATTTAAAGAACAGTAAATAACATTAAATTAAATTTTCGGAGCAAGAAAGGCTAAGAGCATCAGGTCCAGGCCTAAGCCGGATGTGGACTGATGTGTGTCTGTGTGTACGTGTGTGTGTGTGTACTAAATACTACGATATCCACAGCTCCGCAGCTGACACTGGACCTGGTTAGAGGATAGGAGGGAGAGAGAGAGGCACTAGGGGAGACAGAAAATGGTTAGTAGCACACTGAGTCATTGAAGCAATACAGCAGTCTGAACAGAACAAGCCTGTTTCAGGATAACCAGCTTCTGTACACTACTTGATATACATACATTGCATAGCAGGATACATACCAATGTATACAGAGGATTCACAGGTAGGTTTGAGGCTGCCTTTCTGTGTCTCAAGGTCCTAGCTAGTGATTGTAGGCTAGGTCGAAAAGGTACGTCTTGAGGTTATAGTCCCTGGCCTCCACGGGCCAGTGCTTCTTGGAGTCCGAAGGAGATACAGCCTAGTGTCTCTGCCTCCATGGTGACCGGAGGGACCGCTGGATGGCCCTTCGGAGATGTTTCGGCCCACGATCACCACGGAGCGCCACAGAGACTAAGCTAGTATAATTCGCCGGCTTCCACTAGCCGACGCATAGTGGAATACCAGAAGAAAGCAGCAATACCCCCGGAACAGAGAGCAACAACGACAACAGAGATGACATCGACAGAACACAGGCGGAGTGGGGGAGGAGGTGGGGCGAGCGCGCAGATACAGCAGTAATGGCAGAGCGGACGCAAGAGCAGAGAACGCGGAAGCAGCGAGCGCGCAGATACGAGCGATCAGCAGTAATGGCAAGAGCGAACAATGACGTGTTTTGACAGCTTAAATACATGCGCTCTAGCGAGTTGAACCAATGCTATGACAGCTGACAGTCAGCTGGTGGGTTGCGTCATACGGGGTGTGACTGATTAGCCTCTGCCGATTAGCCCGGCGTTGACATCCGTGCCTCGCCTGAAGTACGTCGGAGACTTCATACATTAATGTATTAGGCTACTTGTAAACTATTATGTAGGTTCCTATTGTAGTGCTCTCGTAGTTTATTCTCGTGGATGTTATAGGAGTAGCTAGCCATAGGTTCACTTGAGAGTGATCATCTCAAAACTTAAAATAGCCTCTTTTTTGTGACAAGCTGCTCCTTTTGTGATGTTCAGTCTGTTCAGAGTGGTGGAAACTGTATAAACACTCGCTTTGTGGGAAGAAGAGTGCAGATCGAACTAAACGTGAAGTCGGAGTCCGAATTCTTCACAAAGTATTCTGCATGATTTTCGTAATGGCTTCTTTTATGGGGGAAACCCTTGTGAACACGGGGAGAACATTCAAACTCCACACACAAAGTCCCGGGAGATAACCACACCTGCATACCTAACGACCCTGGGGAGAACGGCATTGGTGTCGACAACGTCCCAAGCTCCATGAATGAAACCCAGGACGTTCTTGCTGTGAGGCAACAGTGCTAAGGAAGTGCTAGTGCTAGCATTTTAGCTTTGAGTAGCATGTGCCACGCGCGCACGCTGAGAAGGGAGACCACCGCAAAACGGAGGTTAAGTGTTAAACGATTATGTCGAGGAGTGTTTGCTCTCCTCTCTCACACACCGTCGCTAAGCCTCATTACACCCAGCTTTTACTGCTGTCCTGTCGCTACTGAAACAAATAAACAGCGCGTAGAGACGGAGAGAGGACCTTTGACATCCCTCTCTGTCATCTGGCTAATTACTCTCTTTCTCCATCCTTTCTGGTGAGTGGTGAGAGAAACAGAGTTAGAGGGGGCCGTTGGAGGAGGGAGGTTAGAGATGGAGAGAGGGAGGAACAGAGGGAGGGAGAGAGAGGGAGGGAGAGAAACAGAGGGGGCCGATGGAGGAGGGAGGTTAGAGATGGAGAGGGTGAGAGGGAGGGGGAGAGAGAGGGAGAGAGAGAAGTAGGCTGATGGTGAAATCTACCACAGTGATTTATATATATATATATATTTTTTTTTTTTTATGTGATGCAATTAAGCAGAATTCCGTGAGGCGGAACGAGGACTAGTCTCGCTGTGGAAAACAGAATCACGGCCTATCCAACTGGCCCCCCACCTAGGCTACTGAACCCCGCCATGCCTGTCTTTGTTCTAGCATCGCCATCACACTCTGTTCTCCAAAAAAGCTCTTCTTTGTGAGGTGGGAATATAACCGGCTCACTGGGATTGCCCTTTAAAACATGTTGCGATGTAGGCAACATGTTCTGCACTTGTCAGCATAATGGCAAGGTTACTTCAACGTGACATTACAGTTATAACTCTGTGACAACGTTAGACTACCTACAACATCACATTTTATAACACCCAGGGGGAGGTTGATATATTATACAGGTGGTGTGTGTGTGTGTGATACAGTACAATATTTAAAGGTTAAATATGTTCTTGCTTCGGGTACACTGTGTGCACGGTCTCAAAACGGTGTGGCCGTAATGGACCAACAAAAGTGTTCTAGCATGACATTGCTATAGCAACAGTCTTTGTACAAAGTGACTGACCATTATGTCTAAATCCAGAGAATAGCTTTAGTTTTGGCAATTCACCAAGCTACCCTGACAGTCTCTCATTGAGGAAAAGGTTCTCTCTCTGGGACACTGTCTCTGTTTGTTAAGAGCATGATGGCAGGCAATCTGAATGCATTACGGAGTGACCGTACCCCATTCCATTCACTGGTCTCTCCACACAGGCTAATTTTAGATTTTTCTCTGTCTGAGGGTTAGGGTTAGGCTCACTCTGTCTCTCCTCGCAAATCTATGGCTGGAAAAAACATTTTCTCCCATTAATACTGTTTGTCTGTCTGTCTGGCTGTTTGTCTGCCTGAGTGTGTGTGTGTGTGTGTGTGAGTGAGTGAGAGAGAGAGAGAGAGAGAGAGAGATATGTGTGTGATCTCTTCAAGGCTGAGCTGATGAGAACATATCCAGTACTTCCTTTTCTAGCGGCCTGGTTAGGGATTGTGGGGTGGGACTGTTCAGGAAGAGAGGCAGACACAGACACTCACCGCGCAACATTACTGAGAGAACTGCTCGGCTACAACCCAGTATAAGGGTTCGCTGCCTTGCTCAAGGGCAACAACGGCAGCTATGGTCAGGTGGACTTGGTGATATCAAGCAGCAGGATCAAACCCCGCCAACCCCAACCCTTTACTCGGGACTCTGGATTTGAACCGGGGACCTTTCAGTTGCTGGCCTAATTCTGTGAGCGCAAGGCTGCTGCCACAGACAGGCTACAACATGGTGCACTTTACAGGCTTATGTGGGAGGGTTGTTATTATGAATCAGTGCATTTGAGCTTATCTCTGCTCTCCTCTTAACGTAGAAGAGGAATCCCTGGTAGAATAAGCTAGCTACTGTAGCTAGCTAGCCTAGCCGCAATAGCTAATTCACCCCAGACTTTAAAGCACTGTAGTAGTGTGCCCTCAGGATACTACTGTATGAGGTAATCTATCAAACATTAATGACCCCATCTAGCCATGAATGACCCCAGTGAATCCACGCAGAGAAGGAGGAGGAGGAGAGAAGTGGTGGTAGCTACAACCGTGAGGGTAGCCTAGTAAAGAAAGTGGTACAGTATAGAGAAACGAGAGCTGACAGTTCGGCCGCATTCGCCATCAAGTGCGGCTAGCTTGCAATAGCAAAGCCAGCTGCGCAGTGTAGCTCACTACCTAATAGTGGACTAGGACAAGGAGATGAGCGCTGCTGGTATTGTTAGTGCTTATGGTGTTCTAGCCTGTAGCATGCTAGCCTCCGAGCGTTGCTTGCTACCCCTATGCCATTTGTGGCAGCCCTGTGAGCAGATTGACCCGCACTGTGTGTTTTGTGTGCAGCAGAGAGGGGTTTTATATCGCAACATAAACCGTTACCCCCCCCCCCTCATCTCCCTCTCTCTCTCTCTCTCTCTCTCTCTCCCTCTCTCTCCTCTCTCCCTCTCTCTCTCCATCTCCCTCTCTCTTCTCTCTCTCTCTCCCTCTCTGTCTCCCTCTCTCTTTCCCTCTCTCTCTCTCCCTCTCTCTCCCTCTCCCTCTCTCTCTCCAAGGACTTCCTCCACCTCAGGCAGGCTCCAGTGGCTCAGCCGGCAGCAGCTAACGAGTGGGGGGGGAGACGTGGGGGGAGTGGGGGAGAGTGGGTAGAAGCTGGCTGAGAGCAGACTGCAAAAGCGCCAGATAAGGCAGTGAGAGAAGAGGGGGGGGGGCTAGAGGTGTGTGTGTGTGTGTGTGTGTGTGTGTGTGTGTGTGTGTGTGTGTGAGGTAGAGAGAGAGAGAGAGAGAGAGAGAGAGAGAGAGAGAGAGAGAAAGACTCGCTTCTAAACAATAGCAGTGGAGAGGATAGCAGTGTGAACCGGGTGGTTCTGTAGGAGGGAGGATACACAGTCAGTTCAGCTTCATTCCTCCAGGAGGGAGACAGAGCGCCATGGCAGCCCTCTCTGTGTGACTACCATAACATGTCCGCCTTGTAAATACTGCAGGGCGCCCACCAAGTACAGGACTTCCTGGAACCTCTAGACCAGACAGGATCCAGGTCAGTCATGGTTATGTTGAATTGGGGCCTATAGCTATAGTGCCCGAATTGTCGTGGTGTTTTATGGTGGAATATCCGCCTAGTGTTCAATTGTATTTAATTAGCTTTGTAACTAATGTAACAGCGTGAGATATTGTGTGTGAGTGCGTGTGTGAGTGCGTAAGTGTGTGTGATGTTTAAGACTCAGCGGTGATGATGATTAACAGCAAAGACTGTGAGAGACCGCCTGCTGCAGACAGGGAAACCTCCAACAATGATCTATGCAGCACGGCCACAGGACGGCCTCCGCGCTTTCTGGGAGGGGGGGGTGCAGCTTCGTTCTGCTCCTGTATACAGTCCTGTATGTACCCCCCCCCCCCCTCCCTAGAACGGAGTGATGGAAGATGGAGGGAGGGGCAGGAGATGGATTCTCTCAGGACACTGGGAGCAACAGGATAATGTAAGTGAAATGGAGAGAGAGAGACAGAGGGAGAGAAAGAGGGAGAGAGAGCAAGAGCGAGAGAGAAAGAGAGAGAGAGAAAGAGGGAGAGAGAGAAAGAGGGAGGGAGAGAGAGAAAGAGGGAGAGAGAGAGAAAGAGGGAGAGAGAGAAAGAGGGAGAGAGTGAAAGAGGGAGAGAGAGAGAAAGACAGAGAGAAAGAGGGAGAGAGAGAGAGAGGGAGAGAGAGAAAGAGGGAGAGAGAGAAAGAGGGAGAGAGAGAGAGAGAAAGAGGGAGTGAGAGAGAAGAGAGAAAGACGGAGAGAGAAAGAGGGAGAGAGAGAAAGGGGGGGGGGGTGATGGGGGGGGGGCTGCATTGCTCTGCTGCATGATGTCATCATATCATACCGTACTGTAGTTCACCGAGGGACACGCCAGGGCAGCAGGAGAGGGTCTATCTGGCCGCTGCTCGTCCCGAAATCCCAGCATTGCTTTGAAGACATCACCCAGAGACCCCGGCTGGGTACAGACACAACTCCAGCTCTGTGGAAATGTCCATCACCTGCTTTTGACTGATTATGAGAACTTGTGTCCTTTTAAATATCATGCCTTTATTTATTTCTTGCTCTGCTACAGTATGTCAGCTATTTGATGTCTTATCTCTAAAAAAAGAAATACAGGAGAGTACTCAAATCACCATAGCAACCACACTCTTCTATTATATATATATATATATATATATATATATATATATATATATATATATATATATATATATATATAATAGAAGGTGGGGCAGTGCATCCTGGGTATTGGAGGACTATAGATGTGTGAACAATGAGAGCAGCAGACCCTTACACACGTCCTCATCCATTTTGTGTATTAGTCTTAGTGATAGGCCAGCTGCCATTGAAGGGTCCCTTCTCATTCACCCTCAGTGATTATAAAAAGTGAGATAAAGCTGTTTAATTTGATTAAGGGGGACAGGGAGAGAACTAGACCACAGCCGGGAATCACAAGGTTAAAACATGGCTCTGATAGCTGCATGCCAAACATTACTATTACATAATGTGTAATCTAATGCTTGTGGCTGACCTTCAAACTAATGTTTGACAGTACCAACCCCCTCACACACAGACACACACACACACACACACACACACACACACACACACACATACACATGCACACACACGCATGCACACACACACGCACTTGCGCACACACACACAAACACACACACATACACTGGCAACTGCTGTTAATACAAATCAGGCAGATTTGTTTACATCAAGATTGCTCTCAAACAACCACAGTAGTAAATATATGCATTAGGCAGCAGAGATCACGGCAGTGGAAGGAACACATGTGTTGTAGTGAGAGTTGATCACAGCAGAAACTCTGATGTCCCCATCCCCCATTATAATAACATTTATTATGCGGCCATACCTACAGTAGCTTGTGTGTGTGTGTGTGCGCGCGTGTGTGCGTGCGTGTGAATGGGTTTCGAGGGGCCGTGATTTGAAAACATTTGTCCCACGCAAATCAAATCAGACATCCTCTGCTGGCCACGAGAGATCTTGTGTTCGTATGTGTATGTATTCACGTATGTGTATGTATTCATGTATGTGTATGTATTCACGTAGCACTCCAACTGGAATGCTCTGCAAAAAAAAAAAAACTGAAACTGGAAAAAAGTCATCTCCATTTCCTCCTTTAAAGATGCCATCTCAGACATTCTCACTGATTCCTGCAACTGTTTTTCCTCCAGGTAATGTCCCCCTAACATTCACGTGTCCTCTCCCCATATTGCCTATTTCCGTTCGTTATTTGCTTGTTTGTGTCTTTGTGTGCTTTTGTTTGGTTGTTTGTTTGGTTGTTAGTATTGTTGATGTTTGGATGCTATTGTTGTGATGTGTTTTTTGTGTCTATGATTAGTTGTTATTGTTGATGTATTTTGTGTCTATAAGTTTTTATTGTTGATGTATTTTGTGTCTATTAGTTGCTATTGTTGATGTATTTTTCTACTTTTAACCTGTGTTTATCCTCGCCTGTCCCCTCAAGTGGCTGCTGTCACTACTCAGGCCGCCATTGTAAATGAGAATCTGTTCTTAATTGACTTGCCTGTTGAAATAAAGGTTGAACCAAGGAGCAAGGTAGCAGGTTTATGCACATTGAAGTGTGTGTACTTTACCATAACCTTCATCCCAAGTTCAGCCAGACCCAGCTCTGGACCTCGACCACGCTTTTGACGTGACTCTGCCCAGCGAGCGGTAAGATGACGTAGCTCTGCTGACTCAGCCTGGGACCAGACTTTCCAATCTGCCCACTCCACCAGTTGACTGATTCTTAGGTCTCGCGTTGCTATACGAAACAGCTGTTTCTCCAAGTATGAAATGATCGGTCCAATGGGTGCCGCAAAGTCGAATCTCCCCTCCCCCATGGAAATCGTCTAGAGTGGAAGCAACGTCAGACTCAGGATCTCATGTGTAACGAGTTGACAATCCGGTCTGATATCAGGCTACTGCTGTCTGTGTTGACGCAGGGGCGGACGGTGGGCGGGACTTCAGGATGAGTGGCATCTTAAAGAGGAAGTTTGAGGAGGTGGACGGCCCCTCCCCCTGCCTGTCTCTGCGGGGGTCTGATGACGAGGTGTCGGCCAGTGACAGCGGTAACAGCAGCGACAGCGTCAGCCCCGCCCCCCTCGCCAGTATGTCATGCACCTACTTACTGTGAACTCTCTCTCTCTCTCTACCTCTCTACCTCTCTCTCTCTCTACCTCTCCCCCTCTCTCTCCCTCTCTCTCTCTCCCTCTCTCTCTCTCTCCCTCCCTCTCTCTCTCTCTACCTCTCTCTCTCCCTCTCTCTCTCCCTCTCCCTCTCCCTCTCCCTCTCTCTCTCTCTACCTCTCTCTCCCTCTCTCTCTCTCTCTCTCCCTCCCTCTCTCTCTCTCTCTCCCTCCCTCTCTCTCACTCTCCCTCCCTCTCTCTCTCTCTCTCTCACTCTCTCTCCCCTCTCTCTCTCCCACTCCCTCTCTCTCCCTCTCTCTCTTTCTTCCTCTCTCTCTCCCTCTCTCTCTTTCTTCCTCTCTCTCTCCATCTTCTGGGCTACTCTTTCTCTCCATCTTTCTGAGTGACTGTTTCTCTCTCTGCCAGTCTGTCTGAGTGACTTTCGCCCCCTCTTCTCCCCTCCTCTCTATCCCTCTCCCCCCTCCTCTCCTCCTCCCCCCTCCCCTCCCTTAGCTTCTTCCGTTCTGAGGAGAGAGAAGTGTGCGCGCGGCCGCAGCGTGAGCTTTGAGGGCGTGACCGTGTACTACTTCAGCCGGCGCCAGGGCTTCACCAGCGTGCCCACGCAGGGCGGCAGCACCCTGGGCATGTCCACGCGCCACTGCTGGGTCCAGCGCTTCACCCTGGGCCAGTTCGCGCTGGAGCAGGAGAGTAGCCACCGGGACATGCTGCGAGACCACCTGAGAGAGGAGAGACTCAGCGCCATCAAACTCAAGGTGGGCGGCGGCCAGGCGGTCCCAGAGGCGTCCGGCGCGGTCCAGTACGGCACGTTGTCCAGTCCGACACGCGGACAATTTGCCTCAAGCTGAATAATATCAAATATAGATCCAGATCTAAAATATGTTAGTCTGCAGAATATGCTCCACTCCTAGCCTGTCCTGCACCTAATGATGTCTGAACTGAGTGTAAGATAAGAGTGTTATGCAAAAAAAGGGGGAGGCAAATACAGTTGTGTGGAGCCTTTCATTAATAATCCAGGCAGAAAAGGAGCTGCACAGTCATATACGAATGCACCATTATAATGAAATTGCAGTGAGGCACTTCAATATAGCAGGAAGTCTTTCCCCTGCCTCCCAAAGTAGCCCACCTTCCGTAGTGAAGAGAACTGGATGTTCCCACACCTCGCTGAAAAACGCCATTTTTCTGAAGCTGAACGTACTAAAGCTGTAACGTCATTAGTTATCAAGGACAGCATTGTAAATAAGTGTTGTGAGGTGCTTTGCAGGTGTCATCCTCTAGGCTTTTATCGTACTGTGTTATTTTTAAACCACAAATAAATAAATGAATAAAATCCATCATCACACTGGGCGAAGGGTTCCGAACGCAGTGTCAGGCTCTTAGTTTTCAATAATCACCGGCTGGTCGTATGTTATCCTGCTTATTCCACGGCTACTTACCAACGACATTAATAGCCTACACAGAGACAAAATATTGATACATATATATTTCATTTTGTTCATTATAAATTCTTGTTTACAAAGACATTATCGGCTTCAGCTACGAGTCCCAGCAACGCGTCCCTAGCAACTCTTGGTTCCGTGCAGTTTCCGTGTGTCTGGGCAATATTCATTTTTCGAAAAGCCAACCGTTATGTTTAGAATGTTCAGCAACTTTCAGACAACCTCCAACTGTCTGCCATAGACATAATGTTTTGCCCTTGGCAGCAGTGATTATTGCTCCAAGCCTAATTAACCTGTAGAATGCACAATTGTCCAATCAGGATAGAGTATTTCAGAGAGCCGTGTAATAATTATTGCCATGACCCAACAGTGTGAAAACCTACCCGGCAAAAACCTAACTGAATCTGAATTCTATCACGGTTTGTCCTCAGCTCACCAAGAACGGCACGGTGGCGTCGGATGAGGCCGAGTCGCTCACCGCGGACGACATCCCGGAGGAGGAGCTGGACCTGGACAACGCGGAGGTGGACGACTACTTCTTCCTGCAGCCGCTGACCACCAGGCGGCGCCGCGCCCTGCTGCGGGCGTCCGGCGTGCGGCGCATCGACGCGGAGGAGAAGCGCGAGCTGCGAGCCATCCGCGTGTCACGGGAGGAGTGCGGCTGTGCCTGCAGGGGGCGCTGCCACCCCGAGACCTGCGCTTGCAGCCTGGCCGGCATCCAGTGCCAGGTAAATGGAGCTGTGGTGAGGGCCCTCCACTACTACCAACAACCACCTGTCTGTGTGGCTATCTGTCTGGCTGTCTGTCTGGCTCGGTGTGTGCGAGTCTGTCTGGCTGGCTTGGTGTGTGTGTGTTGTAGGCACCCGGCAGGGCAGATAGAGGGGGAGCACAGCAACAGAGGTCCAGACAGGGAGCTAGTCCGCGCTCAATACGCATTTATTTAGCCAACACCAAAGTAGGCAAAAATTGGATTAACTCAACAAAAAGGGTTTGCCTGGCATTCGTCTGAGGGGTCCGTCAGCAGGGCTGCATAGGTCCTCCGACACTGGATTTATGGTTCTTCCTGAGGTTAAACAGAGAGAAAAATGGGGTTAGGGAACGGTAAGTAAATCTCATCTTCACCCCGTGAAGTTCAACTTACTGAGTCCTGAGACTCCCGTTTGTTCCTCTGCCCTCGGCTTTTGAAGGCTGACTCCTCATTATGGTAATTCCCCCCCAGCAGCCATGTGGCAGGGTTGCCCTGGTAACCAAGAAGGGCCAGTAGACTCACCACCTGGCCATGCTGTCCATGGTGCTGAACGGTGTCTCCCATGGCAGCCTGGTTGGCGGGGTTTTTGGTGTACCTGTGGCGCTGTCCATGGTGCTGAAGCCCGGTGTGGAGCGCGGAGGTGACGCCCCGGAGCGCTCCTGTGGCAGCGTCCCGCGGGCTCCCGGCCAGGAGGATGCCACATTGCCCCCCCCCCCCCTCGGACCGAGGCCGGGGTCGGCACCGCGGAGCCCCAGGAAGGAATCCCGGCGGGACAGCACGTCGCCGTTGCCGTGGGCCAGGCCAGGCCGGTGCCACACCTGGAAGTCGAAGTCCTTTAGGCTCAGGGGTGCGTGATCAGCGATGAGGCGGAACCTACGGCCCAGGAGGTAGTATTGGAAGTGACCCAGGGGCCATTTGATTGCCAGGGACAGCAGCTTCCGGCTGGCGAAGACCACTGGGTGCTCCTCGTCGCCCCAGGCCCACGTCGGAGGCATCGGTGTGAACCACGAATAGGCAGTCGAAGTCGGAGGTGAGGACGGGTTCCTGGCACAGGGCCTGCCCGAGGGTCTGGAAGGCCTGGGTAGGCTCTGGCCCCAGCTTCACCTTGTCCGGGAGGCTCTTCTGGGTCAGGTCGTGCAGGGGTGCCGCCAGGGTGACAAAGCCCGGGATGAATCGCTGTAGTACCCTACCAGCCCCAGAAATGACCTCACCTGGTGCTTCGTCATCGGGTTTGGCCAAGAGGTGATGGCGTCGACTTTCCTCTCTTAGGGCCGGACGCAGCCCCGGCCAATGTTGAACCCGAGGTAGGAGGCCTCCTCCAGGCCCAGCCTATACTTTCGGACGTTGGCGGTCAGACCTGCACGGCGGAGGGCTCGCAGGACAGCCCGGAGATGGGACAGGTGGACCTCCCAGGCGCCGCTGTCCACCATGATGTCGTCGAGGTAGGCCGCCACGCGTACTCCCGGTGTGGTGTGAGAACCCGGTCCATCAGCCATTGGAAGGTCTCGGGGGCCCCATGCACTCCGAACGGCAGCACGGTGTATTGGAACTGGCCGTCGGGGGTCATGGACACCGTTTTCTCCTTCGCCTGGGGAAAGAGGCACCTGCCAATAGCCTTTGGTTAGGTCGAGGGTGGAAATGAACCGGCCGGGCCTAGCCGCTCGATGAGCTTGTCCACCCAGGGCATGGGGTAGGCATCGAGCCGTGATATCTCGTTAAGCTTCCTGAAATCATTGCAAAAACGCCAGGAGCCTTCGGGTTTAGGGACTAGGACTATGGGGCTGGACCAGGGACTATGGGACTCCTCGATCACGCCTCGGTCTAACATGGTCTGTACCTCCGTCTTTATGGCTTTCCTCCGGGCCACAGGGATGCGGTAGGGCCGAAGGCGAATGTACTGGCCTGGTGGTGTGTGGATCTCGTGGTGGACCAGGGTGGTGCGGCCCGGCAGGTCAGAGAAGATGTCCTGATTCTGCATAACTAACTCCTTTAGGTCCTGCACCTGGTCGGGTCCCAGTTGTTCTCCCCGAGGTACCTCTGGTGGGGTCGGGCTGGTCAGGAAGGCGGTCACCACGTCCCCCGCGGGCTCGTCTGGTTCCTGGTACATTTTCAACAGGTTAACATGGTAGATTTGGGTGGGTTTCCACCTACCTGGCTAACAGACCCGGTAGTTGACCTCCGACACCCGTTCAATCACCTCGTACAGTCCCCTCCACCGGGCCAATAACTTGCAGTCGACCGTGGGCACGAGCACCAACACCTTGTCGCCAACCTGGAACTCCCTTAGCTGGGCCCCGCGGTTGTAGGTTCGGGCCTGGCTCTGCAGGGCCCGCTCAAGGTTCTCCCAGACCAGTAGCCATACCTGCCGGAGCTGTTGCTGCATGGTGTCCACGTGTTCGATCACTGTCCGGTGGGGCGAGGGCCGGGTCTCCCAGGCCTCTTTGGCGACATCGAGGAGTCCTCAGGGTCTTCTCCCGAACAGCAGCTCGAACGGTGAGAACCCTGTCGAGGCTTGGGGCACTTCACGGATAGCAAACAACACATACGGCAGCAACTGGTCCCAGTCTTTTGCGTTCACCTCTGTTACCTTCTTGAGCATGTGTTTGAGGGTCTTGTTGAAGTGCTCCATGGGCCGTCCATCTGAGGGTGGTACATGGACGTCCTCAGCTGCTTGACCCATAGGAGCTGCAACACCTCCTTCAGGACTGAGGACATAAAACATGAGCCTTGGTCAGTTAGTACCTCTTTGGACACCCCCACCCGACTAAAAAATAGGACTAGCTCCCGGGCAACCGCCTTGGCTGTGGCGGCCTGGAGTGGGAGAGCTTCGGGATAGCGGGTGGCGCAGTCGACAGATGTAGCTGTGTCTGCGACCAGACTTGGGTAGCGGCCCAACAATGTCCATCGCTATCCCGTCTAAGGGCACCTCGATGATGGGGAGGGGAACGAGGGGGTTGCTGTAGTGGGGCTGGGGTGCATGCAGCTGGCAGGTCTCAGCGCTGACAGTGTTGGACAGCGGCCTGTTTCACCCTGGGCCAGTAGAACCGGGCCAGTATCCTCTCCTGGGTTTTGTCCATCCCCGGGTGGGCTCCCAGGATGTGGTTATGCGCCATGAACAGCACCTTGGTGACAAAACACTTGGGGACAACCAGTTGTTCCACAACGACATCGTTCTGTTCAACCACACTGTATAGGAGTTTGTTCTTGGTGCAAAAGTAGGGGGGAACGAGGGGACTTTTCCGTCGTGCGCCTTGACGTTACTCCAGGCGTGGCGCAGGTTTTCATCCTCCAATTGCGCCATTGCAAAGCGGCCTGGTGGTCGCCCCTGGTCAGCTTCGGAGACCGGGAAGTCCGAGAACAGTCAGCGGGGAACTGTTGGCCTCCTCGGGGAGTGGGTCGGTGTCAAGGAGGCCAGAGGCTTCCTCTGCCTCGGACTCCGAGTCTGGCTCGGCGGAGTGTCCTCCCGAGGAAGGAGAGGAGCGTCCCGTGCTGGCGTCTGATGTGGACAGAGCCAGCTGGGAGACAAGGCACACCGGTTTCTTCTTCCGGGGAAGGCGCCGCTGGACTTGGCCCGCTCCAGGGGCTGACAGGAGGCAGGCATAAATCGGGCGGTCACGGCCCACCAGCAGGGGGGCCGGGAGTCCGGGCACCATGCTTTCCGGCATGGAGAAGGAGCCCCGGGGAGGGGGCACCTCCACGGTGGTGGTCGGGTAGGTCTGGGTGACGCCGTACACACACCCCACCTCGATTTCCAAACCGGGGTTGCCGGTGGCGAGATCCGCCCGGATCAGGGTGACACCACTGCCGGTGTCCACCAAGGCGAACATGTCCCCTGATAGGCCAAACAGGTGGTCAGCAGCACTGGTCTGGGGCCTCTGCGGTCGTCACCTCCGCTGGTCGACTTCATGGTCACATCCTGTTGGGGACATTGTTGGGCTAGATGGCCTGCCTCTCTGCAGGCAAAGCATCTCCAGAGCTCCGTCTGGCTTGGTCCCCTTCTCTGTGGTGCCTGGGTTCCCTGTTGGTCGGTCCGGGGCGTACGCGGGGGTTCCCGCCTGGTTCTCTCCACGGTTTCCTCCTGTTGCCGGCGGGAGCTGGAGGCCATGAGCTGTTCGGTGGCCTGGATACTCTCCAGGACCTCCAGCAAGTCCTCGACGGAGACGGGGTGCTGGAGGGCGGTTTGTCGGCGGGCTGCCGGTGGGAGGGCCCTCAGGGTCCGGGTCCAGGACCAGGCGGTCGACGGCGGTGGGTCCCGTCCCGGTGGTAAGCCACCTCCTAGTGAGACGGGTTAGCTGGGTCATCTGGCTCCGCACCGACCCCCGGAGGTCGATCTCCCAGTCATGCCACTGTTGAGCTCTCACCTAGAGGTTCACCCCGTACAGGGAGAGGATAGCGGCTTTGAGGGTGGGGTAGTCGGCGGCCTCATCCTGCCCAAGGTTGTAGCAGGCTCTCCCGGTTGGCCGTGCGCTCGAAGAGTTCCAGGTAGGCCTCAATGTCGTCGTCGGGTGCCGAGTCTGGACATGAGTTCATGCCCTCCTGCAGTTGTGTGCCTGTGACCAGAGTAACACCTCCCATCTGGAATCCAACGAGATGAGGGAAGAGAATAGAAAAAAAAAGTTAAGTAAATCTTGTCTTCACCCCGTCAAGTTCAACTTACTGAGTCCTGAGACTCCCGTTTGTCCCTCTGCCCTCGGCTTTTGAAGGCTGACTCCTCATTACGGTAATTCCCCACTGCTGCCGTCGCCGCTCTCGAGGGTTGATTAGGGAATTGGCAGCAGCCATGTGGCAGGGTTGTCCTGGTAACCGCTGTCCATGGTGCTGAACGGTGTCTCCCGTGGCAGCCTGGTTGGCGGGGTTTTTGGTGTACCTGCGGCGCTGTCCGTGGTGCTGAAGCCCAGTGTGGAGCGCGGAGGTGACACCCCGGAGCGCTCCTGTGGCAGCGTCCCGTGGGCTCCCGGCCAGGAGGATGCCACATTGTGTGTGTGTGTGTCTGCCTGTCTGCCTGTCTGTCTGTCTGTCTGTCTGTCTGGCTGGCTGGCTGTGTGTAAGACAGTGAATGTCTTTGTTTGACTTCATCCGTCTGGCTGGCTGGCTGTGTGTCTCTGTCTGTCTGGCTGTCTGGCTGTCTATTTTCCACGTCTCAGTTTGTCTCTATAACTACTTTATATCAGTCTGCCGGTCTGACAATCTTTTGTTTTTCTAATGTAAACGTAATTCTGATTCACATAATACATAACATGTGTACCAGTCTTTTGTCAGCTGCATCTACCTACATGTCAGTATCTAAAGTAGTCACATTTAACCCAGACTTATGAGCCAGGCACTTACTGTAACCTGAAGTACCGTATCTCGCGTTTATCTCGCGCGCCACCTCAGTCTGGTCCGATCAGTGTTACAAAGTGAACGGCGCTAACGGTAGGAACTGATCAAGTGTGATGTGGGGGCGGGGGGGACTGTGTTCCCAGGTGGACCGGATGTCCTTCCCTTGCAGCTGCAGCCAGGGTGGCTGCGGCAACACGTCCGGGAGGGTGGAGTTCAACCCCGTCCGCGTGCGCACCCACTTCCTGCACACCATCATGAAGCTGCAGCTGGAGAAGAACGGCGAGCAGCTGCCGCCGCATGCCCCCAACGCCTACCGCGGAGACGTCCCCGCCCACAGCGGTCCGCAGTGCCATCTGACGGACCCGGCGCCGCAGACTCACATCATGCATTTGCAGACCGCCAACAACGCAGACCGACACGAAGACGAGGAGGAAGAGGAGGATGACGACGATGACGATGATGATGATGATGATGATGATGATGAAGAAGACTATGAAGACGAGGAGGATGACGGTGGGAGTAGTTTATGCAGTGGCCTTTCAGACTGCAGCACCCACAGCCTAGAAACGAGTGACGAGGAGGAGGAGGAGGAAGATGAGGATGACTGGGAGTGCTCAGACGATGGATGGAGCGTCCCCCCAGTTCCCCAGACAGAAGTGCTTCCTCTCTGCTCTGCGTTGGGTTTCTCAGACCACGCCTGCCCCAAATCTCACCGCCACGGGCCGTCAACAGAGTCTCGCCAGACGGACAGCTCCGCGAGCGCAGCACACACCCCGCACACCCCGACCCAAGCCTCCAGAGAGCTCCCCAACGCGGGGGAGACCACACCATCACTCCCCAACATAGAGGAGCCCACGGCATCCAGGGAGCGGCCTGAGACCCCCTCCCAGCCACCGCACACAGACAACCGCAGGCAGACAGAGGGAGAAAATGGAAATCACCCTGGAAGCCCCTCCGCAGAAGCTCCTGCAGGCACGGCGAGATCCTCAGGCACCCAGGAAGGCAACGTCGCCCCCGGTGGTGAGACGGTTAAATCGCACGATCAGAGGCGCGCCCAGAACCTTCTGACCAAGAATCCACACCCTGAGCTATCACTCACTGTGGGGACTGGGGAGAATGAAAAAGAGGGGTCCTTCAATGGGATGACAGAGGTGTCCTCTCTGCCTTACCAAAAAGGCTGCCCAGGGTTAACAGGAAGCATTTTTTAAGACACTCAAGGATAGTGTACTACTTACTGTATGAGTCCTTGAATGTAATCTCATTTCCACGATATGTCAGTAATATCATGACTTTATCTTCACATGAAATGAAACAGCAGGTTGAATAACAGGTTTGACCGATCTGAGACTTAAGATTGACCAGGAGACTTCCGGTTAAGCGCTGAGAAAGATGGCAGCATAAGATAGAGCTCCTACCAGTCAATGACAAAAAGAAGCTCCCTGGCAAATGATAAATAACGAATTCAATACTAAATTCAACAAGGAATGAACGGGGGTAGCCGACGAAGTCGAAGGGACACAGGAAAACGAGAGAAAATGCACGAAATCGACAAAAACACGGAACGTGAAGAAAATGGCGGCGAAACCGACGCCCAGGCAGAGGCGCAGACGCTATGCAAAGGCTTCGCTGATATTACCAAAGAGATCCGTGAACTCAAACAAGACATGAATAATAATCTAACGGCCATGAAAGAAGAACTAAATACTAATTTCAGGCAGGAATTCTCCAATTTTAAGGAAGAGATTACCAACCAACTTAAAGCAAACAACGACGAGCTGCAGGACCAGAAGAAAAGTATCGGAGAGGCCGAAGTACGCATCGACGAGCTCGAGACATGGAACATGGACGCCAAGGAAGCCCTTCTGACAGCACTTCAGGGACAGAGGGAACTCAAAGACAAGTTGACCGACTTAGAGGGGCGCTCAAGGCGAAACAATATACGCATATTCGGGATCCCCGAGGGTAAAGAAGGTGACTCTGTTCCCCGCTTTATTGAGGATTTACTCCGGAGCGAGCTAACACTGCCAGACGGGACCAACTTGTCGATTCAGCGGGCGCATAGAGCGGCAGCTAGGAAGCCCGCTCCCGGGGAAACACCGCGTTCCGTAATAGTTAACTTCCTCGAGTTTGAAACGAAGGAGATGGTGCTAAAGAAGGCTTGGCAGAAACGGGTGAATCTAGATGGCAAACCACTATTCTTCGACCACGACTATGCTACCGAGGTGGTGCAGAAAAGGAAAGCATACGCCGAAGTAAAGAAAGTTTTGAAAGAGAAAGGCATCAGATTCCAAACGCCGTTAACGAGGATCAGGATACACTGGGCTGACGGATCCAAACTCTACGACAACGCGGTGGACGCAGCGGGAGAAATGAGAAAAAGAGGCCTGGATGTCCGGAGCAAAGAAGCCGTAGGGAGACGCACGTTGGAGGAACGGATACAAGGAGCATCGCAGTGGCAGCGCGCCGGAGACCCAGGTGGACAAAACGAACTGTCACGACGCGTACAGGGAAGACTACATGAGTACCGGAGATGAAAAAGGAGCATTTGAAAGATAAGGGAGGTAACGTAGCCTAGCATGGTCGAGTCATCTGTTTATAAACACAGGCATAGATTAACGTTAGTCATAAACTCTGTGCACTTTAATCAAGGACTTCTTTAATCAAAAACCGGACTGGTAGAGCAAGATTTGTGAAATGTTGGACATTACTAGACGGAAGGGAGGACCATTAGGGTCACCCATCACTAGTGAGGGGCTCCGCCTTGATAGTAGGATTTCCCCCTCTCCTCCCAACAGGGATAAGGGCTTAGTTAAAGAAGCCCACTGTTATCGGAAGCACATGTTCAAGTGTTTTTGTGTTATTGTTCTTAATGTTGTTTATGTTAGAAATGTCAGTGGGAAAGTGGAACAGTTAGTGAAAGGGCAAGATGCAACCTAACCATATTAAAGTGGTGTCTTTAAATGTAAATGGGTTGAATAATCCAAAGAAAAGGGGGAAGGTTTTTGCAAAGTTAAAAAAGGAAAGAACACAGGTCACTTACTTACAGGAAACACACTTATCAGATCAAGAACATGAAAAATTAAAACGGTTTGGATTTAATAATACATTCTATAGCTCATATAAAGGGGGAAGTAGGAGGGGGGTGGCAATTTTAATAGCTACTACAACACAGTTTGAGAACATAAAAGAAATAAGGGATAAAGAAGGGAGGTATATTTTAGTTAAAGGAAAAATGGAGGATCAAATGGTTACGATGATAAATGTTTACGCACCCCCGGAAAGTGGCAAGCCTTTTTTTAAGAAATTATTTGAAGTCATCGCCCAAGAAACGGAAGGGATATTGATATGTGGGGGGGATTTTAATGTAATCTTGAACCAAAATTTAGATACTACTAGTATAAAGAAACATACAAAAAATCAGTTGACTCGATATGTTAAAACTGCATTAATAGAATTGGGAATAGTAGACATATGGAGAGAACTACACCCACTCGAGAAGGATTACACCTACTTTTCGCCCCCTCACTCGGTCTACACAAGAATAGATTACTTTTTGATGAATACAGTAGATAGATTCAGAGCAGAGGAATGCAAGATAGGAGTAGCGGATGTATCTGACCATAGTGCCCTCTACCTAACTCTAAACTTAAACAGTAGGAGGAAGAATACAACCTGGAGGATGAATGTCAGTATCCTGAACGACACAAGTTACATAGATGAGATTAAAAAGGAGATAAGATTCTATAGGGAAGAAAATGAAAATGGGGAAGTAGATTCCACTATCATATGGGATGCTATGAAGGCAGTGATGCGTGGCAAACTAATATCCCGAACAGCATACCTTAAAAAATCAAGACTGGCATTATATCAGGAGAAGATTGGAGAGCTTAAAATCTTAGAACAACAACATAAGAATACAAATGATCCAGGATTAATTTGTCAAATTAAAGAGGTAAAGAAGAAAGTGAATCACATATTAGAGAATGAAGTGGAAAAGAAAAGTAGATATCTGAAGCAAACATATTACGAAGCGGGACCTAGAGCGACAAAACTATTGGCCAGACGAATAAGAAAGAAACAGACACAAAATTCAATTAATAAAATCAGAGACCCCATAACCAATACCATAGAATTTGAACCCGGAAAGATCGATAATATTTTCGAAAATTATTATAAAAACCTGTACTCACAACCCGCTTCAGCAGATGAAGAGACAATCAAAACATTTTTAAACTCATTAGACCTGCCATCAATAGGGGAACAGCAAAACAAGACAATAAATTCAAATATCACAGCACAAGAATTAGAGGACGCAATAAAAAATTTAAAAACAAATAAGGCACCAGGGAGTGACGGATTTCCGGCCGAATGGTACAGAACTTTTAAGGAAGAATTAAGTCCACTGTTATTAGCATCCTTCAATAGCACCTTAAAGAAAGGCAACATCCCCCCCTCATGGAAAGAAGCAATAATTACAGTGATCCCCAAGGAGGGCAAGAACAAGGAACTTTGTGAAAGCTACAGACCCATTTCGATTCTTAATTGTGACTATAAGATATATACATCCATCCTATCCAAAAGACTAGGGACCTTTATGACTGATTTAATAGACGAGGACCAATCAGGATTTATTAAAGGACGACAAACACAAGACAACATTAGACGGACATTACATATAATTGATGAGACACAAAGAAGGAGAGAAGGAGCAGTACTAATTAGTCTAGATGCCGAAAAGGCGTTTGACAGCGTAGGCTGGAGGTTTTTATACCTTTGCCTGGAAAGACTGGGATTTAATCAGGATTCGGTTAATTGCATCAAAACGCTATATCAAGATCCAAGGGCGAGAATAAAAATAAACGGCAACCTTACGAATTGGTTTAAATTGGAAAGGTCAACTAGACAGGGATGCTGTCTTTCCCCGACCCTGTTCGCGATTTTCATTGAACCTTTAGCGCAAGCAATCCGACAGGAGAAGGATATTGAAGGGATCAAGGTGAATGGTAAAGAACACACGATAGGGTTATTTGCGGATGATGTCCTAGTTTATTTACGACAACCAAACACTGGTCTCCCTACACTTATGAAGTTGCTAGAATACTTCGGTTACTTGTCAGGATATAGAGTCAACGTAGCCAAAACACAGGTTTTACCCATAAATTATACCCCAACACAAACTATCCTACAAGCATACAATCTTAGATGGGACGCAAAAACTATAAAATACCTAGGAGTGAATATTACAAATAGTTTAACGACTTTGTATGAAGCTAATTATAGAGCTCTAAACCAGGAAATTCAAAAGGATATGGAGAGATGGTCAGTGCTTACACTAGACTTCAGCTCAAGAATAGAAATCATTAAGATGAACCTATTGCCGAGAATTCTCTACTTGTTTCAATCTTTACCAATAGAAATTCCAAAACTGCAGTTTGTGGAATGGGATAAAAAAATCTCTAGATTTATATGGGGAGGGAAGAAGCCCAGAATAAAGTACACAACTCTTCAACTTCCCAAGGGTAAAGGTGGGTTGGCTTTACCGAACCTCTTAGAATATTATTACGCTGCACAGCTCCGACCTATGGTATACTGGTGCAATGCAAATTATACTGCAAGATGGAAAGATATTGAGCTGAAAATGGAGGGAGAACATGTTCAAAGTATGATAGCTAATAGGGATAAGTTTAAGGCAAATGAGAATAAGCTGGATCCGATTACTAAATTTACGCTGGGTATCTGGTTTACGGTGGTCAGGAAATATAAGTTGGAGGGAGGGGTTAAGGTTCTGAGCTGGTTGGCGTATAACCCTAAATTTAAACCGGGGGTGCTCGATAATAGATTTGAAAAATGGGCCAAAAAAGGTATTACAGCAATAAGTGTTATAATTGAACAGGGCAAAATTAAGGGGTTTCAAGAACTGAAGACTGAATATGATTTGGAGGATCATGATTTGTTTGGGTATGTACAGGTTAGAGATTTCTTTGAGAAAGAAATAAAACCAGATATTCCTCAAGAACAAAATAAAGTGATTGGGGCTTTGTGTAAGGCGTACCAGAACAAAACAGGCAGAGAAATATCTGTATTGTATCAAGGATTAGTGTCGAGCAGAGGATTCTCCACATCGTATATTAGAAATAAATGGGAGAAAGAAAACAAAATTGTATTAACTGAAGAGAACTGGGAGAATATATGTAAAACACAACAAACCACCACTAGCTCCAGGATGTGGAAAGAGTTCTGTTGGAAAAATATAGTCAGATTCTTTATTACTCCTAAGATAAAAAGTAAATCATCATTAACGCAGCAGACATGCTGGAGGCTTTGTGGAGAAGCAAACGCAGATCACACACATATCTTTTGGGGATGTAAGAAGTTGAGTACGTACTGGAATGATGTATGGGTAGAATTGAAGACAATACTGGGATATGGCTTACCTAGGACTTGTGAGGTGTTGTATCTGGGAAATCTGATAAGTGATGATGTACATGGAGAAGACCGATATCTGCTCAAAGTCATATTGGCAGCGACAAAGAAGGCAATCACCAGGAAATGGTACAAAGAGGACCCTCCGACCTTGGATAACTGGAGGGACACGGTTGAGGAAATCTTCGACATGGAAAGACTCACACACATTTTGAGACTCCAGCAAGAGGAATTTAATGGGAAATGGGACAAATGGACTGCCTACAGGACCCAGCATAGAGACACCACATAACCCAATGGAAAAAGGACTTAATTACTTTGGGGTAGCACTGCTCTGTATGTATCGAATATCCCACTGACAATGTTTGTTTGTTTTATGTGTGTTTTGTGAATTGTGAATTATGTGGAAGCAATAAAAAAAAAAGTAAAAAAAAAAAGATTGACCAGGAGCCTTAGATGATCCTGATAATGCACTTTTAAAAGGAGCAATTTAGGAGGTTGATAGCAAAAGCTATACTGTACATGAATCAACTAATTAAGATTAATAGTTTAACCTCATTGAAGTCTGCTCACTGATGTTGCACATGCAGCTGGCATTTCCATGATCTGAACGTGTAACTGGTATTTGACACTGGCTGTTCATTGATGTTAGATTACTTATGGTCTTAAATGAAAGAATCATGTTATTTTAACTAAAAAGAACTACGATTGATAGCTATGGACATCAGTTAGATGAAGAGAATTTGCAGTTTTTATAAGATTCTTATTGGTTTGATGATGGCAGCATGTTGAAACTGGCTGTGGCTGGCATGTATGACGAATCAAGGTTGTGAGGTCCAGTCAAATCTTTTGTGTTGTACTTTGTGTTTTTCCTGTATTGTCTGATATTACTGTTGAATACCTTGTTATATAAAATGGCATGTAATTTGTAAAAAAGAAAAAAAATATTTGTGAACATTTAATGTCTTAAGGAGCATTTATACTTTATTATGTTGTTTTCAGACAATCCTCAACCTCCCTAATCTTTAAGGGCGAATATTATCCATCCATCCATCTATCCATCTTCATCCGCTTATCCGGGGTCGCGTCGCAAATATTATTATCCAGCCAAATGCTTGGCATGTCATGGAAAGGACTTGAAGCGTAGTTTGATCTCTGAAGACGCCTTATTCAGTTAAAAGATGCAGGATACCTTTGCAGTACTGCTATTGTATGTTTTTTTCTTAATCTTGATCATTGCAGTGGTCACTTTTGTCACATCCTCTCAGACTGTCTCTTGGTTATCTTAAAGCACAAGGAAGAAGGAGTGATGTGGTGATGTCACAGCTGATGAATAACTAGCATTTAATGCATTAATTGTATTTCCCCAGTGGTCTGAAAATAACCAACCATCGCACCTTACCACAGTCTTCTCTCCACCGTTGACCCCCCCCTCGGTCTTTCTAGTGTCCTCCCCTCTCTGTCTCTCTCTAGTGTCCTCCCCTCTCGGTCTCTCTAGTGTCCTCCCCTCGGTGTCTCTAGTGTCCTCCCCTCTCTGTCTCTCTAGTGTCCTCCCCTCTGTCTCTAGTGTCCTCCCCTCTCTGTCTCTCTAGTGTCCTCCCCTCTCTGTCTCTCTAGTGTCCTCCCCTCTCTGTCTCTCTAGTGTCCTCCCCTCTCTGTCTCTCTCTAGTGTCCTCCCCTCTCTGTCTCTCTAGTGTCCTCCCCTCTCTGTCTCTCTAGTGTCCTCCCCTCTCTGACTCTCTAGTGTCCTCCCCTCTCTGTCTCTCTAGTGTCCTCCCCTCTCTGTCTCTCTAGTGTCCTCCCCTCTCTGTCTCTCTAGTGTGCTCCCCTCTCTGTCTCTCTAGTGTCCTCCCCTCTCTGTCTCTCTAGTGTCCTCCCCTCTCTGTCTTTCTAGTGTCCTCCCCTCTGTCTCTCTAGTGTCCTCCCCTCTCTGTCTCTCTAGTGTCCTCCCCTCTCTGTCTCTCTAGTGCCCTCCCCTCTGTCTCTCTACTACCCTCTCCCCTCTGTCTCTCTACTACCCTCCCCTCTCTGTCTCTCTAGTGCCCTCCCCTCTCTGTCTCTCTAGTGCCCTCCCCTCTCTGTCTCTCTACTACCCTCCCCTCTCTGTCTCTCTAGTGCCCTCCCCTCTCTGTCTCTGTAGTGCCCTCCCCTCTCTGTCTCTCTACTACCCTCCCCTCTCTGTCTCTCTACTACCCTCCCCTCTCTGTCTCTCTAGTGCCCTCCCCTCTCTGTCTCTGTAGTGCCCTCCCCTCTCTGTCTCTCTACTACCCTCCCCTCTCTGTCTCTCTCCATAGGTGCTTGTGCTCCCCCCCCCTTCCTTCTGTGACATCACCCACCCCCCTCAGCCAATGAGTCTGTGATGTTTGAGTGCCAAAGCGTTCATGTTCAGGTGATTGATAGTGAGCAGTCTAACAAACTTTTGCAGTATATATTGTTGTCAATGTGAAAATGGCTATTTATTGTGTTTTGGTATTCTTCTTTTTTTTGTTTCATGATGGCCATGAAGTGCACTGAGCTCTTATAGCCTAGTTAGTTTAGTTTAATGTCTCTGCTGCTGAAGACAGGACGCTGGGGCCAAATCTGTCAATTATTTTTTCACTTGTTTTTTTTCCATAACCATCAGCATTTGAAAATAAATATATATGGAAAATGTTATCTCCACTTTTTCCATAAATTTAGTTGGCTCTTTAGAAATGTTGGCATTGATAATTACATAATTAAACATTTTCAGTTTATTTAGGGCAACATTTATAAATATTATAGTCAACAGCTACCTTCACTAGAATATTCTACTATATTCCATGTAATTCTGTTTTGTGCCTCTAGATGGTCTCCTTGGCTTAATTAACATACATTTTCTCCATGCTCCATTTTGGACACCATTGTAGTTTGAAACCAAATCAATCTGCTTCAACGACTATAATTATTAGTTTACTTACTTAAATTTAGCACCGTAAGCTAATGCCTACATAAGAGCACACCAAGGAAGTCTTGGGAGACCTGGGCCCAACTAAAATGCCTCCCTTGAAAAATCTGATCTTATATGGGGCTGGTCATATTTTTGTACAGAAACAAATAAAGAAATAAGAATAAAGATATTGTGTCACCTATCAGATCATATGCAGTGCATATTGATCAGCAGGTTGTAGGTACACTACACACATTTTCAGAGTGTTTGAATAGATGCGTTTCCCTCTAGGAGCGAGTTGGTCTTTCACCGGCTACACTGCACACATGAGTCAGTCATCCGGCCTCTTCCTGAGTGCAGGTGTGAGAGTGACTAGCATTGTTTGTTTGGAGCCATCCATGTTGTTTCCAAGCGATCCATGTAGCCCTCAAGTGCCCTGGCTGGCCAGGTAGTCAGGCACATTGTCCTGTGAGGGTCAGTGTTATTATTAACTATAAACATAATGGCAATTAATGTCAAGTTTGTGTTCTAAGAAATACCCTCCTCGAGAAGACCCAGTTATTTGATATGTTAAGAACTACATTAGTAGTTCTTTTAAGATACTGGTGCCATTTTGCTTTTTCTCCCAGCCTCTAGAGGAGCTGATGAGCAAACTGTACCTCCATGTTTGTCTCACTAGTGTAGGGCATGGGGTATACCCACTTGGCTCATAGAACAATATTCCTTAATGGGGGTCTGCACCTTTAAGAGACAATATGGTGAAATCAATTAATCCAATCTATGTATTCTACATCCACAGTATTCCTTGACCAAGGAATGAAATGACAGGGGGTTGGGGATTGGGGGGGGGGGGGGGTGACCATACAGTAGCTCCATGGGTGTGCCTGCTTCACAGCAAGGTATTATGGGTAGGCAGCCGGGAGACACTACTGATCAATCACAAGCGGGGGAGCAGTGATGTCAGGTTGCCAGGCAACAGGCAAGGAGAATCTCCAGCAGGAACAGCAAAGCGTTTGGAGACTGGAGGGTCTCTCTCTCTTTCTCTCTCTCCTTCTTTCTCTCTGTCTCTCTTTCTCCTTCTCTCTCTCAGTCTCTCTCTTTCTCTGTCTCCTAGTCTCTCAACCCTGCTCTCTCTCTTTCTTTCTCTCTCTCTTTCTCTCTCTCTCTCTTTCTCTCCCTCTCTCTCTAGCATAACCACCCTGACCCATACCTGCCACCTATCTGTGACACAGGTCAGCATTGCTAGCACGCGCTGAGGATCATGATATGAGCAGTGTTCAAGACACATAACACATCTGGTACCGTAGGTCTTTCATGTGCCAGGTCCAGAACTTGACAGTTCTACTAACCCGATAAAACTACAACAGGCAGTGATCATTCAATTGTACAACGAGGAGCAGAATAGTCTACTGGTGTGTTGGTTCTCATTGCAAAACTGAGGCAGCTTAAAAAAGAAAGAAAGAAAAAGCATCAATCAGTCTGTCTGCTGTCATACCATAAGCTAGGTAAAACTGTTCAAGGCCTTTTGGCAGGTTTAACTGAAAAACGGAATTGGCAATTAAAGCCACAAAAAGATGAATGTCAGGTGCATGAACTGACACATTTTTCTGCATAGGCACCATCTCCCTAACCCTCCCACTCTTCTTTAGTCTACATTATTTTGTGCCATTATACACATATATTGTAGTGTAAAATACTGTACATATTTCTGTCATAGTGCCCTTAGGAAATCCACCTGTATGTTCTTGAGCAGAATGAACCCAGCCACTCCCTGTTCTTCCAGTATGAATACATTGCTTAACACAAAAACCAACTGACGTCTAGACAGAAGACAAATCCTTTATTTTCTGAGAAGTCAATATATTTTATTCATGTTCCCAAGATGTTAGCGTCTAAGTATTCTCAGCTGCCCTCTACTTCTGGATTGATAGGGATAGAGAGGTTCTGTCTCAGGGGCTAATAGTCATATCTGGACCAGGTTCTCTACAGTTCACTATCTGTCTATGCCCAGAGGAGGAGCTATGGTCTAGCTAAGGTCATATCTGCTTCTCTACATTTCACTATCTGTCTCGCTTACAAGTTTGCACCCCTGCAACACTAAAAGTCTTCATTTTAGAGTTAAAGTATAATGTTATTAGCAAAGCTTTATCTATCTTGCCTACTCATATCATATGACTTAACGTCTTATCACCAGAGAAAATAATCTATGTACAAAATATGCTTCCCCAATTTTTTTTTATTTTGGAAATCTAAATTTTGTGTTTCGTTGTCACATCTTTGGTTATAACAAAAATGTCACTTGTCACAGAGTTTGCAAATTGATACATTTTTTGTGTAACATGTACTTGAATCACATGAATGATCCCTTCAACCAAATATTCGGTAGTATGCAATCACACTTTCTCATAGACGGTAGACTGCAAACCTGGTGTCATATACAGTATCATCATTGAACCATTGAATGGAACAGAATGTGATAAATTAATAGAGCAATTTAACAAGCAAGTACAAAAAATATGTTCTTTATTCTTTTGGCATTTTAAAATAATATCACCATATGAGCGGATAGTTGTTGGGACCTGCATGCAGTTCACTAGTACACTACAAGCTTCAATGAGAGATGGCTACCGACTGTTTCATGGTTCATATCTACAGAAATGTGGACCATACATGAGTTCCATCTGTTACAGTGCAGAATAATTGATAGAAAAATGAAGAACCAAACCTGAATTTTAAAAAGCACACATATCTACAGTTAAAAACACTATTTATAACAATCATAACGTAAGCCAACCGTAGACCCCAGTTTGAATACACACATACACAAAGACAGCCATGCATACACGCGCACGCACACACACACACACACACACACGCACGCACACACACACATACATACAAATTGTGTAATATCCATACAAGTTATTACATAGGGGTGAGGATAAAAAGTGCTCTTACATCAAATGTAAGTGTAATGCATACTGCGGGCCTATAAACCATATTATTTACAAACTTAACGCAACCACTATGTTGAACGACTTTGCTTTTCAGGCAAAATCATTGAATATGTGTATGATGTACAAACATTTGTGACATCTAACTTCTAAATGCCTTGTGTCATAGTCTCATATTCTAGTTAGACAGCTTTGATAAAGATCAACATTTTCCTTTAGTATTATTCATTATGTAGACATACTGTATCTTACAAGAGTTTTGACATAGAGAAGGGATAGGGGCGAACAGGACGAGATTGAGAGAGGCAGGGCAGAGAGAGTGACCAAGAGAGACCAAGAGTGAAGACACAAGCATGACCATGAACGTCAATGAATATAAGCAGAACTGAATACAGAATCAGTGAATGTCTCATTTCACCTGCTGACATACGTACATTCAGATTCAAAGACTAGTTCCTTGAAACGAATTCAAGGCAATTAATTTGATGCACAATTTTACAATTGGAAAGTGGCATCCACCGTTGGCTTGACAGTTGGGGTTTGTGCTTGTATTTTGACTTATTTTTTTACGAGGGATATAATTTTGGTTTGTCTTAGCCCCAAGCACTGTGGAGCAGAGGAAAACCAGCGCAATGTTTGTCTTCAAACATGGATATATTCTGTAGCTTCCCTTGTGCTGCGCTTGCCGTTTGAAATGTTGGGAACAGTGAACACATTCTCTCAGTTTACACGATGAGTAAAAAAAAAAATTGCCATGAAAAAAAAAGAAACGGTAATCCCCCCCAAAAAAGAAAAACAGAGTAATACAGCAACTTTTAATTCAAGACACTGGATGTACAGGAGTAGCAGCGGCACTAGCTACAGACAACTTAACAGTATACACTCAAGTGTGTCAGATAGTAACCACACCAGATAGGAAAATCACAAGCATTTTGCAAACAGCCTTTTCCACGTTGTCATTTCCACCACATAACTGTTCGTTGGATATGGAACAGGTTATCACCCTTGGTCCTGTGAGAGTATGACCACTTTAAAACAGTCTTTAATATATCATAGCTCCCTTATATTTGATCTCTCTCATCAAGGTCTAAGACTTGGTCAGTTTGGCATAGAAGCGCACGCCAATCCTCAGGCTGTAAACAAGTTTAACTTCGTCGCAAAACCTCTAAGTAATATCCCCTCTAACCCCCCTCCATCACCGTTTATTTCTTCTTGTCCCTCGAGTCTTTCCCTTTGTCCTCTTTCTCCCTCTTGTCGTTTTCGTACTTGTCCTTTTCGTGACTCTTCGTCACGCTGTTGTACGAGGGCGGCGAGGCCGTGGAGGGCGTCATGTCTGTTTTCTCCGAGGTGGAGTTCTCCGTAAACTTGGCCACCACCAGGACCTCTTTCTCCGGGTCTCGCATGCCTTCGCGCAGCTGCTCCCTGTAGAGGACCGAGGCTTTCTTTATGGCGCAGCGAATCAGGTACCCTCGGAACGCTCTCTGGATGATCACGGCCGACATGTCCTCCTGCTTCCGGCGTAGAGTGCTGGTGATGGGCTCGTAGGACACCTTGGAGGGGTTGGCGGCCATGAAGCGCTCCTCCATCTGCCCGCGGAGCAGGTCCATCTCTCCTCCCTCGCCCAGAACCCGCTTGGTGAAGGCGAAGAGGATGTCCAGACAGTGGATGCGCTCCCCACTCACCATGGGAAGGTCCATGGAGATCAGCTGGAGTTTGTTGGGCTTGGGAATGCGCAGGGGCGGGTCCAGGGCATCCGCGAAGTCCGACAGCTTCTCGTACTCCACGAACTGCGTGGCGTCGGGGTCGAAGCGCTCCCACACCTCGTAGAACATCTCAAAGTCGTCCTCGCTCAGCGGCTCGGCGCTCTCCTCCGTGGCCACGCTGAAGTTCTCCAGGATGACGGCGATGTACATGTTGACCACGATGAGGAAGCAGATGATGATGTAGCTGACGAAGAATAAGATGCCTACTGACGGGTTGCCACAGTTGCCCTTGTAGAGGTTTCCTGGGTGCTCCATCTGGCTGTCGCAGTCGGGCTCGCGCTTGTTGAGGATGGGAGCCAGCAGTCCGTCCCAGCCACCCGAGGTGGTGATCTGGAACAGGCAGATCATGCTGTTGCCGAAGGTCTCGAAGTTGAACATGTCGTCGATGCCGGCCTCCCGCTTGACGTAGGCGAAGTTGGACATGCCGAAGATGGCATAAATGAACATGACCAGGAAGAGCAGGAGGCCGATGTTGAACAAGGCGGGAAGTGACATCATCAAGGCAAAGAGAAGCGTCCGGATGCCCTTGGCGCCTTTGATAAGACGGAGAATCCGCCCTATCCTGGCCAGACGGATGACGCGGAATAACGTGGGGGAGACAAAGTACTTCTCAATAAGTTCAGATAAAAACATGCCTGCAAAGACAAACAGAAACACCATTTAGACCAACATTTACAATTGTTTGTTAAAAAATTAAAAAAATTAAAGTATTATTTCAAATGATTTTGTTTTATATCGCTTAAACGTTTGCGTTCTTACCTACAATCGACAGAATGACAACCACAAAGTCAAATACATTCCAGCCAATGGTGAAGTAGTAATGGCGCAGGGATATCATCTTCAGCACGCACTCCCCGGTGAAGAGCACTATGAAAACAAGGTTGATCCGGTACAGAATAATGTCCATGTCTGGAGTCTGGTCATCCGTTTCCACCATCATAGTGACCATATTAAGGCAGATGAGGATCATGATGATAATATCAAAAGCTTGCTTTGTGATGAAGTCAAACACGCAGCCTTGGAACATGTTCTAGTGGAGGGGGACAGAGGAACAAACAAATTACATGTTATTCATTCCTAAATGTATTACTTTTCTTGTATTTGGCATATCGCAAGAAACCATTATGTTTTCAGTGGGAGTGACAGTATTATGCAATGGAACCAACATATAAGGGTACAGATTAGATTTCCCTGAGTGCATACTGTATTAAACCAACTACGTGGAGATTCTCTCTTTAAAGAGCCTTTGAGTTCTAGTCTAGGTTTAACCTGATGTGTGTGTCTGGTCAAAATGCCTTAATGTGACGAGTATTATTCTAAATATAAACTCCAAGGACAGCTAATACCGTCGGCCTGGGAATAGGCTTCTGGGGTTTCTTTGAGCCCAGCTTCTTCATGGCGTTGTAGTATTTCTTCTGTTCCTCCGTCATAAAGATGTCCTGACCGCCAAAGTGAGGGGAGCAACACAAACCTTGGTTAAAATCACATAGTCGGAGGTCAGAGGACATTTTGTCGCTATACTTTCAGTCACGTTATCTATACTGTATAATCACTGCAAAACAAACACTCCCACAGACCATGTCCGTGTCAGGGACTCTGTGAGCTGTTCTTGTGCTGCCCTGTGGATGTGTGATGCATTACTCCATGGAGGAGTGGCGATGACACCCATCTGTACCAAGCTCAGGGCCCCAACCCCCCCCCCCCCTTCCACACACACACGCGCACAAATACACACAGACACCTGGACTTGCCAACACACATCAATGTACAGGAAGCTGCAGCTCCAAGCATTACTCACTGTATTCCCCCTCCCCCTCTCTCCATCCCTGTCCTCTCTCTCTCTCTCTTATTCCTCTGATCTATCATCTCTTCTTTCTGTCCCTTCCTCTGGAGAAATGCCAGAGGAACTGTCTTGGACACATGCGGCCACTGTTACAACCTCCTATCGTTCTGTTCTGCTCTCTGTTCTGTTCTCTCTTCTATTTTCTCTTCTGTTCTCTCTTCTGTTTTCTCTTCTGTTCTCTGTTCTGTTCTCTGTTGTTCTCTGTTCTGCTCTCTGTTCTGCTCTCTCTTCTGTTCTGCTCTCTGTTCTGCTCTCTCTTCTGTTCTCTGTTCTGCTCTCTGTTCTGCTCTCTGTTCTGTTCTCTGTTGTTCTCTGTTATGTTCTGCTCTCTCTTCTGTTCTCTTCTGTTCTCGTCTGTGTCCAGTCAATCAACTAATCATTGGTTCCACCTGCGTCCAATAATCCCCCTGTCCTGTTGTCCAATCAGAGGAAGATCATGTCCTGTTGTCCAATCAGAGGAAGATCATGTCCTGTTGTCCAATCAGAGAAAGATCATGTCACCTATATATCCTGTCTCGTTTCCTGTGCAGAGCAGGAGAGGGTTGCATTGCTTGTTTGTTGCCTACTTGTTCTATTTTTGATACTAGTGTTCTGTGTGGGTTTTTGTTAGTTGTTAGGGTCTGGGTCTCCAGCAGCCATTTTGGAGAAGGGTTAGTTAAGAAACCTGTGGGTAAACTGTTAGGGCGAGTGGGTGTCGCACCTTTCTGTGTAGTAGTCAGGTTAGTGTTGAGGACCTAGTAGTAGTTTCTTTCTGTGTAGTAGTCAGGTTAGTGTTGAGGACCTAGTAGTAGTTTCTGTGTAGTAGTCAGGTTAGTGTTGAGGGCCTAGTAGTAGTTTCTTTCTGTGTAGTAGTCAGGTTAGTGTTGAGGGCCTAGTAGTAGTTCCTTTCTGTGTAGTAGTTAGGTTAGTGTTGAGGGCCTAGTAGTAGTTCCTTTCTGTGTAGTAGTCAGGTTAGTGTTGAGGGCCTAGTAGTAGTTCATTTCTGTGTAGTAGTTAGGTTAGTGTTGAGGGCCTAGTAGTAGTTTCTGTGTAGTAGTCAGGTTAGTGTTGAGGGCCTAGTAGTAGTTCCTTTCTGTGTAGTAGTTAGGTTAGTGTTGAGGGCCTAGTAGTAGTTTCTTTCTGTGTAGTAGTCAGGTTAGTGTTGAGGGCCTAGTAGTAGTTTTAGTGGGTAGGGAAGCTCAGGGCCCTTTTTGTTTTAGGCACACCCCTTTGTGTTTTCTTGTTTGTAAGGCTTACCCTCTTTGCTCATTATTGTTTGGGTATTGTCATTATAACAAGTCTATTCTAGACAGCCCCTCCCATCCCCTGCATGGCGAGCTGTGGCAGATGGGGAGCCCTTTCAGCCACAGGCTCAACCCACCCAGGTGCAATACGGAGCTGTATAACAGTGCCTGAGCTTTCTGAGTGTTGTGGAGGTGTGCATGTATGTACGTATGTGTATACAGTGTTTGTACTACTAGATATATCTCTTATGTATGTATATGAGTGGGAGAGGGGGGGAAGGATGGAGGGAGAGGGGAAGGGGGGAAGGGGGGAGAGAGGGAGGGAGAGAGGGGGGGGAAGGGGGAGAGAGAGGGGGGGAAGGGGGAGAGGAGGGGGAGAGAGAGGGGGGGGAAGGGGGAGAGAGGGGGGAGAGAGAGGGGTGGGGAGGGGGGGGAAGGGGGGGGAAGGAGAAGGGGAGAGAGAGAGAAAGAGAGAGCGTGCGAGTGAGACAGGCTTTTTTAAACGCAGGGGAGGAAATGCAGGATGAATAGGCGATTGACAGCTTTGTACATTACCAGAGGACGAGTACGCCCTTCTGTTGTTTTTTCTGGCGCGTCACGTTTGACATCACAAAGCGCTAGAGAAGGGTCGCGGGTGATATTGGAAGCAAGACTTCAAACGAACAGTAGAGGCTTGTGAGAAGTCCTGGACTAGCCTATGTTGATAGCAAACAGCCAAAAATGTTTTTAAGCAATTTTGAGTTTGATTTAATTCGGTAGGCTACTACATACACTACTGTATATGGACAACTGCATTGGGACACCTACACATTACACCTAGAGGAGCTTTTATGACATCCCCGTTCCCGAGGTGCTCAAAGGAGCGCTTCAGACGCTGCTTCATCCCTGCAGCCATTCGGCTGTATAACAACGCCTGACTCCTCCAGCGTGCATCGAGGTCTCTGAGGCCCACGATGGCCACTTTACAGGACTAATGAACCTCGTTTATGGACTGGAAAGCACTTACTGTACTGTGATGGACTTCTTTTATTATCTGTTTTTAGTTATTTTGTTAGTTTATTTGTAACTGTGTCCACCCTATTTATCCTCTTTCTATTTACTATTTATTATGTATTCTTATTCTGCATATTTTATTAACCCTACTCTCTTAATCTGCTGTGAAACAGAAATTTCCCCATGGGGGAATAAAGAGCTATCTATCTGTATATCTATTCTGAATTAGCGTGTCTACCTGGCGTTGGTGTTAACATCAGAGCCGAGAAATACCCGTGCCTACTGCAGCGTTGGCAGACACAAGACTGAATGCTGAGTGTTCCCTTTCACACTGAAGACCAAACCCAGATGTTAGTGGGCACTGTAGCGTTGGCAGACACAAGACAATGCTGAGTGTTCCCTTTACCATTGAAGACTAAAAAAAGAGTTTTGGGGGAAATGTAAAAAAGAGAGATAGAGCTGGAGGATATGTAAGAACTCCCGAGTGTGTGTGTGTGTGTGTGTGTGAGTGAGTGAGTGAGAGAGAGAGAGAGAGAGAGAGAGAGAGAGAATGAAAGCGAGAGAGCTGGAGGGTGTGTGTGTCATATCATGTCTGCTGTATTCAGTGTAGTCTTCAGTGCTGCCGGTCACCCTGCCCCATGTGAATACAAATTAATCCAACTGAACTGTCAACGCCCTCATTGCCGTGACACAGACCAGCCAATGCAAATACACAGAGACCCAGACAAAACTATGTGTGCATAATACTCATCTTTTTCTTCTGTTGGTTGAAGTTGTCGATGATGACACCAATGAAGAGGTTGAGGGTGAAGAAGGAGCCAAAGATGATGAAGATGACAAAGTAGAGGTACATGTAGAGGTTCACTTCATACTGGGGCTGATCCTCCAACTGAAACACACACAAGAAATCCCCTCAAAACACACATTTTATTGTCTACCATTTACAACTCTTTACCAGAGAAATACACGTTGAACAAAGGAAACGCAGTCTTATTTTTTTTATATCAAACCCCAAATAGTTGATACATTGGGCTCTATTTTCGTGTGTGCACTAAGTGGCAATCCGCAGTCTGTGACCAATCAGAGGGTGGGGGATGGGTGGGGCTGGCAAAATGGTGATTTGTATTATTATTTTTTCGTAATAAACAGATCTTTGGGTTGTTAGAAAACAAGTGCACAGTAAACATGTTGTCCCCCACCCATGATGCATATTCCTATGTGGCAATGATGGAGTGGAAAGATGGAAATTATTTTTGAATTAATATGATACACTCCTAATCTATGAAACCCCGAACATGTAAAACAATGAGTAAACAAGCCAGGAATATTTTATTTTATCTAAAGTCTGGATTTGAAAAGTAGAAGTGTCCCTCAGTAGAATAGACTGTAATTTTACTGAAATACATAGCATACTAGTTTGTCTTCAAATCTTAATGTACTGGCAATTGAAAAAACAACTTATAACGAGTGTGAGCTCTAACCAGCTCATGTGGTTGATGACACTAATCAAGCTAAAAAGGCCCCTGTCTAGAATGGACTGTCCCTACACTGAGACACAGTTTTTTGTGTAGAAAGCAACGACAGATGAGCGCTGTTTTAATAGCCAACAAGTCCATGAACCTGTATGGTCAAAAGTCCAATAATGGATGTTGAGATACAGACATATCTGGCGCTACAAATGTCACATCATGTGTATCAATGATTGACCAAAGTAATCTCTCGACAAACCATGGTAGAGTGAGTAAGAGGACAATAACGTCTCCATCTAGTGGGCAAACAAGTCCATGCACCTGTATGGTCTTAAAGGAGTAGTAAAGGGAAAATACATGTTTAGCCCTGTTTTAAGGTTACTTATGATCATATACAATGGTTCAGTTCAAAACGTTGACAAAACTAGCACTTTTGAGAAAGTCTGATAATTGCTCTACCACCGTTTTTGTCATACAATGGATGTGGGTGGGCACCGTGAAAAATCTTTCAAAAACATGTTAAACTCTCGATTTCAAAGACAAGAAACTCACCAAGGTGTTAGTTGGCGTTCTGACATATAATTCGCCATAAAGTAAGATTCTAGTTCATCTGGAAAGGCTTGTAGCACCCGATAATGTAACAATTAACTGATAATGTAATAACGCCTGATAATGTAATAAAGGTTTGACTTAACTCAATCGAAAATGTAATAAAACCTGATAATGTAATAACTTAACCAATAATGTAATAAAATGTCCTGACTGATAATGTAATACCATTTTTCTGATAATGTAATACCTTATTACAATATTGGTCAAGTTATTACATTATCAGGTGGGTCTTTTTTTTCAAAACTGGTAACGTAATACTTGACTGATAATGTAATAATCTAAAAAAGCGAATGAATAATACTGTTAGGGTCCTTTGTGGTATACTTTGGCGTACTTTGTGGTACTTGTGTATACTTTAGTGTGTCTTATGATACTTTGCAGTATACTTCGGGGTGCTTTGAGGTACTTTGTGGTATACTTTGGGCTACTCTGGTATACTTTGCAGTACTTTGTGGTATACTTTGGGGTACACAGCAATACTTTGCAGTACTCTGCAGTATACTTTAGGGTACTTTGAGGTACTTTGATATTTTTCGGTAGTTTGCAGTAAACGTTGGGGTACTTTGCAGTACTTTGTGGAATACTTTGAGATACTTTGTGGTGTGCTTTGGAGTACTTTGTGGTCCTTAGGGGTATACTTTGGGGTACTTTTTGGTACTCTGCAGTTCTTTGCAGTATACTTTGGGTACATTCCGTTATACTTTGGGGTACTTTGTAGTACTTTGTGGTATACATTGAGGTACTTACCCATACTTTGCAGTAATGTGTGGTAATTTGTGGTACTTTGTGGTATACGGAGGTACTTTGCAGTAGCCTATGCTTTGGAGTACTTTGCGGTACTTTGTGCTTTACTTTGTGCAGTACTTTGTGGTATACTTTGGGGTACACAACCATACTTTGCAGTACTCTGCAGTATACTTTGGGGTACTTTGAGGTACTTGGATATTTTGCTGTAGTTTGCAGTAAACGTTGGGGTACTTTGCGATACTTTTAGATATACGTTGAGGTACTTAGTGGTGTGCTTTGGAGTACTTTGTGGTACTTTGCAGTACTTTGCAGTATACTTAGGGTACTTCGCGTTATACTTTGCGGTACTTTGTAGTACTTTGTGGTATACATTGAGGTACTTACCCATACTTTGCAGTAATGTGTGGTAATTTGTGGTACTTTGTGGTATACGGAGATACTTTGCAGTATGCTTTGGAGTACTTTGCAGTACTTTGTGATATACTTTGGGGTCCTTTGCGGTACTACATGGTATACTTTGGGGTACTTTGCTGTACACTTTGGGGTACTTTGCTGTATACTTTGTGGTATTTTGCAGTACTTTGCGCTATTCTTTGGAGTACTTTGTGGTATACTTTGGAGTATTTTGAGGTACTTTGTGGTATACTTTAGAGTGAGGTACTTAGTGATTAGTAAGGCCCTTCAAAAAGGGGTTCAGTATTTTATCTTAGCCTATATAGTAGGAGACAGGAACTGATTTAATTCTATGAATTGAAAGCAAAGTGTATGAGGCAAATTATGTGAGGCTGCTGTTCATCAACTATAGTTAAGAGCTGCTATCCATCGACTATATTTCAGATTGCAATACCATAACTCCCCCATATCCATCCATCATCCATCCATCCATCTTCATCCGCTTATCTGGGGTTGGGTCGCGGAGGCAGCAGTTCCAGCAGGGGGCCCCAGACATCCCTTTCCCTAGCAGCATCAACCAGCTCTGCCTGGGGAATCTTTAGCCGCTCACAGGCCAGTGCGGAGATGTAGTCCCGCCACCTAGTCCTGGGTCTACCCCGTGCAGACCTGCAAACTTGTCACCTTTTGGCTACAACCACCTTTTTTATGTTAACCATGGTAGTTTCAGTGAATCTAGAGGGTTTTAGTTTTGTATGTCGTCACCTTTTTCACTACTCCAGAGTCTGCAGGTCTGCCCGTGGCCTCCTACCAGCCGGACACGCCTGGAACACCTCCCAGGAGGCATCCAAACTAGGTGCCCGAACCACCTCAACTGGCTCCTTTCAACGCAAAGGAGCAGCGGCTCTACTCTGAGTCTCTCCTGGATGACTGAACTTCTCACCCAATCTCTCAGGGAGACCCCAGCCACCCTCTGGAGAAAACTCATTTCGGTCACTTGTATCTGTGATCTCGTTCTTTCGGTCATGACCCATCCTTCATGACCATAGGTGAGGGTGGGGACGAAGATAGACCAGTAGATCGAGAGCTTGCCTTTTGGCTCAGCTCTCTTTTCGTCACAACAGTGCGGTAAAGCGACTGCAGAACCGCACCAGCTGCTCCGATTCTCCAGCCAAACTCCCTCTCCATGGTTCCCTCACTTGTGAACAAGACCCCCAGATACTTGAACTCCTTCACTTGGGGTAAGGACTAATTTCCTACTCGAAGCGGACAGACCACTGGTTTCCTGCTGAGAACCATGGCCTCAGATTTAGAAGTGCTGATTCTCATCCCAGCCACTTCACACTCAGTTGCGAACCTATCCAGAGAGTGCTGGAGGTCGCAGGCCAATGATGCCATCAGGACCACATCATCTGCAAACAGCAGCGACGCGATCCCCAGCTCACCAAACTGCAAACCCACCTCCCCACGGCTACGCCTCAATATCCTGTCCATTAAAATCTTGACTTACTGCCAAGAACACGGACACAGCTCTTGCTCTGGGTGTACAGGGATTGGATGGCTGGTGGTTCCGCGACCAGGATGAAATTGTTCCTCTTCAATCTGAGGTTCGACTATTGGCCGGACCCTCCTTTCCAGCACCTTGGAGTACACTTTCCCTGGGAGCCTGAGTAATGTGATGCCTCTGTAATTGGCACACACCCTCTGGTCCCCTTTTTTGAATATTGGGACCACCACCCCAGTCTGCCACTCCTTTGGCACTGACCCAGACTTCCACGCAATGTTAAAGAGGCGTGTCAACCAAGACAGCCCCTCAACACCCAGCGCCTTCAGCATTTCTGGACGGATCTCATCAGTCCCTGGGGCTTTGCCACTTTGGAGTTGTTTGACAAAGTCAGTGACCTCCTCCAGGGAAATTGACGATGACCCCCCATCATCTTGCGGCTCTGCCTCAATCGTAGAGGGTGGATTAGTCGGGTTCAGGAGTTCCTCAAATTGCTCCTTCCAACGCTCAACAACCTCCTCAGTTGAGGTCAGCAGTGTCCCATCCTTGCTGTATACAGCTTGGATGGTCCCCCACTTTCCCTTCCTGAGGTGTCTGATGGTCTTCCAGAAACACCTTGGTGCCAACAGAAAGTCCTTCTCCATGGTTCCTCTGAACTGCTCCCACACCCACTGCTTTGCCTTGGTCACGGCCGAAGCTGCAGCCCTCCGGGCCAGTCGATACCCTGCAACTGCTTTTGGGATCCTCCGGGCTAACATATCCCTCCTTCAGTCGGACGGCTTCCCTGACCCCCCGTGTCCACCACGGTGTCTGGGGGTTACCGCCCCTTGAAGTACCTATGGCCCTCAGGCCACAGCTCCCAGCCGCAGCTTCAGCAATGGAGGCTTTGAACACTGACCACTCATGTTCGATGTCCCCAACCTCCACAGGGATGCCTGAAAAGTTCTGCCGGAGGTGGCAATTGAAATCTCTCCGGACAGGCTCTTCCTCCAGACGTTCCCAGTTAACCCTCACTACACACTTGGGTTTTCCAGGTCTGTCCAGAGACTTCCTCTGCCATCGAAACCAGCTCAACACCAGATGGTGATCAGTGGACAGCTCTGCCCCTCTCTTCACCTGAGTGTCCAAAACACATGGCCTCAGATCAGATGATACAATAACAAAAACGATCATCGACCTAAGGTTTTCTGATGCCAGGTGTTCTTGTGGGCATCCTTGTGTTCAAACATGGTGTTTGTTATGGACAAACCGTGACTAGCACAGAAGTCCAACAACAAAACACCACTCGGGTTCAGATCGTGGTGGCCATGCCTCTCAATCACACCCCTTCAAGTTTCTCCATCATTGCCCATATGTGCCTTGAAGTCCCCCAATAGGACAGTGGAGTCCCCTGCAGGAGTCCCAAATAGGACTCCACTTAGGGTCTGCAGAAAGGCCGAGTACTCCGAACTGCTGTTCGGTGCATAAGCACAAACCACAGTCAGAGTCCCCCCCCCCACAGTCCTAAGGTGCACGGAGGCGACCCTCTCGTCCACTGGGGTGAACTCCAGCACAGAGGCGCTCAGCTGGGGGCTAGCTAGTATAGCCATACCTGCCTTACGCTCCATACCATAAGCTACTCCGGAGAAGTACAACCCCTATCCAGGAGTTTGGTTCTGGTGCCGGTGCTGTGCGTGGAGGTTAGCCCCACCAGGTGTAATTGGTATCGCTCCACCTCCCTCACAAGCTCCGGCTCCTTCCCCCCCAGTGAGGTCATGTTCCATGTCCCCAGAGCCAGCCTTTGCCGCCTGGGTCCGGTCCGTCAGTGCCCTCTGCCTTCACTGCCACCTAGTTGGCAGCGCACCCGTCCCTGACAGTTCCTCCCACGGGTGGTGGGTCCACGGGACGGATGAGACGGAGATGTTGTTTCCACGTTGCTCTTTCGGGCTGGGCCGGGCCGGGCTCCATGAAAAGCCCAGCCACCAGGCGCTTGCAGACGGGCTCTCCGTCCGGGCCTGGCTCCAGACGGGGGCCCCGGGCTTCCTCCGGGCTGGGTATCTCTTCAGTGTTCTTCCATCAGGGCTTTTTGCTGGTTAAGGACTGTGGGGCGCAACTCCTCACAGCCCTACTCTGGCCGTTTTGGGCTTAAAACCCTCATCCGCCCTTGCTCCACACCTCCAGATGGTATACGGTGCGGAGCCAGGCACAAGCAGCACCTGTGGTTTTTGTTCGGAGTGACCTTCTCCTAGATGGGTTGCCTACTATGGCTGTGAGCCACATCTGCCGATGCTATTTGCCATAGCTGGGACAGTGGTTGGCAGGAGCCAGTGTGTGTCCACACACCGAGATCCCCTACAGTTTAGCCTGGGACCGCGAGTTACACATTTACCATGTGTGGCCGCGGGGAGGCACTGTAGGAGTCTTGGCGGTGGAGTGGCTTTGTACTGGCAGAAGACTTATGCACTCGGCTCCCTTTTTCACCCTCCATAAGGAGGGCTAGCTGGCGGCGGTAGCTGAAAGCAGAGTGGCAAGCAGAAGCGGCATGCAGCATGCACTAACTACAAGCACTACTACCACAGATCTACTGCACTACACATCACACAACCCTGCACAGTAATGCCCACACAACTCCCCCATACTCATCTCCAAATGCAGGATGGAGATTGGAGATTAAACCCTTCCTGCACAGGTGGATCCTGGACTTCCTGAAGGGCAGACCTCAGGTGTTGAGAGTGGACAGCCTCACCTCATCTTCTCTCACCCTAAACACTGGAGAAAGTCACCCTCTCACCCTCAACACTGGGCTCTTTCATATCCTCTGTACAAACACGACTGTATAGTTACTGTACCTACGCTTCTAGCTCAATTATCAATTCACTGATGACACAGCTGCGGTAGGCCTGATCTCCAACAATAATGAGAAGGCCTTCGTGGAGGGGGTGGAGTGCCAAACTAAATGTTGTCAGGGCAACAACCTCCACCTGAACGTCAGTAAGATAATGGAGATGCTAGTGGACTACAGCAGGAAGCAGGAAGATGAAAGTGATTCTAGTGGACTAGCAGGAAGCAGGAGCGGCCAATTGCCTGAACAGCAGTGGGACCCCTGTGGAGACAGTGTATTTACAAGTACAGTATGTTGATGTACAGATCACCAAGGACCAGACATGGACAACAAACATCCCCGTATATGCATGATTCAGAGGGCGTCTGACTGAGAACATCAACACTACCAACATGCTATGGAAGCAACACCATGCAGGACAAGTCACTGTAGAGAGTGTTGGAGATCAGGCCTACCGCAGCTGTCATCAGTGAATTGATAATTGAGCTGGAATTGTAGGTAACTATGCAGTTGTGTTTGTACAGAGGATATGAAACAGCCCAGTGTTGAGGGTGAGAGGGTGACTTTCTCCAGTGTTGAGGGTGAGAGGTAGACTGTCTCCAGTGTTGAGAAAGTTGCTGAGTTTAGAGATGAGTATTGGGGGAGTTATGGTATTGCAATCTGAAATATAGTCAATGGATAGCAGCTCTTAACTATAGTTTATGAACAGCAGCCTCACATAATTTGCCTCATACATTTTGCTTTCAATTCATATAGTTAAAACTATGTCTTAAATTAAATCCTGTCTCCTACTATATAGGCTAAGATAAAATACTGAACCCCTTTTTGAAGGGCCCTACTAATCACCAAGTATCTCAAAGTACTCCAAAGTATACCACAAAGTACCTCAAAGTACTCCAAAGCATACCACAAAGTACTGTAAAGTACTCCAAAGTATAATGCAAAGTACTGCAAAATACTGCAAAATACCACAAAGTACCCCGAAGTATACAGCAAAGTACCCCAAAGTATACAGCAAAGTATACCCCAAAGTAGACCACCAGTAGACCACCCTGAGTCCGATAGATACCCCTGTGTCTGCTGCAGATGTCGTAGCAAATTAGTTAACACACACACACGCACACACAGACATACAACAGTCCACTTCCGGCCTTAGGCCTGGGTCCAGTACCCCCTTCCCCTCACCCTACCCCGGGTCCGTATCCTCTTCCTACCCCCACCTTACCCCTGACCCCTGCCTCTACCTGGACCCAGGCACACTCACACACACACTGACATACACCAGTCCTGGGCTAAGATCCCCTTCCCCTCACCCTAACCCGGGTCCGTATCCTTTTCCTACCCCCCACCCTACCCAAAACCCTGCCTCTATCTGGGCCCAGGCACATTTATGCACACACAGACATACACCAATGTTTGCCATGTCTCTCCTATGATGTTATTAGCCTCTCTTACTCTGAAAATGTAATTTAATGTTATTTATTGCTCTATAAATGTTCTTAGCCGGTAGACAAACATACTCCGGGAGCTTGCTCGATCGCCTCGTTGAGAGGGGTCAGGGAAGAATTTTTACAGCTCACTTATCTGGCCCCCGGGTGATTACTGTTTTTTGCTTCCCTCTGGAATATGTAGGGGTGGGATGTCTGCCCACCTCCCTTGTTCTCTGTAAAGCGCATTGTGTTGCCTCTGGGTATGAAATGCGCTATATAAATAAAGCATTGATTGATTGACTTGATCACAATGAACACTATGCACCTTGTCTATAAAACAGACAACTGACTGTACACTTTAACACTTAGACTGTTGCCTTTTTTTGTACACTTAACTACTTATGCTTGTACTTTATATCATGTATGTGACAATAAAGAACGTTAAATTTGAACTTCATCTTATATTGTTCTTAACTGCATTCACAACACAAGATTAATACTGACTCAAAGAGTGTGGGGTCATCAGTGAGAGAGCACCCCACTTGGCTGCCACTCTCAGGTAATACCCCAAGTTGACAGCCACTCTGACAGATAATGACAGATCGTCCAGTGGGGGAGTGGCTGGGGGTGGGGTTACCAGGCTATTGTTCACGCCCATTACCTGGCAGTCAGGTGTGAAAATGTTGGAGAACTTTGGAGGGGGATTTCTCAGCTAAGTTGATTTGGCAGTACTAGCATTCAAATAAGCATATCTTCTTCAAATATGTTCAGATTTCAATGTATGAGACCTCATTTGAAAGCTTACAATCTGCACTTTCATAATCTGTAAAAAACTGAAAAATGAAAATGCCTAGTTGAGGACCAAATTACCAGCGGCGGTCACAATTTTCTCTCTTGCGCCAGAGCGCACGCCGAGATTATTTCCTCAGTTCTTCCACTGGATTCTTGAAGCTCACAGGTACGTTTAAACGAACCCTCTTATGGTTCTGAGTTGTATTTGCCTTGTTTTAGTTTCGGATTGTGATGGTCTGGCGTATTGTTGAAAGCAAAACTCCCCGGGGAAGGTGGTGGCGAAAGGCGTTGTTTTTAACAATGGCAGTTTAGGATTGGTGATATTGCATTGTTCTCTGACTTCGTCCTTGTTTAGGCTACCGGGGGTTCTCTTCAGAAGAGGTGTAATTTTGGGTTTGGGACTCGCTCCCTTACAGTTGATGTAGACTACAGTTTAGATTGTTTGTCGGCTCGGCTGTAGTTAAGAAGTGAGAGTGCACTTCTAGGATAACGTTTTGGGTTGCTTTAGCTCGATGTTCCAGAATTAGCACAGAAGGGAACCTATTGAAGTTCGCAGATAGTGCGATTTCCACAGGGTTGAAGTTCGCAGATAGTGCGATTCCCACAGGGTTGAAGTTCGCAGATAGTGCGATTCCCACAGGGTTGAAGTTCGCAGATAGTGCGATTCCCACAGGGTTGAAGTTCGCAGTGAGTGCGATTTCCAAATGGGTTGAAGTTCGCAGTGAGTGCGATTACCAGCTAATCTCCGGAGTGTCTGTTTTTGTCCTTGTGTTGTCTTTGTTTGTCTAAGCGCTATTTTTCGCCGGCTCAGTGGGATTTTTGAGTGCATTTTTGAGCTTCGGCTCTTGCTTTGTATTGTAAGTATTTTTGTATACTTTTCCAGTAGGCTAGCTGGTTGTCTGGGAGACGCAGGAAAACAACTGTCCCGGTGATCCGCCATTGAGCCAGAGAACAAAGGAATTCCTGACTGGGTGAGTACAAAGCGGGTTAATGTGTCTGTTTCTTTCGAAATTGTATTCTTTCCCGCCGTGAGTTAACCATAAGGTTTCCTTTCATTGCTGTTTTGGGGTTTTAGGCTGCGTCGTGTTTATTAGGGTTTTTCGCAGTATAGCCTTTATTAAACTGAATTCCCCGCGCACGGCCATAGACCACATCCGGGTCATACATGCAACATTTTGGGAGCACCACTAGGTGTCCCTGTAACACCGGCTACTAACATATGGCTAGAGGATGTCACAGGATTCTACTGCTAACTTGCATTTTGTCTAGCCCTGAGGAGATTGTTGCGCTGAAGCATTATTCTGCGAGCGTTTGTTGGCAGATTTCGTTATGTGCTAAAGCATTTTCGATTTCTTACATCCACATCTGACATTTTAGTGTTAAATTCTAAGATTCGGGCTCAGCTAGAGGTGGTTGAGATGATTAGGTTAAGGGAAAAGCCTGTTAATTCTATAGACTGGTCTGTTTTTAAGATTTGGGAGAGAGTAGCACGAGAGCGGGTTTTTAGGTCAGGAAGGAAAGACAAGGAGGTTCCGCAAACAGTCTCTCCACCATTTCCCCAGCAGAATAACTCTGATTTAAAATTTGATTTCCCCCCCCCCCCTCGACTCGTTGCTCCGTGCTCACACCCAACCAGGCTGTTGCTGCTCCCGCATTTAGCCACGCCCCTTCTCTCTCCCCTCTACAATACGAGTTAAGCGCGCCCCTTTCTACGAGGTATTCGTCCGAGCAAAAGCAGGACAGGAAGAAAGAATTGGCTAGAGCCATATCTGAGGCTAAGTTAAATTTGGAACAACTACAAATAGCTAGTAATAGTCTGGAGGAACCGCAACTCCTAGCCCCAATGGTACGATGCCCGAACCCTAATCCCCGACCGTCTCAAACAGATGATGAAGAGGGCCACGCGGCCTGGACCCCTGAAATCAGGGTGTACAGACCGTGGCGTTCAGACGAACTCCGTGATGTTGCTAAAACCTTGCCCGATCCAACCAAAGACATGAACGAGTTCGAGAATCTTTTTAACAGTTTAGTTCGAATGTATGAGCCTCACGCCGAGGAAATCGCCATGATCATGCAACAAGTACTTGGGTTAAAATGGATCGAAGTAAAAGACCCGTTTGATATAACGTTGCCTTTTTCTCATGTCGATTTTACTGCACAAAACACTGCGCTGTTGAACAGAATCAAAACTCGATTCCCTAAAAAGATGGATTGGGACCGTATCACATATTGCAAACAAAATTCCGATCAACAGTTCGAGAAATTTTGGGAACGACTAGAATCAGTTTTCGCCGCACACAGTGGCATGGACAAAGCGAACGCCGATTATAAAAAGATTTTGAAACAACAATTGATGAATAACTCTCTCTCCTCTTTGTCCGACCAAGTTAGGTTGATGTGCCACACCTGGGAATCGACTTCTCTCGAAGAAGTTGTTGATCATTTCCGCTATGCGGAGCGTCTTCGTGATCACATTGAAAAGAGGGAGTTGAAAGAAATGAAGCTAGGTGCAGCCAGATTACAAGCTGCTCAGTTACAACAGCTGGACAATCAAACTGCTGGTGCGAGGTGGAACCAACAACGACCACAGTGGCGACAGAGAAACAATAGGAAGCGTTCTGGTAGGGTTAGGCGAGGAAAAAGGTATAATCGAAGTGAAGATAGAGATGATTCATGCTTCCATTGTGGTCAGTATGGCCACTGGATTGAACGGTGTCACAGTTACCGCAAGCTGAATGAAAAGGAAGAGCCTCAAATTTGGGGTCGAGCGCCACCTGCTGGAGTTCCCTTGAACAACCCATAAGGGAGATTTTAACTAGCCAAGATAGAGAGATATTTTTTTAAGGTAAATAAACAGAAGAAGACAGATGTAGCTGAGGACGTAAGGATGTTCTGTTTCTGTGAAGTTCTGTGTTGATGTTTTCAGATTTTCCTGGAGTGCATTGTGTGGGCTACCAAGGAGTGGTTGCCCCTCGCCAGCATGAAGCTATGAACTGTGTGGAGTCACGAATGACTTGAGGGTCATTCTTGGTCCAGCTAAAAAGAGGATATGAGACAGCGCTGAGGGCTGTTCTCTTTCGATGGGGCTATCTCTCTGGCCCCCGATTTGCTTTGCTGCTGTGTGATGATTTGGTTATTTGTATGTGTTTAATGTTTTTTTTAAATATCTCATGTTTATAGTTTGAGGCACATTCATCAGGCCTGAGTGTTTTTTCTGAGTGTTTTTTTACAGACAACTGTCGTTCCGGGAGTGATGGGTGAATGCCGAACCAGGAGACGGGCACAGGACCGGAGGTGGAGATGGAGGTTACTGGCCTGTTTCCCTACAGATGGGCGATCTGGGGTTCGTGAGATGCAAGGCCAACGCCATGTCACCGACTCACTGTGAGCGACAGATAAGTATGAAACAGGGAAGAGACCATTTTGTCCGAAGCGGGGCCCAATACTCTGTCCTCAAATGACAGAAGAGGGAGGTTTTAGATATACAAATTTTAGCTATACAAATGAAGCTTTGATGGATTTTTTGATTAGTTAATTGTAAATGAAGCCAGTTCATTTTAGTGTCATTTTCTTTGCCCCATCTCTATTTTTATCCTGACTTCAGGAAATTTTTGCTTTCACCCTTGTGTTGGGGTGTTGTTTTGTTGAGACGAGAATGTGGTTATTTTATTTTATTTTCATAAAATCGCGAGAGAAATTCTAGAGCCAAATCCAATTGCCTTGATCATGACTGGGGACTGGGCGTGTTGAAGTCATTCTAACACTGCCCCTGATGTCACTGTAGGCTACTGCAGACTGGCTCTAAATGACACTTGAACAGACACCCTGTTTAAGTTTTCCTGCCTGAATAACAACATTTTTCCCCAAAGCAGGAGCTTGCGCTTAACCATGTTTCTGAGTATCTCCAACAGACTGCTGATAATCGTTCCTGACCAAGGAGGGGAACAGGGAGACCAGAGGACTCTCCTTTTGCTCTTCTGTTTTGTCTCTGTTTGTCTCTCTCATCTGTGGATCCACAGACGGAGCACTTCATCAGCCTGTACTGGGGGAGCGGGAGCGCCGAGGTGAGCCCTCCAGCAGCACGACCCGGGCCGGCCCTACGTGGAGCAGTACAGGGATGGACCGGGTTCAGTTCAAGAGCCTGTACGTGCTGCTGGCGCCCTGGCTGTGTGGTGTCCCACCGCACCTTCACCCTGCTGAACCAGGACAGGGACTCCCTCCTCACCTGCCGAGAGCTCGCTGGCTGACCGCTCTATGTGGACCTGCCCAGTGGGGAGACAAGAGACTACCAGGAGCAGATAAGCAGCCTGAGAACAGGCCAGAAAACATTGAAGAGAAGTAGATGTTGCGGGAGGAACCTACCCGTCAAAAAAAAAAAAAATGGAACTGTCAGCACATCCTCGGCCAAGTGGGCCATGGGAACATGTAATAATGGATTTTATTGAACTCTCTCCATGCCAGGGATGTCTTCAACAGAGTGAGGACCGCCATTCCTGAGGCTAAGGAGGGGTTCCTGCATCACATCTCTCCTGGGGATTGGGTCCTGGTCCGCGACCACAGACGAAGGAGCTGGAACTCGCCGAGGTGGCTCGGGCCGTACCAGGTTCTACTCACCACGCAGACAGCGATCTGAGAGGACTTCGTGGATCCATGCAAGCCATTGCCGACGGGTCCAAGCAGCAGAGGACGGTCCACCAGGGGATCGCCAACACCAGGAGATCAAGGATGCAGCTGAACCAGAGGGCTCAGAGGCCAAAGCCATGAGCTGCCACAACTGTCCTCTCCTCTGACGAGGAATCGGAGGAAAAATGACCTTGCTGGTCACCTCCTTCTCATGATCGTTATGATGGCAACATGGAGAAACTCCACAGCCATGACCTCACAAGATGCACCACACACGCACACACACCTGCACACACTGCAACTAACATTGAACATAACTGATTCAAACAACGCTTCATTGAAGTTGCGATCTAGAAGAGAAGACGCCTTGCATTCCCCAATGACATTCTATTGCCCAAAAGAGAAGTGTCACCTAAATGACTGTTGGATATACACTGTGAACAAGAGTGACCTTGACAGTCACCGCCACACTCTCCTCTCCTCTGATGAGCAATCGGAGACTGACCTTGCCGGTCACCTCCTTCTTGTGGTTGTGGTATGACAACATGGACAATCTCAACAACAATGACTGCACCTCTAATCGCACACACTGGAACCTACATTAAACATTCAGAGACGCACACATGGAATCTATGTTCCATAGGACATCACATGCGATTATTCACAAGAGTGAATGAACTTTGAAATAATCTGAAAAATATCATATTTGTTTACAAGAGTTACAATGGTTGAAACATGAGTTGATAAATAAGTTTGGGTTTTTCCTCTAAATTGACCAAGAGGTTTTTTGCCCCTCTTACACTGGTAACCATTTTATCTTTTTTGCCTTGTTAAATCAAGTTTTTTGGTGAATGGTTGTCCACTCTTAGACTATAAATAGTATATAATCATGTCATCTTTTTTATCTTGTTTCCTGTCAATTTCTGAAACAAGGGGTTTTGGTGCGTGATTTTGCATGTGGAAAGAAAATAATAAAAAAAATTTTTTTTTTTTTTGCTCCACCTAGTGGAGAGATTATTTCCTTTCCACATGTATAGCATAGCTGACTGTTTACACTTTGTGTTTGGATTTTATATTTTATTTTTGTGTACCTGTTCAGGCACAAATGGGGGATTGTGAAGGAATTTACATCCAAACACCTTAAACCTTTGTCCTCTCACTTCTCTTGTAATTCATCACCTCCCCCTAAGTATTCACATAGCTGTGCTAACATACAAAATGGCTTCCAGAAGGCCATCTGTCTGCTCCAGAATAACCATCCTTTTGTTCCTTTGTCCCTCTTAGAAACTACCGCCTTTTTCTCATGTCACATGTCTTTACTCTTGGCCACGCCTGCCATTCATATGTGCAATGCAGTAGCCAATCACATCCTGGAAGCACTGTACCTTTGTTTTGATTGCATATAAGCCACAGCAATACCCAGAAACGGGACTTCGGCTGACGAAACCACCTTTGTTGCGTTTTTCAGGAAGTCCTTGCGCTCGTATTGTTTTTCACAATAAACCAGACTTAACCTTTTGAACGTATCTTGGTAAATCTTTTGACTAGATCAGTTTAAAATACTATCACACACCGACCAGGCGACCACCCACCAAATAACGTTACGGATGATATATTATGACTATAAGCGTTAACTATACAGAAACTGCCTGCCATATTTGTGGCACCTGATGTGCGTATGGGTTCACCGATAATGGTTACAGTATATTTGTCCAGCGGGAGACCGGGAGGCGGGAGCGAGGGGGATGGTTAGGTAGACCAGCTGCAGCTGGAGAAAGACGCACCCTCTCCCAGTGAAGCGGTGCTCGGCGGCTACTGGCTGAACATCCCAGTTCTGTTGGATATGAGAGGGAAAGTTGAAGCCGAGTGCTCGTTATTCTCACACATAACATTGCCAACGAGAGTGGATGAGTCTGTCCCGATTATCAACTCCGGTAGTGTACGCTTCTTCGCGCTATCAGCGCTGTTCAAGCCAGTGACTAAAAGGTACATTTGAAACAACTTTTTCCATTGATCCCAAGGGACGACAGGATCGCCTGGGAGGGATAGGAATGGGTCCGGAGGTGGCAGGGAGAAAATAGGGACAGACTCATACATTCCTCGTTGCCTGTTTTTGTATTTTGCATCTAAGGGCAGTAACACTGGCGCGTTGGTATAGAGTAGCTACAGTTTTACCTGTGTTGTTTGTCAGGAGGTAGGTTAGGAGGAAGCATCTGTGCGTTTGACTCATTAGACAAGTGTAATTTCAACTCCTCTCTGTTTTCACAAAGCTGTGCCTTCCTTCCACAAAAGAGACGGCGTGCCAGTGTGACAATATGCCGACCAGAGAACGGTACTATTTGACAGGTTCTTCCCTCCACACCCCCTCCCCACGCAATTGGGTGTGGCTTCGGTGCCTTCAGCAGACACGCCCCCACAGTCTCAGACCAGAGAATGCTGCTGATTTTTAACCGATTTTGAAGCCTTATTTTATATACTTAGCGACATTTTTAATCACTCAGATTTGGCTGGGTGGTTAATGACATGTTTTCCTGTGGTGTGTGAAGCTCATAACAAAAATTTGAACTGGGTTAACCTGGACTTTAAGTCAAACTTTTATTACATTATCAGGCGTTATTACATTATCAGTTAATTATTACATTATCGGGTGCTACAAGGCTTTTTTAAATATTTAGCATAGAACTATTTAACACATACATGTGTAAACTTCCGCAAACTAGGTAGCCTAGCAACATAAACAATAACAATAGCTACCGTAAGTAGTTCCGCTTCCTGAATCCCCTCTGTGGATTGATCTACACATCTACAATGGTCGCGTCAATACAAGTCAATGGATTTCATAAAATGATCAATTAAACCCTACAGGGATTCATACTTTGCGGCGAATTTGATGTACGTAAGAACACCAACGGACACCAATTGCCCCCTCGGTGAGCTTCTTGTCTTTGAAATCGAGAGTTTAACATGTTTTTGAAAGATTTTTCAAGGTGCCCACCCACATCCATTGTATGACCAAAACGGTGGTAGAGCAATTATCAGACTTTCTCAAAAGTGCTAGTTTTGTCAACGTTTTGATCTGAACCATTGTATATGATCATAAGTAACCTTAAAACAGGGCTAAACATGTACTTTCCCTTTACTACTCCTTTAAGTCCTATAATGAATGTGTAAATACAAACATATCTAGCTCTACTAAACACCTCAAGCTCTACTCTCTGCGGATGTAGAAAGTACATAGTTTCCCGAGTTAACTTGTCTGAGACTATACTGAGACACCAAGCATAGTTTTTGATGTAAAAATCTAAATGTACTTGGCTCCAAAGTACTTCTTAACTCCCATACAAAGGGTTGCTCAAGAAGGGTTCCTTAATAAGGTTCTTTATCGGGAAACGCGGCACTTGTCAATGGAAAAATGTATTGGAAAGGCGCCCCTTTTGTGGTGGATTCTGGTACTACGGGGGCACTGCCAGACTCACTCATTCTCTGACTCACGATGACACCTGACACCGGCCAATCTAAAGCACCCCCCCCCTTCGGCTGTCGCCGGGTGGGGGACGAAAAAAAGGTGGACCTTTAGGATTTGTATTTAGAATTTGAGTATCCTGATATACAACATCTACTCACATTGCGGGAGTCTACAGCTGCGTACATAATGTCCATCCAACCTTTAAACGTTGCCTAGGAGAAGAATAACATGAGTTAAACTGTGAGGAAGATGATTAGCTTCAGCTTCTCCAGTCAGGCTCCACCGCTGGTAGGTAAGGAGAGTTATTTTGGTAGAATGTTCACAGCCTTTAGTAAAATCATACAACACAGTGTTTTGAAGGGCAGCAATAAGTGGCATATCATTAGTAGTAGAAATACAAAATGACAAGCATGTACTGTAACTTCCTTAAAACGATCATGAAAGAGTGTTAAAAAGGCCGACCAGCCTTGCACGCCTCTTCTCTCCGCCCCCACTGGTCGAACCCTGCCTCACATAGCCAACATAACTTACACCATTCCAATGAAAACATCTGCAACAAGCTTCTTTTAAGTCTGTTTATCATTAACGACTCGTCTATCAAAGAGACCACGCCCACTCACCACCTGCAGCAGGGCCAGGTACCCTGCCCCCACGTTGTCGAAGTTGATCTTGACGTTCTTCCAGCGGGCGCTGTCATTGGCCAGGGCCAGGCATTCGGTCTTGTTGTCGACCACGTCGATGGGGAAGATCTCGTCGGTGGTGGTGTTAACGCAGTAGTAGTACTTGCCGGCGAACAGGTTGACCCCCATTATGCTGAAGATGAGCCAGAAGATGAGGCACACTAGCAGCACGTTCATGATGGAGGGGATGGCGCCCAGGAGGGCGTTCACCACCACCTGCAGCCAATCACATGACACGCCACTAAGTCAAGGCTTCTTCCTGTGTCACCGATGGCCAGGGGTTCCATGGGTAAGGCAGAGAGAGAGTCGTTTGTTTTGTACTGCCAGCAAATGTGGCGCGAAAAGGGTTTCCCTTAACATTGTCGAAAGTGGTTTATCCTTGTGTATTACTCTGCTTGAGAAAATAATTTTTTGCCTTACCCAGGAAGCCCTGTTACCGGCTTAGATTGAATAGCAATTTTCAATCCAGAGAAGTTCTAAAGCTGGGATGTTTAAGACTACTGGAGCACGAGGGGTTATACTATCATACTGAAACAGGTCAATTCTCTTTGATAAGTTCTGAAAAACATTATAATATACACATTTAACTGTGACTAAATTTATATTAAACATCTTAAAAGCATGTCGTGTTTTAGCACATTAGATACAAGCAAGATACAAGTTACAAGCGATGCAAGTCTAGGAGCATAGAGGAGTAACTAGTTTGGTAGAGAGGGATGAAGGAGTGAGAGGAGGTGCAACACTTCACTTTCAAGAGGTAAAAGCAAAACAGAATAAAACCTTAGAGAGGCGTGATGAAGTCACAACATTTGTTTACTGTAAATGAAAAAAGACACATAACAAAGAAACATTTCATGTCAAAGGCACCAACACAAGCAACAGAGAACACATTTATATACAGAATCCATTGAGACGATGTAGAGAGAGTCATGCAGATACAGAAGTCTATGTCTACCACATTAGGAGAAAAAATAGACATTTCTAGAAATCTGGCCAGGCATGCATTGTATAAAAAGCAAACATCACTGCTTCCTGTTGTCCCTCTATACACTTTCTCAAGACATACTGTTCTTGCTGAAACCACAACAAAATGTCAAATTTGACACTAACGTGATCTAAGAAATCTCTACTCACTTACAATAGAACACTTGTGACATTTAGCTATGGCATTCCAATACTTCCAAATGACAAATTGCACCAGACAAGAAAAGTGTACATGGTACAAAATGGTGCATCGAAAAAAGCAAGATACGGCAACTAAACGGTTTGTTTTGTTTCTCAGTGTCGACCCTTACCCTCATTCCTTCGAAGCGTGACAGGGCCCTCAGGGGCCGGAGGGCACGCAGCGTTCGCAGGGACTTGATGGCGCTCAGCTCCGAGTAGCCCAGAGCATTGGCTACCACACTGACCAGAGACACCTGAGACAGAGAGAACCAGAGTCAGGGAAGACAATCTCACAGAAAGACAGGAGAGAGTGAGCCTAAGAAACTTCTACAGTACATACAGTATATTGCACAGCCATATATTAGATACATAGACATAAAACAATTCATTTCTCAATGGCAGGCATAGCCTTATCCAAGGTCTCAGACACCTGCAACGACTAAACATTGATCAGACCTCCGATCACTTAGTTTGGAGTAAAGCGCCACAAAACATGGGCAGAGGGGCAGAGCCAGCACATTAGCCTATCTTTCAGATCCAGCTGCATTTGAACATTATTTCATCAGGAGCGTATAGACAGGACTAAATGAAAAACTAATTTAGCTAATAAACAAATTGATGTAATAAAAACCTCTGTCAAGTGAGAGTTAACGTTGAATAAAGTCGAAAGTAAATCTCACCTTGTGTGCCAAATATGCTACGAAAACTCGCTAGAGTCCAGGACTCGTTAGTAATACTTTAAACGTGGAAATCGGCAGTCAGTGACTAATCAGAGGCCAACCCTTATGCAAAGAAAATACATTTTTGTTTCATAAGGGAAATTAGCCTCTAAACACTGATGAGTCACCTCCAATGACTAAACACTGATGAGACCCCTCCGATGACTAAACACTGATGAGACCCCTCCGATGACTAAACACTGATGAGACGCCTCCGATGACTAAACACTGATGAGACCCCTCCAATGACTAAACACTGATGAGTCACCTCCGATGACTAAACACTGATGAGACCCCTCCGATGACTAAACACTGATGAGACCCCTCCGATGACTAAACACTGATGAGACACCTCCAATGACTAAACACTGATGAGACCCCTCCGATGACTAAACACTGATGAGACGCCTCCGATGACTAAACACTGATGAGACCCCTCCGATGACTAAACACTGATGAGACACCTCCAATGACTAAACACTGATGAGACGCCTCCAATGACTAAACACTGATGAGTCACCTCCGATGACTAAACACTGATGAGACGCCTCCAATGACTAAACACTGATGAGACCCCTCCGATGACTAAACACTGATGAGACCCCTCCAATGACTAAACACTGATGAGACCCCTCCGATGACTAAACACTGATGAGACCCCTCCGATGACTAAACATGGACCAGGGGACATTTTCACAGACAGACGAGGGAGTCTAAATGCCTTTTGCCAACTTCTAATAAGCTAAAATTATCATGTCACTTCTGACAGAAGCATAATGCTATAATCAAGCAAGCATTTCAATCACTACATTTATTTGCATAATAATTACCTAAAAACGTATACTATACCATCAAATCAAACTTGAAATAATACATACATCTACAATGAGGAAGTCCAGCCAGCACCAGGCATTAGTGAAGTATTTGACAAATCCGTATGCCACCCATTTAAGCAGCATCTCCAGGATGAAGATATAGGTGAAGACTTTGTCAGCGTACTCCAGTACAGTCTTAATGTTCTTCCTCTGCTCTATGTAGATGTCCTCAAACGCCTACAGGGACAAGAAAGATGAGATATTGTCTTGTTTTCCAAAAGTTGCAAGGGCATATTACAGTACATTATATTACATTACAGTCATTTAGCTGATGCTTTTATTCAAAGTGACTTACAATAATTGCATTTATCATAGGAAGTCAGTGTCATACTTCTTGCCAGAACTCACAAGTGCATCTCCTTTCTAAGTGACTAAGGCGCAGATGTACTGCTTGCGAGCACAGCGTAAGTAGTGCCTTGGGCAGTCCGCAAAACCTTGTAGCCCTGAATGGTGCCAATGGATCAGTCAGTGGATGTGTCTAAATTGTGAATGCTCCAGTCCACGTTAAAATCGCAATTTACTGCATTTGAATAATTTCAGGTCTTAATACATCAGGACATATTAAATCAATCCTAGCCAATTTGATTAGTAGGCTATGCACGAATATCAGATTATCAAAACTATTGAATGGGGGGCTACCAAAGCTGAGTGAGAAAGTGGCATCCAGGAGGATGAAACTTGCTGGCCACTGCCACAGACACCATGAACTCCCAGCCAGCAAGCTGGTGCTCTGGGAGCCGACACACGGGCACCGATTAAGAGGACGTCCCACACCAACACACGTGGATGAACTGAGGAGGAACGCAGGAGTGGAGAGTTCTGCAGAACTGGCTGGATGTATGGAAGACCGAGATGATTGGAGACTTCGCTGTCAAGCTCGTCTGAGGACGACCCAATGAATAATACCGGTAATTGCTCCCCCATGTTCATAAAGTTCATTAAACTGTATGTTCAGAATTAACAGGGGATATGGTCATGTGTAGGCTGGTGGGTTATGCGCAACAGGATTACTCCTGCTTTTGAAAGGTGTAGAAATTTCCACCGCGGCATATTAATCAGTCTCTCCCTGCGCAACTCCTCATGTGCGGTCTGTTCGTACATACCATGCCATGTTGTCAGGCGAACATTGCGACAGAATAACGCCAAAAACGGCCGCTAACATGTTAGTACATCTGCCTCTAAGGGCATAATCTAGTGCTGAAGGCAAAGTGCAAGAATAGCAAACCAAAAATACAATAGGTACAATTGGTGCTTAAGGCGGAGGATCATGGTAGTACTGCATATGATTTTACATAAACAAAATCGCTCTCATCCATCCACACACACAGACAGACAGACAGACAGACACACACACACACAGCTCACCAGGGCTCCACTACTGAGCAGAATCATGAAGATGATGAAGGTTTCAAACCAGTTGTGTTCCACTATGATGAAGCATGTTTTCCTTAGATTCCACCACATCTTCCACCTGCCCTTATCTATGTTGACCTGGCAGCACTGGAACCTGCTTACGCAGCCTGTGGAGAAGGAAGACGAGAAAGAGAGAGAGAGAGAGAATGTACTGAGTATTTCCTGCCAATAAATCTTATTGAATTGAAATGATAGAGAAGAAAGAAAGAAAGAAAGAAAGAAAGAAAGAAAGAAAGAAAGAAAGAAAGAAAGAAAGAAAGAAAGAAAGAAAGAAAGAAAGAAAGAAAGAAAGAGGGAGAGAGGACAGCAAGAGATGAGAGAGAGAAAGCAGGAGAGACACAGAGGGCTCAGCGAGAAGATAGAGAGTGTGGTGGAGTGGATGTACAGTAGAGTGTGTTGTCTCTGGCTTCTGCACACTGACTCCTCTTTGCCAAGGTCACAGTGATACAGTGAAAGGCATGTGTTGGGAGTCACACACTTCTCTCTCTTTCTCTGTCTCCTACCCTTTTATCATCCTTCCCAACACCTTCGTCTTTCTTTGTCACTTTTCCTTCGAAACTCTAACCCCCAGGCCCCAATCCCCCCGCCCCATCGTCCCTCTCTCTCTCACCCTCAGTGAAGCAAGCCTCTGGATCCAGGGACTCCTCAGGCTCCAGCTCCACTGACTCTCCCCCGTCCCCAGGGGGCCGGACGTCCACCGTGCTCCCCTCAGAGGAGCTGAGGATCCGGGGCTCTGCTAGCTTCTGCAGGGACGGAGGAGAGTAAGGTTTGTTACCGGTCCATGTCTGGACGAACACAAAGTCCAGTACTCCTCTTCACCTTTGCACAGGAGCCAACCTTCTGAGCCAAGCATGGTTACAGTCATTCTCCATTCACATGTTGTGCCTACTGTCACCTTGATCTGGAGATATGACCTTCACTGTGCGATACAGAAGCTCACAAGAGTTGGACTCTTTGGATCATAACCACCACCATCATCATCATCATCATTACATGCAGCTTCGATCAAAAGTACCTACAGGCCTTGTAAGTTTAAGCTCCAATTGGACGATGTGGGCAACACATGTCACAGGGAAAGTTTGGCTTTGCTGAAATGCTCTGTGGATACGTTTGATATGGCCTCAGTTCGAGGGGGCATGCATATTCCGGTGCATTTTCAATTCAAGCCTGAAATCGGACCAAGCAGAAGGTGTGCCAAAGTATTTTCATGTCCACTGAAAAATGACCCAGGATTGATCAATATTGTTTACTTAATTACTCCCCCAACCCCCGCCCACCTCCAAAAGTCTTCTAAATCAATTCCCCCGCCCACATCCCCAGCCTCACCCCACAAAACACTAAACATTTTCCTCAATGACATGAAAACACATTATTTCCATACCGTTAAAAAGCAGTATCAAAGCTTCTTCGTTTTTTGGTTGTTGTTGAAATAGACGGGTTACCACATTAGCTTACCAGCAAAAACCAGTACTGTGCACTGTTTGTAAGACAGCATGTGATCTGGCATTGTCATATGAAGGATGAGCACTCATGCATACCCCAGAAACCATATAGGGCTGTATAAGACAAGTATGGTGCTCCAATCTTGTGATCTGTGTAAGCCAGGTTAAGTGCTCCAACCTTCTGATCGTTCTAGCGCAGGACGTAACATAGGACAAGCACATACTGTTGGTTGAAAGGTCCTCTTGGGGCTTAATTTAGGTTGAGATCATGTTGGCCTTGAGATGTATTCTTCCATTCATTTATAGCTATAGACTGTGTCCCCTGCAATTTTTTTATTTTTTTTATTTTTTAAGTTGGAGCACTGAGGTGTGCTTTAAAGCTGCATGAGAAGTTTTTTTTTATAGTTAAATAGCTAATAGATTATGAATTGGCCTTAGCAAGACCCAAAAAATATTTTGGGTGTTAAGTCCGCATAAGAACCCTGTGAATTTATTGTTTTAGAATTTCAGTGTACTGGCTAGTATACTGCTAGTATACTGCATTTTTATCAGCAGAGGGGCCACCAATGTGCCGAGTTATCTATGCAGCTTTAAATCAAACGCAAAATATATATATTCGAAATGCAGCGTATATTAAAACATAATCTGCATAAAGGACCGTTTTTTATTATTATTTTTTATTCCCTGCCTGTTTTCATTAGAGAGAAACATGGCGTATGTTCATATTTGGGTCTGAGAAAGATATAGGACAGGAACATGTCATCCTAGACAGTGCAGCAGCCCTGATTGCCGTGGGACCCAGCTAATACGGCATGGGGTTGATGGAAGCATGCTGCTCACAAGATACACACTGTTCCAAGAGGGGGTCTAGTTATCCACGGCCCTGTTATTAACCCGCTCACCCCCCCCCCAAAGTGTGTCTCTCTGTTCCCCCTAATGCCCAACCCTGCCCCTCTCCTCTCTCTGCTCAGGATAAATACTGTATAAAGACTGAGGTTGCTCTCCTGCCCTGTGTTTTTGAAGGCAATAATTTGTGTCTGATTCTGCAGGCGTGTTTGTTATAATTGCTGCACAGGGTTCAGGGCACACAACGGTATGCACCAGCTCAGTTGCTGGGGGGCTCAAATAGAATAACACATAAGATCAAAAAAACATCCGGAGATATAGTGTTTCTCTGTGTAGGCAGACTATCTGCACTGGGTTGTGTGATGCGTGTCCTTTCTGATTAGGGCCCTGTGTTTTTCCTGACCACAGTTCTGTACTACAAGGGACGGCAGGAGGTTTCCTGTTCAGATCGGCAGGCAAAGAAAAACCAAGGACCCTATTTAGGATATGTAAAAGACAAGCGTATTACTGTACAGTATTATCGCGAATCAATTGAGCCTTAGTCTAGAGTCTATGTACCTTATGTGTTATTAAATACTTTTGACACCCAGCAAATTCAAAGCTTGTTCTTGAATCCTACCAACTTCTAATCAAACTGATTCAAAAATATAGCTTTCCTCATTCTGCCATTGATAACGTTCACAGGCAAGGTACAAGTATGCGTCATGTGTATGGATGGGCTATGTTTCAGTCCAATGAATTTTGAACAACTACAGCAAAATTCATCCCTCCATTTGTCTCTCCTCGTCCTCCGACTCCTCTCTTTTTTCATTCTCAAGCTCTCGGTGTTGGATGCCAATCAAGTCTCAAACCAATCAAAACCAAGCAAAGAAATCAATACAAAAACATGTTTGATGAGTTTGTCTGTCAATGGAATAAAGGGTGATGCTGCTCATTCCGTATAGATTTCAACTGTAAAACATTCTGATGCTTGGAGATAGGTCATGGAGGGGAGGGGATATACGGGCAAAGTAAAGAACACAGCATCAAGTGTGCTGCCAAAAGGGGTAGGGAGGGGGTCAATCATCGTGGTTAGTGCTATGGTACAATAAAGTGGTCTTACAATTCTCCTTCTCTCATTGAAAACCTTGAGAGCGTCTGTGACACAGCTGCAATAATAAAAGGGGTGTTAATCAAGGTACGAATCATACAACCACACGTCCAGTCTTTTTCATCGGCCAGAAGGCATATCAGAGCAACAGGTTAGCTACAGAGAAAAGAAAGACTTCGGTTCAGATACACTTCAACAGACAGTCCTGCCACTTGTAATTGTAGAAATTGTTCTGGAGGACCACATCTTCAGAATGCGTGTAAGAGAAAAAAGTACATATGCAGGCACAAACATCCTCACATACGCATGCGCACACACACATACACACACACACACACGCGCACACACACACACAACTAAAAATCCCATCGATCCCTTGGAACAGGTAGGCAATAATTCAGCTGTAACATTCGACTGCACTGTCTGACTCAAATGTAGAGCATGTGGTGCCAGGGCCCCAAATAGACTTCAGCTTGGTATTATACCCCATCGCAAGAAGCTGGCATGGTGCCCACTCAGGCAGGCTGACACCCCTAGGGGTGGCCCAGAAAATTCTTTCAAACTTGAAGGTTGCCTACAGGGCTTATTTACAGTATCAGTAGAGCGTATAATTGCGATAGTCTAGCCTGGTAGACCATCCTGATCTTGCAAGCTCACATTCGGTTTCACTCCAGGAATCAGTCTGGACTCTCTCATATAGCCTACATTTCGGTCTGCATTTTTGATGGAACTGGGACAATCAGCACACTCTGATTTTATAGGTTCATCTACAGTACCATGACTGGCAAATGTTGCAATCCAGACACATGATTTACATAATGTGATTTGCTGTTCTGATTTATTGGAGGTTGATCCAGTCGTCTGCGATTTAATTATAGAAACTCTCGGCATTGAGAATGCCCCAGTGCTACAGGGGCCAGACTGAGGGGGCAACGTCAAGGGCCACCTACTGTAGATGTGACCTTAAAGCAAATTTACCGTCCATCACTTTGTTTGTGAGGTATACATATCTGTGTATCTGTGAGTATTTTTGTATTTGTCTTATTCTCTTTTAATTTCTTTATATTCCTTCTTTTTTTTTTTTGCCTTCTGGTTTCTACTCGGCTCCATTTAAAGTGTAATCAGAACCAATGCTATTTTACCAAGTAATCAGTGATATTTTAGATTTGTTCTGCAAAATCGAACAATCATTATGAATACACAGTGTGGTGTCATATTTATGAGGCTAAATGGGTGATAATTCATCCATGCAAATTCCCACACGCACAACAGACACACACAGATGGAGAGAAACACACATACAGCATCAGTTCACCCAAGGCGTGCTGCTCAACAGGCGTGAATAATAGTCAAGAGTATCCTCTAGCCGGTCCGCTCATTCATCCATGTAACACATGCACACACACACACACACACACACACACACACACACACACACACACACACACACACACACACACACACACACACACACACGCCTGCTGTGATCTACAATCTACAGTACATCTAAAATCTGTACCTGGTACAGTACTTTGGCCAAAGGCATTTCCATCTCATTATTTCTTATGACTATGCAGTCCCTGTACTGTTTTGATGCCCAAGGCTTTGCAACAGTCTGAAAACAATATCCTCAATAGTTAAATACAACAATGATGCGATGCCTACATGAGTCAGCACAAATTCTTACGTCATATTGTCTGTGAAAATAAGATCAGCCTGAGATTCAATAGCCGTCATACAGCACTCTAAAGTGCTCACAAGTATACTACTTAGAAGGAAGCCATTAGAGGGGTGAGCGTTCTCAATAGTATGCTAGTGTGGATGCTCGAATCCAGCAGAGGGCGCCAATCAAAAACAGGAAGTGACAGCTGTGTGGGTCCCTACTTAACGCAGAGGCGTGGGTTCCTGGCACTCCTCCTTACCTCTTTGCTGCCCTCCACGTCGGACGAGTCGCTGCTGTAGTCCTCCGTGTTCGGGTTCTCAAAGTCCGACTCTCCCACGGCGATGGGCACCGTCACCGTCAGACTAGGGTTGTGGATGAAAGACATGTAGTCGCACTCCTCCAGGGGGTACCTCACTGACCCCAGGCTGTCCCCCCCGACCCCCACGCCCACCAGCCCCAGGCCCCCTCCGGGCTTCCCGTTACCCTCCTTAAGGTACCCCCCCCCTCCTCCTCCTCCTTCTCCTCCGCAGGGCTCCTTGGTGATCTCCACCGAGGTGTGGTTGGAGACACAGTTGCCCTTGCCGTTGCTGTGCTGCAGATCGTCCAGGGGCTTGCTCTCCTCGGCCGAGCCCCGCTTGGCGGTGTCCCCGAAGCAGACGCTCTGGAGGAACTGGCGCAGCGCGGCCTTAATGAAGGCGAAGCCGCGCTGGATGCGGCCCACCGCCACCTGCAGGTTGTTCATCTCGCTGTCGTCGTCGGTGGCCGCCAGGTTGTCAGCGCTGAACGAGCTGAGCAGCAGGGCCAGGAAGAGATTCAAGACCTGGGGGTGCACGGAGACAGGGAGGAGAGCGGTCAACGCCTGCCTCAGTTCCCCTGTTGGTTTGGATATTTTACGGTAAATACGGTTAAATCAATATGTGGGACAGGGCAGAGTTTCACGCAGTTTTATGCCGTGTGATGTCGCGGCAGGGCAGGTGTTAGGGATCAGTCAATTCTATGCGCTGTGGTGCAAGTCTGTCCAATGTGTTCACACCTGTCCCAGTAAACCACGAATGGCATATAAAAAGAACCTCAGCGAAATTACAAACCAGTTCACTCGGCCACGCCCACGACAGTCACTCGGCCACACCCACGACAGTCACTCGGCCACGCCCACGACAGTCAAAACTAACACACAAGAGGAGCCCTACCACCAGGGTGATCATCTCTTAGCTCACTCCCCTTGTAGCGCTTCTAGCGTTCATCCTCACACACTGTGTATGTGTATAATGTACTGTAGTAGCACTGCACATTGTATAATGTGAAGTGAACACAGCTTTACAATGTAGGTCTATTCCTATAGGGCCTAGGTTTTTTTCAAAAGCCTCCGGATCTGCCCATTACACTAGAACGCAGTTCCGGATTTCCAGTGCCAAAAGGTGTCTCCGGTCATATCCAAAGGCCTCCGGATTTGAGGTTCCTTTTGGCTGGGGAAACTGCTCAAGGTCCGTTCTAGTGCCTAGAAACCTCCCGTCAGGGCATGCAAAAAATTTGCACGGGTGGTAGAAGCCGCTCCACTGGCTCTGGCATACCTGGTGCCAGGACCCACCAGACGCCACTGCTTAATTCATTCCTTTAGATCCAGACCCCTAAACTTGGAAACCGGGGACCTCATTTCAATGATGCCGAGCATACAAAGACATTAATACGCTACAATCAATAAATACGGTAGCACTATAATGCGGTATGCTATGCATTCGATAATGTCAGAGCTGCTCAGAGTTTAGCGGGACTGGCTCAGAAGAAATGCATTTAGCCTACAGCTTGACCGTAGCTAGCGAGCTAGACAGCTAAAGTAGGAACTGGACTGCCCTTCCCCCTTCCCAATGCTATTTATATTCAAATAAACGTGATGAGTTGTGGGGTGGGGAGGATTCAACCAACGCCAACAGTCACCAACAAATAGCCTACATTTGTCTTCCATGTCCGGTGCGCATTCCCTGCTTTTAAAATAATCTCGAATCCAAGCTCTAATTGTAATCTCTGCCTGCGCTGCTGTGATAACAATATATTATATCTTATTATTACTAGGCTACTGTTCACCTTATTATTTATTTATTTAGGTACGTTATTTGACTGTCTACTATGGTCAGCCATCCGGTCAATGATGGTCAAACTAGGCTAAATGCATTTCTTCTGAGCCTGTCCTGCTAGCAGCTCTGATCAAATGAATAGGCTACCGCATTACAGTGCTACAGTAGGCTATTTATTGATTGTATATTTAATGTCTTTGTATGCAACATTGAAATGAGGTCCCCCGATGATAATAGGCCATTGTAAATGCAAGTGTTCACAATAATATACTCGCTATATTGGCTAATAGTGATTGAGTCCAGTCAAATTGACATTTAAGTGCTTGGCTGCTATTAGGCCTAGCCTATTGATTAACAGATAAATTCACATTAGCCCATTTGTGTCGAAATACAGTAGCCTATCCCACATCAGCATGGATGCGAGTCTCTTAGGATACAGGCTTACCTCAGCCTTATCATTCATTGTAAACTAGGACTGGACTAGCCTACATATTTTTGGAGGGTTACATAGAAACCCAAAATCTGAGTGTGTGGTTATGTTATTTATTTGTTGATACTTTCTCGATGATTCACGGTTTATATATGAAGCGGCATGTCCAGCTGGCTTTCCACAGTTTGCAAGTAGCCTACGCTATTAAATTGATGGTTCCTCCCTGTTTGGGGGATAAACTCGATTCGTTGATTCAAGGCCCTATTAACAGTAGCCTACTGTTGTTTGTCTTGACGAAAATGATAATAGAAGTGTTCGGCTGTTGATATAAACAGTCACGACAGTGCTCACTGCTACTGTATGAGATTAATGTAGAATCGATGGCTCAGTACTCAGGTGATCAGGGACATATACTGTAGTGTCAATGTGTCAGGTTCATGTACTGTAAAACAAGCCAACAGTAGGCCCCAAAGACCAAAATAGTGGACTTAAACTTTAATTTAACAATCCTGAAACACCACATCTTACCTTCCCGTACAAAAGTTACATTTTCACTCTACTGGTTGACAGCCACCTTGGATTTCTGGGTCAAAATTCTGTCATAATGTCAAACTGATGGCAGAATTGGAATCATGTGGTTGACATACATTAATAAGTGTCTTCATAATACATGATTCTAGGTGCTTTGGTTCAAAAGTAAATTTTTCAAGATGGTGCCAGCAGGTATTTTGGATTTGGCCCTCTGGCAAAAAATGATGGGATTTTTGGGAGGGGGCTGGGGGCTATTTTTTTTAAATAAAAGATTCATAAGACTCAAATCAATAATCAACAGACCATCGGATGAGACAGATGGTCTGACCAGCTACCTTTATGTAGTCCTACATTGTGTATTACTACTATGCCACTATTGTGCTGCTATTACAACTACTACTACAAATACCACTACTACTACAGTACTACTACTACTACTACTACTACTACTTCAGTACTACTACCACCACCACTACTACTACTACTACTACTACTACTACTACTACTACTACTACTACTACTACTGGTACTACTACTACTACTTCAGTACTACTAGTACACCTACTACTACTCACCACCAGGTTGCCTATGACCATGACCATCATGAAGACCACGAGGCACATCCCCTGGCCAGCCACCTCCATGCAGTCCCACATGGTCTCGATCCACTCTCCACACAGCACCCGGAACACGATGAGGAAGGAGTGGAAGAAGTCGTGCATGTGCCAGCGCGGCAGCTTGCCGTCTTCTGCGATCTTGCACACGCTCTCTCGGTAGCTCTTCCCGAACAGCTGCATGCCCACCACAGCGAAGATGAAGACGATGATGGCCAGGACCAGGGTAAGGTTACCCAGGGCGCCCACCGAGTTACCGATGATCTTGATCAGCATGTTCAAGGTGGGCCAGGATTTGGCCAGTTTGAAAACTCTCAACTATTGCAAAACAAAAGAAAAGTGAAGGAGTAAGGCCACAGTGTAGCTTTGGGTTTTGTTCCAGTACACTTCTTCAGAGCTTGGGCCATAGGTTTTTCCAGACAAAAGACAATCTAGAAAAATGTGCAATCATTGAAAGCAATCATTGAAGCCTATAGCAGCTGTAAGGTGCATACGGTACACTAACCAATCGGAACGATCTGAGCACAGACAACCCTTCCACGTTAGCCAATCCCAACTCCATCAGACTCAAGCTGACAATGATGCCATCAAATATATTCCAGCCCTCCTGGAAGTAGTAGTAGGGATCAAGAGCGATGATCTTGAAGCACATCTCAGCTGTGAAGATGCCAGTGAACACCTATACACACACACACACACACACACACACACACACACACACACACACACACACACACACACACAGGAGATACACATTCCGGAAGTCCGCATGAAAGAATGTATCGGTTTCTCTTAGACTTAAGCTGCTTCAACGCTTACAGCATAGACTGTACCCACAATGCGGCTTTCTGCAATGCTGAAACAAAAACTATTTCCACAGTCAGAGACACTTACTAGGTTCCCCACGGAAAGAACACCATCAAACTCTTTGGTCATGGGGTAGTGCTCCATGGCCATGAATAGGGTGTTGAGAACTATACAGATGGTGATGGCCAGGTCCACGAACGGGTCCATCACCACCAGGTGGACGATCTCCTTGATCTTCAGCCACAGTGGGCAGCAGTCCCAGATAAGGTAAGTGTTGGCAAACTTGTACCAGCACGGCGGACACTTCTGTCTCGACTCTTCAAGTTCTGGACAGTACACACACACATGCACACGCGTACACACGCACACACACACACACACACAGTAAGAGGATAGTTATTAAATATGGATGACTTACATGTACAATGTAGAAGAAAGATCAATCACAGTTATTGTCATTCTTAGAAAGATAGTGTTTACCATTATTTCATTCTTATTGCGCAATCACCCTGACTATTCAATGACAACCACGGATCCCAATATAGCAGAACACACAGCGGGAAGCAGAAGACGACAACGTCGTCCGTTAAAGAAGAGGAGTGACTGGTGATCAAGGCGTAGGGCTGGGTATCGATTCGAATTTCAAGAATCGATTCGATTCCGATTCACACGGTTCAGAATCGATTATCTCGATTCGATTCAATATCGATTCGGTTGGTGTTACTAAAACCTTTTTTTTTTTAGCTGTAACCTTAATTACAAGACTGCCAAGTAACACAACACATCAATACTAGGGCTGGGTATCGATACTGATTTCCAAAAATGAATGAATGAATTATTGAATGAATTAATGAACTATTCATTCCTTCATTTATTCATTCATTCATTAAATCGATTTTCGAAAGATCGATTTTGGGATTCATGAATCGATTCTGAATCAAACGATTTTTTTTAACCCAGCCCTATAAAAGGCGCCCACCCTCCATGGTGTTGGTGAGGATACTAGCAATGCTCATGGCTCTCTGTCTGGCCCCCGGCTCCTCCAGGTAGTCCATGGATGTCCGGGGAGAGCGCCTCCTCTTCAGCTCCGAGTCTGTGGTCGTCCCCTGAAGAGAGGTTGGAATACATTCTCAGAGTATTATGAGTGGTAGACTATACTATTATTAGTAAGTACGAGTTATACTAGCATTAGTGAGTATTAGTAAAAGTGTGTGTGGAGTCACAATGTATTCCCTGTAGAGCTGAGCGTTTGCCCACACCGTCTCTCGTTCACGCCCACACCCAAACCCACTGAAACTGCCCACACCTATCGGTCTACCCCTACCTCTCTCCCTACTAGGCACCCTACGGTGCGATGAATGACATGACTCAAGTGTGCAAAAGTGGAATGTTTTGAATGTGAATCTTGTGTTGCTGCTTGTAGCCAATAAAAACAAGGCTTGTGGACAGTTACAGTATGTGAACATCTATCTGGCTTGTGGACAGTTACAGTATGTGAACGTCTGTCTGTCTGTGGTTTGATTTGATTTGATTTAGATTTGTTGGTAAATAGGTTGAGAGCCTATATGAACATATATAATGGAGCCACCTCTTTCCCCAAAGGTCTGGAAATGAATGAACTAATATCCCCGGGTCTGGCGACCGCCGCCGCTGCCGCCGGTGCCCGGCCTGTGCGGTACTGTAGCTCACCTCGGGCAGGAGCAGGCCGACGGGCGAGGTTGGCACGGAGGTGCCGCCCACCAGGGAGACCACGCCGTTGCAGTCCACAGCGCAGTGCATCTTGCCGTTGGCAGGCAGGATGATGCGGGGCGCCCCCAGGCTGGTCTGGCTCAGCGTGCTGCCGCGGCGCTCCCCACGTCTCGGCACGAACAGGGAGCCGCGCCGGCTGTCGTTGTCCTCCAGGGTGCTGTGCTCGTCGTCGGCGAAGTCGTTCTCGGAGCCCACGTCACGCGCCCGGCCCCGGAAGCTGAACAGACTGGCGCGGCTGTTCCTCCGCGGGGAGAACAGGGAACCACGGATACTGAGGAGCGACTGAGGGAGGGAGGGAGGGAGGGAGAGAGAGAGGGAGAGAGGGAGGGAGAGAGGGAGGGAGAGAGGGAGGAGAGAGGGAGGGAGGGAGGGAGAGAGGGAGGGAAGGAGGGAGAGGGAGGGAGGGAGGGAGAGTGAGGGGGGGAGAGTGAGAGGGAGGGAGAGAGGGAGGGAGAGAGAGAGAGAGAGGGAGGGAGGAGAGAGGGAGGGAAGGAGGGAGGGAGGGAGAGAGAGAGGGAGGGAGGGAGGAGAGAGGGAGGGAGGGAGGGAGAGAGAGAGAGAGAGAGAGAGAGGGAGGGAGAGAGAGAGAGAGGGAGGGAGGGAGGGAGGAAGGGAGGGAGAGAGGGAGAGAGGGAGGGAGGGAAGGAGAGAGAGACCGAGAGAGAGAGGGAGGGAGGGACAGATAAGGAGAGTGTTGAAAGGGGGAGAGAGAGAGACGGGGAGAGAAAGAGATAGAAATAGAGGAGTAAGTAAGCAGTGAGAAAGCAGTAGTTGTGATGATCATAATGACCCCAATACCGATAACATGAGGATGATGACCACTGACTGATCGATAAGATGATGATGATGATGATGATAACTGGACAGCCTGGAGACTGTGGTGGAGAGGAGGAGGATGAAGGACAAACTGAAGTCTATCCTGGACAACCCCTCCCATCCCCTCTGACGAGCTGTAGAGCCCCACCCCAAGACGGGAAAGACAAGCATAATAGAGGGAGCTCTACAAAGACACGGAATTGACATCGCTGATTGCCGCGGACAGGGCTACGATAATGGAAGTAATATGTCGGGCAAAGTGAAAGGTGTGCAAGTCCAAATTTTCCAAGTAAAGCCCCATTTTCCCCCTGCGCTTCGCATACACTGAATCTAGTCGGTGTACATGCTGTCGAATCATGAAAGAAATGGAACCTTGTTGGGCTGCATTAATCGCCTCTATATACCATTCAGCGCCAGTCCAGATCGGTGGTCTATATGGAAAGAGAGAACGCAATGTTCCCTCCACAGTCTGAGTGATACACGATGGAGCGCGCGATATTGACACAGTCAGACCAGTGGCTCACCATCTCCCCAGTGTCATCGAAGCCATTGAATGCATCATATCATCCGGCAAATTATCCAACGAGCAAGAGGACTGACGGAATATTTCACATCATTTAAAGCAATTGTGTTGTGCAGTGTCTTGGTAAAAATACTGCAACATTGAAGATCGGAATTTGCTCTTTCAGTGTGGTAGCTTATCTTTGGACCAGGAAATGGCTAATATTGAGGCTCTAATTCAGGGAATAATTTCACTGAGAAATGAGTGGGATTCACTGCTTTCTGAAGCTCAAAAATGGAGCCAATGCCATGGAAGTTCCACCTGAGTTTGACCCGAGACACAGACAGAGAAAATGCAAGTGCACTGAAGATGTACAGACGCAGGAGACTTGGATTTGGAAGGATTTGACGGAAAGGCCGCTTGGAAATGGAGCGCACGGCACAGATGGAGACGGGGCACGCAGCACACTGCAGAAACCACGGGTACCCTCGCTGTTTGATACGTTTGACAAAATCCTCAAAGAGATTAACCCAAATTACAGGCAAGCTCAACAGTTAAACAGCTATGTCTCAGAAGTCCCCACCCCTAGGAGCGACAACCCTCTCAGATATTGGAGGACCAATCAAGGCCGCTTTCCTGACCTTGCACAGATGGTAAGTACTTGTCTGCTCCATGCACAAGCACAGACAGCGAGGGACAGTTTAGTACTTGTCTGCTCCATGCACAAGCACAGACAGCGAGGGACAGTTTAGTACTTGTCTGCTCCATGCACAAGCACAGACAGCAACCGACTTTCATGTGAGAAAGCAGAGAAGCTACTGTTCATAAAGAAGAACCTGCCACTTTTCCTGAAGAAGTAGAACATAGGCCTATATTGTCTAAAAGGGCGATTATTCATTTGTTTTGTGGCTTTATCCCTTTGCACATTTCCGTTGTAGCTCAACAGAAAAGACATGTTATAATAGGCTATTCAAGGAAAATATTTGTCAGATAACATTTTATTTTGTAATTTATTTTCAGTTATTGTTGTGCTTTGTTGGTATAGCGTGGTGTAGGCTATGTTTATAAACAAGAATCTGACACTTTTCCTGAAGAAGTCGAATGTAGGCTGTCTAAAAGGGCAATTTTTCATTTGTTGTGGGTTTATCCCTGTGCACTTTTTTGTTGTAGCCCTGTCCTACAGAGAAGACAGATGTTATGTTAACTTTCTTTAAGCACCTTATATAGGCTATTCAGGGAGAGCATTTGCTGAGCATTGGCCAAATACTAATTTATCTATTTATTTTCAATTATTGGGCTTTGTTGGTATAGCCTGGTCTGCTGGAATGATAAAAACAAAAATATTATATATACATCAACTTGTAGTTTTTTCTTTGAAAGCATTTGTAGCATTTATTTAATTTATACAATGATACAAAAACTGGCAAAATAAATGAAAAAAATCCTGTACGCATTCGGTATTAGGCCAAATGTTTACAGAAATTTCGGTTTCGGCCAAAAAGTTTCATTCGGTGCATCCCTAGTATTATATCTATACAGCCTGGATGGATGGATGGATGGATGGATGGATGGATGGATGGATGGATGGATGGATGGATGGATGGATGGATGGATGGATGGATGGATGGATGGATGGATGGATGGATGGATGGATGGATGGATGGATGGATGGATGGATGGATGGATGGATGGATGGATGGATGGATGGATGGATGGATGGATGGATGGATGGATGGATGGATGGATGGATGGATGGATGGATGGATGGATGGATGGATGGATGGATGGATGGATGGATGGATGGATGGATGGATGGATGGATGGATGGATGGATGGATGGATGGATGGATGGATGGATGGATGGATGGATGGATGGATGGATGGATGGATGGATGGATGGATGGATGGATGGATGGATGGATGGATGGATGGATGGATGGATGGATGGATGGATGGATGGATGGATGGATGGATGGATGGATGGATGGATGGATGGATGGATGGATGGATGGATGGATGGATGGATGGATGGATGGATGGATGGATGGATGGATGGATGGATGGATGGATGGATGGATGGATGGATGGATGGATGGATGGATGGATGGATGGATGGATGGATGGATGGATGGATGGATGGATGGATGGATGGATGGATGGATGGATGGATGGATGGATGGATGGATGGATGGATGGATGGATGGATGGATGGATGGATGGATGGATGGATGGATGGATGGATGGATGGATGGATGGATGGATGGATGGATGGATGGATGGATGGATGGATGGATGGATGGATGGATGGATGGATGGATGGATGGATGGATGGATGGATGGATGGATGGATGGATGGATGGATGGATGGATGGATGGATGGATGGATGGATGGATGGATGGATGGATGGATGGATGGATGGATGGATGGATGGATGGATGGATGGATGTGTATTCCTATACATATCTATTTATACAGACTGGATGTATGTACATATTCTATTATATCCTATATTATACAGTATAAGAGTAGTCTGTAGTCCTTGTTGTTCTTCTTTTTTATGCCTATTGTTACTATGCATGTTCTGTATCTGCATTTCCAACAAGTAATGTATGTATGTATGTATGTTCCCTCTGCCTTCCCTCTCCCTAGTGCCTCTCTCTCTCCCTCCTATCTTCTAACCAGGTCCAGTGGATGCCCCACTGTCACCAGCAGACCACCCTGAGTCCGATAGATACCCCTGTGTCTACTGTGGATGATGTAGCATGTCCGTAGAATATTCTTTCTCCTATGATGCTTTTAGCCTCTCTCACTCTGAAATGTAATTCCATGCAATGTATTGCTTCATAAATGTTCTTAGCCGGTAGACAAACATACTCCTGGAGCTTGCTTGATCGCCTTGTTGAGAGGGGTCAGGGAAGAATTTTTACAGCTCACTTATCTGGCCCCCGGGTGATTACTGTTTTTTTGCTTCCCTCTGGAATATGTAGAGAGTGGGTCGTCTGCCCACCTCCCTTGTTCTCTGTAAAGCGCATTGTGTTGCCTCTGGGTATGAAATGCGCTATACAAATAAAGCTTTGATTGATTGATTGATGTATGTATGTATGTATGTATGTATGTATGTACATTGTATATGTAGGTACATGTATGTATCTATCTATCTATCTATCTATGATGATGATGATGATTATGATCACTGACTAATTGATATGATGATGATGATGATAATGATAGATGATGATCACTGACTGATCGATATGATGATGATGATGATTATGATGATCACTGACCGATCGATATGATGATGATGGTAGATGATGATCACCGACCGATCGATACGATGACGATAGCGTGCGATGTAGAGGAGGTTAACGGCACCGAGGGGAGTGATTCAAACAGGGGACCGACCAATCATGGACATTTTTGCCATGAGACCTCTCACCTGGTTGGGCGAGGAGCACCTCTTCTCGTACGACAGCCTGTTGGCGTCGATGGAGAAGCGGAAGCTGGAGCGCTTGATGCTGTCCTCCGACTCCGACTTGTGGAACTTGTCGCGGGCGGCGCGCTCCTCCTCCTCCTCCCTCTGCTTCCTCTTCTTCCTGCGGTTGCGCTGCTCCTTGGCACTCTTGGAGCTGAGCTTGGACGTCCCCGAGGAGGACGAAGAGGGGCGCCCTCTCCCGCTGTACTCCCCGCTCTCCGTCGCTGCTGCCGCGGCAACCTGCCAGCCAATCGCGAGCACAACACCACAGTTGTCACGGTAACGGACACCCGTCTTTGAGGGGCTTCCGTGAACGGAGCCGAGCCCCGCGCTGCAAGGCTTTTAACAGCAGAGGCAAAATAAATTACAAAATCAAATCAGAGTCAAACACCGCCTAAAATTGGAGGGTTAGGTTTTGAGTGACGCAGGGAGAAAGAGTGAGCAATGGAAAATGGTAGCTAAAAGCCTGAAGGCAATCTATTAATAATACTGGTAGTTAAGCTACCAGCCATGTGGACCGACTGCTATTGTAGGGAATGTTATATAAGAATAAAGTCCTCGTGAATCTCAAACCATGTTGCTTTAGCCTGGCACAGCCATACTGATCATGTGAGCTGACATTTTGAATGCCAGCTCCCATGATCAGGATGGCGACGCCAGGCTCATGTTGCTTTCAAAACCAACGCTTTCTTTTACCGAAGTAGCCTATCACTGGGAAGATCACGGACAAGCAGCAGGAATCTACCAAGGAACCCTCAATGTTCGCTCTCTCTATCCATCACATTCCCATAGTAATGCGCATTTGAGCACTCTCTAGAAACTGAAAAAAAACGGAAGTGTGTGTGTGTGTGTGTGTGTGGTGGGGGGAGTGTTCATAGGGCATGGCGAGGCTGAGCTGAGTTATATGGTAGGGAGCAAGGGTGATTTTTTGACCAAGGGGAGATGGTTCCTACCTGCGCCTCCTCCTGCTGCCGTTTCAGCTGCTCCAGCATGGCCTGGAACTCCTCCTCCTTCTGCTGGGCCTCCTCGATGGTGGCCTGGTTCTGCTCGTCGTAGGCCATGGCAACCACGGCCAGGATCAGGTTGACCAGGTAGAAGGAGCCCAGGAAGATGACCAGCACGAAGAAGATCATGTAGGGCTTACCGGCCGCACGCAACGTCTGGGAGGTATAAGGCACACGTGCACGCATGTGCACGCGCACACACACACACGCACACACACAGGAAAAGAAAGGGAGGAGGAGAGGTGGAGAGAAAAAGAACATGAAAAAGATAAGAGTGAAAAAGAGCAAGAGAGAGAGAGAGAAAGAGAGAGAGAGAGAAACACACTCTAACCCCAGACACTGGATCAACATGCGTCTTCCAATGAATTTTTTTTTTTTTTTTTTACAGTCTCCCTACCTGCTGGTAGAGGTTCTCCCAGAAGTCCTGGGTCATGAGTCGGAACAGTGACAGGAAGGCCCAGCTGAACGTGTCGAAGCTGGTGTAGCCGTAGTCTGGGTTCCGGCCCGCTTTGATGCAAGAGAAGCCCTCTGGACACTGCCTGCGGAGTGAACCATGGGAGTGAACGGACCCACCGCTAACGATAACGTACATAAACAACAACTGCACACTGGCCATTATTCACATCATCTCGCTGACCAGAGATGAACTGCGCTTTCCTTCTGACTTGACATTTTCCAACAACTACGATGGAACACAGTAGCCGAGCTCAGCTTGACCAGTACAGTACAGCTAAGCTTGACACATCCTTACAAAACAGCCGCCTAATCACTAAACAAAAATCCTCTGAATTACTTTACGACACAGACTCCATATCGAATGGCAAACACGTCTATGGTTTTGGATTGTGCTCATTGCTGTTTGCATCACTGAAGCGAAGCTTGGTTGTCTTAAACGGAGGAGGCTGTAGCTAAATCAACATGCATGGTGCCGTTTCTAATTGGCCGTATAAATAAAACATGTCAAGCCAGTCTTACCCAGCGCCACTCCCATTCCCACAGAGGAGTGCGTCCCTGCGGTTGGGGAGGAAATAGTAATTATCTAGGGAAGAAGAGAGACAGAGGGAGAGAGAGAGAGAGAGAGAGAGAGAGAGAGAGAGAGAGAGAGAATGAGTCAAGCCCGTCTTCAGGAGGGAACAATATAAGGAAGGACTGAAAAGTCTAAACATCATAGGCCCTGGATAGTCTCTCAGCTGTATGTTTTGGTATCAAACATCAACGCAGTAGCTAGGTAAAAGTGCTCTAAAAAGAGAGAGCGAGTTCAGGAAGTATGTTTTTGTGTGCCGACACACCAAGAAGAGGGAATCCTATTTGTCGCTCCCTTCCTCTTTCTTGTCGTTGTTGACCTGCAGTTCTATGTTGCTACCACAAGAGGCAGTGGTCCCAGAACATCAAAACAAAAAGACTCCACAGAATTCCCAGGTCAGCGGTGGACGAGTGGATAGTGCACCTCGAAGGTTGTGAGTTCAATCCTTGGTGTAGACATACCAAGGTACCATGACATATTTTGAAACTGGATGTTGTAGAAGTTATGTAACGAGCGTGGGTCATATTTGTTAATTATAGACCCTTTTACAGCCTAGTCAGCCAAGTATGCGCGCGCATTCTTGTAACAGTAGCAGAGGAAGACAGACGAAATCGCCATTATTAAGCGTACGGACTGGACTGAGGAAAATCAAAAATGCCTGTGTTTGGGGTGCCCATTTTATATCAGGTAAGTTATTTTGACTACCTGGTTTCACTGTAATGTCTGGTTGAAATGTAGCCCTTCTCAGTCCCGTTGTCGCATTCCGCTCGCTCATGCCAGACAACAGTCCTTTGCTGGTCCATTCACTTTGCCGTCAAAATAAATCGGTGTCGGCCTAGTTAGGAGAGGCACTCATATTTACAAGTATCAGATAAACATGAAACTTCACTTACCTAAGCAAAAGTGTCTATTTTAACAAATGCTGGGTTGAAGCTTCAAAGCACCGCCACCACCACAGAAGAAGACTACCTCGGAAAAATAATTTCACTCGGACAGAATGCGTCTAAATAAGTTGTTTATTGGTAGCGCCGAGGCTTCAAAACCCAGCATTTGTTAAAATAGACCCGGTTGCTTAGGTAAGTGAAGTTTCATGTTTATCTGACACTTGTAAATATGAGCGCCTCTCTTAACTAGGCCGACAGGAATGTAACAACGGGACTGAGAAGGGCTAGTTGAAATGTAGAGTAATATCTGAAGTAAACAGTAACCCATAACCTGGCTGCACGCTCAGCTAAAGCTAAGTTCAGGAAATGAAGCCCAATGATAGCTAGCTAACATTAGCTAGTGCTAGCTAACACGCTAGCTAGTGTTAGCTACCTAACTCAAGGCCCGAGGAGTTGGAGATACTGTGCACGTTCTCTCAAAGTGCTTTAGCTAAGGTTAGCTACTACAAGCTAGCTAGTCCTTGTCACCAACACTTGCCTCACAACGTACGTAGCTAAACCATTCACACAGCAAGCAATGTCAGCTGACTGGGACTGTCTCGTGAGTAGAATAACCAGTGTTGTGAAATACATTTAACAACTGGTCAGTTGATATGTTGCACAGCAATCGAGCAGGACAATATCATTAGGGCTAGGTTAGGTAGCTAGCTAAGTCAGCTTGCCCAGCTGGTATGGTTATAGGCTCATTCCTATGGGATAGCTTAGTAGTTTGTGATTTAGCAATGGGTTGACTAATCACTAGATCAATATTTTCAGTTGGGGATAGGACTACAACACCACCTGTGCTGTGGCACCAGGAATCTGCTCTGACCACTGTTTTTATTCAACACCATATCATGTTATTATGAAGATTAAATGTACTGTATGTCTACGCGACACAAAAAAGGCTTTATATAAATGTTATTTTTGGCCAATATTTTAATGCACTATTTTAATGCATGTCGGCTGCTGTGCAACGCTGATGTCCAGCCCCCCCAAAGATGGTCTTCAGGTGCAAGCCCCACCCGGACAGGACATGGCCAGACAGCAGTATCTGATCATGGATGGGAGTGACTGTGTCCATGATCACCTAGACATTGTCTGCTCCAGAATAACCATAAACATATCTTCATATCAATATAATATCAAGATCCTAGTAGATGTCCAAATAACCCACTGTGTCCTGGGTCTACTTATTCACCACCTAAAGGGAAGTTGTCATAGAAATTGTAGTTTCACCACCTCACCACCTCCCTCAACCTTTCACATAGCTGTGCTAATCTAATTTATGACAGGATGACCTCCAGGAGGTCAACACACCTAGACGCTGTCTGCTCCAGAATAACCATCCTTTGTCCCATTGTCCCTGCAAGAATGATCGCCTTTTCTCATGTCATGTGTCTGTATTCTCGACCACTGTTGATGATGCCTGCCATTTAATAGGACGTGTACAATGGGTTAGCCAATCACATCCCTGGAAGCGTCATATTTGTGTTGCTTTGAATATAAGGCTGCGCAAGACCAGACTGCGGCACTTCTGTTGGATGAACCACTCACATGTGTTGTCCTGAAGTCCTTGCGCTCGTATGTTTTCTCAAAAAAACAGACTTAACCTGTTTGAGCGAATCTTGGCAAATCCTTTTTAACTTGATCAGTTAAAAATCTTTTACAGTTGGCGACACGGATGAAAAGGGAGAACTGCTTGTGTTGCTTCAGGATCCGAGTGGATGAACGGGTCGGCAGACATGTCGGATCCATAGTGGGTTTTTGGAAAAGCAATCTTCTCTCTTGCGCCAGAGCACAAGGTGAGATGATTTCCCCCGTTCTTTCACTGGCTTCCTGAACTCACAGGTAGGTTTTGAACGAACCCTCTTGGATTTTGTGGGTCCATGAGAGCCGTTGCCGGGGGGTCCAAGCAGCAGAGGACGGTCCATGCAGCCGAACCAGAGATCTCAAGGGCAAAGCAGTGGGCCGCCACACTGTCCTCTCCTCTGATGAGCAATCGGAGAGTGACCTTGCCGGTCACCTCCTTCTCGTGGTCGTTGTTATGACAACATGGAGAGGCTCAACAGCCATGACCTCACAAGACACCACATACACACACACACACACTCTCTGGAACCTACATAGAACATTCAGTGGACAAGCTCAACAGCAATGACTGCATCAAAACACACGCACACACGCACACACTGGAACCAACATTGAACATTCAGACACGCAAACATGGAAGCTGCGATCCAGAAGAGTCGCCGCCTTATTTTCCCCAATGACATTTGATTATCCACAACAGGAGTGAATGAACTTTGAAATTATCTTGAAGAAATGTATGATATTTGTTTTAGAAGAGCTATAATGGTTGAAACATGAGCCGATAAATGAGTTTGAAGGGTTATTTATTTGGGTTTTTTTCCTCTAAATTGAACAAGAGGTTTTTTGCCCTTTTCAGAACTTCGACTGTTTTACACTGGTAACCATGTCATCTTTTTACATTGTTTCTGTCAAACTTTAAATCAAGTTTTTTTTGGTGAATGGTTTTCCCCTTTTTAGACTAGTAATCGTGTCATCTTTTTACCTTGTTTCCTGTCAAATTTCTGAACCAAGTTTTGGTGCATCATTTGCATGTGGAAAAAAAATAATCTAATTTTTCTTAAATGTTTCATAATAGAATTCTCAGGCCTTTTTAACTCTGCTCCACCTAGTGGAGAATTGTCATAGAAATTGTTGTTTCACCACCTCACCACCTCCCTCAACCTTTCACATAGCTGTGCTAATCTAATTTATGACAGGATGACCTCCAGGAGGTCAACACACCTAGACGTTGTCTGCTCCAGAATAACCATCCTTTGTCCCATTGTCCCTGCAAGAATTACTGCCTTTTCTCATGTCACGTGTCTGTATTCTCGACCACTGTTGATAATGCCTGCCATTTAATATGACGTGTACAATGGGTTAGCCAATCACATCCCTGGAAGCGTCATACCTGTGTTGCTTTGAATATAAGCCGTGCAAGACCAGACTGCGGCACTTCTGTTGGATGAACAACTCACGTGTGTTGTCCTGAAGTCCTTGCGCTCGTATGTTTTCTCAATAAACCAGACTTAACCTGTTTGAGCGAATCTTGGCAATCCTTTTTAACTAGATCAGTTAAAAATCTTCTACAAAGTGCAAAACAGCAAGTCATGACCTTTATCCAGTTGAACCCATTGCAGCAAAATAGCTAACATTACAGGAATCATCAGTGTAACTGCTTTAGCCACTGACCGCTACCATTAATGTTATGGAAGCTGCTGCTAGTTGTTGTGAGCCCATGAGCTTACTGGCTATCTCGCTCTCATTGTGCTGGATTAGCATTGGAAGCATTGGAACTGATGTGTCCAGGTGACAAGACCCATCTTTATTTATCAAACATTACCGTCCTACCAGTCCCGCACAGAAACAAGCCAGCCAACACACAAAAGACCTGGCCTGGTTTCAACACGGTCCCAGCTTGAAAATGGTATAGCATGAAAGCTCATGAACAAGACCAGTAGAACTCAAGAAAAACATTCTGTAGGATAACAAGAAAGAAAGAAAGGAAAGAAAGAAAGAAAGAAACAAACAAACAAACAAACAAACAAAGAAACAAAGAAACAAAGAAAGAAACAAAGAAACAAAGACAGAAAGAAAGAAACAAAGACAGAAAGACAGAAAGAAACAAAGAAACAAAGACAGAAAGAAAGAAACAAAGACAGAAAGACAGAAAGAGAGAGATGATGCCTCGCTAGCAGATCTCTATGACTCACTCTCCCATTCTAATTCAGATGTATCAATTAACATAACATGTACAAAGGATAAATCGTCCAGGGTTCATGGCAGAGAAAAAGAGTTCATCATTCTCTCTCCTTCCTTTAGCTCTTCCTATTCCTTCTATCCTTCTGCCATACCTCTCTCTTGCTCTCTCTCTCTCTCTCTCTACCATATCATTCCCTCTCCTCTCTCTCTCTCAAATCAGTGTGTCATGCTGCTGGTCTGTGTCTCCTCATCGCACCACTCACAGGCAGTGACTCAGTCTCCCCGGGCGTGAAGCAGCGCGTGTGTCACACACAGACGGGAGCGAGGAGAGAGGAGGTGGGGGGATTGTTTAGCCGATTATCCAACACGTTCGCCATGGTTTCCCACCAGGCCTCGTTAGAGCACGGATCCTCCTCCCGGCCATCGCTGTCACTCCCTATCACGGGCTGCATCGTCATCGGGCGGGGTCCGGGCTGCCTCCAGCCCCCCCCCCCCCCCCACTCGCTATATCAAGTGAGGAGTGTGTGATTCAGACCGTCTGGGGCCTCGTAACTCGACTCCTCGTTAACCTCTCGCACGCCGCGCAGACACAACAAAGGCCGGGAGCACTTACTCTTATCCGAAATGTAGTCCGTCCAGTTGAAGAGGCCGGTGATGTTCAGGTCGGTCTCATTCAGGTCCGGGTTCAGCGTTGCGTTCAGGAGCAGAGTCCCGTTCAGGAGCAGGAAGTCGTCGGCGTCCGTGCTGTTGGGCGTGAGAACGCGGACGCACTTGTTCCTCAGGTTTCCCATGAAGAGCTGCAGGCCGATCAGGGCGAAGACGCTGAGGCAGAAGACGGTGAGGATCATGACGTCCGACAGCTTTTTCACCGACTGGATGAGGGCGCGTACGATGGTCTTCAGCCCTGCCCAACGGCAGACGGAAGGAAAGAACACACCGGAAGGTCTTTGGTTAGCAGACAGTGAGTCCACAGGTTCACGTGTGGAAAATAAGCGGGAAAATGCTTAGCTGCTAACGGTAGCTAGCAAGCGTGCAGAGGAGATCAATATTCCAGGTTCCTGCATGGGTGTATATGTATTTATGCCATTCATACAAGAACCTAGGTGAGATACCCTGGAACTCTAATGCAGAGCTCCAGACATGGTGCTGTTAGTAGCTCTTTTCATTACACACTGACAATGGCCTTGGCAAACTGTTAACAGGAAGTTGTTGCTTTTGGAGATGGTACTGTATCTTGTGTTTGTCATTCCAAGTTCCAGGGACCCCTTGAGGTGCCCAAAGCAAGGCCTGAAAAACGCCTACCGAGAAATATAATTTAGATTCAATTATTGATCGCTTTGCTTACAATCCCTTTCACATCCTAAGTACTATCACTGCAGCACTACACTTACATAAGAAATTAAATTAACCTTCGCAGTTTGACAGGGACCATATGTGTGGGTGTGATGGGAGAGAATGTGAGCAGACTATGGTTAGATAGCCCCACACTAAGCATAGGGCCAATGAGGTGATCTCTCATGAAACCTAGAAATGCTTCCACAGTATTTTGTTAGAGTGTGTGTTATGGCATTGTAAAAAACATCACTCACCATGTCACAATACCCAATAACAACACAGTTTAACAAGACATGCACACACAAACACAACACCAGGAGGAGAGGATTCCTACATACACACACTACTGCTCATCGACACTGGGAGAAAAAAAAAGGCTTTTGCAATGTCTCATGCAAAAAGATGAGAGAGATAAACGATTTAAAAAAATCTACCAATAATTCCCAAGGCAAGGGATGGTGCATCCCATAACAGGAAATGCACTTGAGTAATGGGTCTATAAGCTAAGAATCCTTTCCATCACTGTGGACTGGGCCCAGATTCCTGCTTTTGCTGGCCTTGGGGCAGAGAGAGGGAGAGAGAGAGAGGGAGAGAGAGAGAGAGAGAGAGAGAGAGAGAGGGAGAGAGAGAGAGAAGAGAGAGAGAGACAGGGAGAGAGGGACAGGGAGAGATAGAGAAGGAGAGAGAGAGAGAGAGGGACAGGGAGAGAGAGAGAGAGAGGTGTTTCCTCTTCAGGCCAGCTATAGTGAGATGTGGGCAGCAGAATAGCTCAGATGGAGGTGAAGGCCAGCCTTTAGCCTTTAGCGTTTTTTTTCTTGCGGGGGGTGGGTGGGGGGCATTAAGCCTGTGACCTACGACCCTGGCTCCCTCACCTGGGATGACTGATATAGTTTTCAGGGCTCGCAGAACCCTGAAGGTTCTCAGTGCTGAGACATTGCCCAGGTCCACAAACTCTGTCACATATCTGTAAGGGAAGGAGGGGGAGGGCGGGGGAGGGGGATTGTTTGGGGTAAAGGGGACAATTGGGGGGGTGGGGGTGGGGGGGGGGTTGGTGGTCGTACACACACACACACAAACAAATACACACGCACACCAAAATAAGACAAACGGGTGAGGGTAGAGGGGTGGGTGGGATAGGGGGGGAGGGGGGACAAACAGTCACACACGGAGACAACATGGCTGATGCGTTGGCAGCAGGCACAGAGATGCCTTACCTGGGATCACTGAGATAGTTTTCAAAGCTCGCAATACTCTGAATGTGCGCAGAGCTGAAACATTGCCTAGGTTTACAAACTCTGTTATATACCTGCAGGATCAAATGCACAGTTACCAGTCAGTTATGCACAAAGGCACACAAATGTGCACGCACACCCATGCACACACACACACACATGCATGCACACACACACATGCATGCAGCTAGCTAGCTTAGGCTACTCAACCGTGATACAGAAATATAAGATCCTGTTGCTGTAGGGGTCTAAATCCATTGCAAGAGCATGCAGGATTATGATTTGAACCCAAGCCGGATAACTCAGTCTAAGGCCCAATCCCAATCCTTAACCCTAGCCCCTAGTTTTGGAGAGCCCTCGACTGGCCCTTCAGAACGGAGCCACAAAGGATAGGGGTTGAAATCTTTAGCTAAGAAATGGGACATCACTCGCTACGTCTTCAATCTGAATTATTGTATTAGTTGCCTGATCTTCTGTGGAGTCCCTGGGATGTTAGAGTATAATAATTATATTAATATTATTATAGAGACAAATCTGACCAAATTTCAGGACAGAACAAGACAGATTAATCAATTGTACAGCCAGGAAACATGTTTACACATCTTCTGTTAACGTTAGTCCTGCCCATATAAATGCACTGATATCAGATGAGAAGGGAAGTGCAAAAAAAAAAATGCTACTGGATTATTTTTCAGACTTGATCACGAACGAGACATGGAATCAACTGTCACTCAAAAATCGTTGTTTACACAAAGTTCTATTGATTACATTAGATTCAACATTGCATTTCTGAAATGTGTGTCATAACGATCCAATGTCATGTTGCTTCGCATCTACTGTACATTAAACTAGGTTTTTCCACAGAATTTACAATTTATGAATGATTATTTGCAATCTTTCACGGAACCGGCAGCTATGTTTCATATCACTGCCTCGGTTCGCAAAGCATTGTGTGAGTCTTCATCTACCCCTCGGTTTCAAGTCAGCATCTGAAAACCCTCGTTTTAGAGGGCTGTTTGAACGCCCACTAGCCCTCGATATGCTCCCTATCCCTAGAAGCTAAAAGGAATGGGACACACTGCCCTACAGATGTAGGGGTAGGGCCAAGGGCTAGGGCTAAGGGGGGGTATTGGGATTGGGCCTAAATGTTTGAGAGGGGCAGGCCAATCCGACCTCTGAGAAGTGAAATGCTTACAGGACTGATAGTGGCATAATAGCCATTGCATCCTGGGGAAGTATCTATTCAAGGTTAGGAAAGCTTTATCATCTATTTTTAGGGGTTTAAATTAATGTGGACGCATCTGTAGGGACTGGGCTACTCACGCCATGAGGATAACACTGAAATCCAGCCAGTTCCATGGGTCACGAAGGAAGGTGAACTTCCCCAGACAGAATCCTCTGGCCAAAATCTTGATGAGGGACTCAAAGGTATAAATCCCTGTGAATGTGTACCTGGTCAGAGGGTGAGAGAGATAGAGAGAGAGAGAGAGAGAGAGAGAGAGAGAGAGAGAGAGAGAGAGAGAGAGAGAGAGAGAGAGAGAGGGAGGCAGAATATGGAAGAAAAACAATGAGTGGAAATAGCATTGAGAGAAAAACATATACTGGACATTCTTGCCAGTAAAGCAGATGCTTTGTATATTAAGACTTTTGTATACAGTGCAAGAGCCACTGCTACAGTATCCATCCATGTTCAGTGATTTACAAAGAGATTACACTTTTTACAGGAATTTTTGTTTTGTTTTAAACACTGGACAGGCTAAATATGGACTGAAAAATTCATAGTGCCATGAAACAGCAATCCACACATTCTATATGGACCAGTGACATCTTTCTATCATGTCACTTTCCTGATGGACGAGTGTGGAACAAAGCTGAACAATGTTAGAAGTCAGGGACTTACTCTACATTCTTGGCCCATTCTGGGGGGTTGCTCAGGGTCATGAACGCACAGTTGGTCAGGATGGTGAACATTATCAGCATGCTGAACATGGTAGAAGCACTCAGGTCAAGGAACTGAACATTCTCATTCAGGATTCAAAAAGCAAAGCCATTCATCCTGAACATTCACACAAAGCATACCTAACAATGAACACTGAGCAAACCATGTGCTGTACAATGCAATGATTAGCATGTGTTTATCCCTTGTTGTGAAAGGATATGAATGTACTAAAACTTTAATCGATATTTTCCTTAGAGGGTTGAAGGGGCTTAAGATGTACAAGGCAGGAGTGGCATTGAAACGGAAGATTGCCTTCCCTCGATTCAATACTATAAAGGTCTGAAAATGAGAGCGAGAGAGAGAGAGAGAGAGAGAGAGAGAGAGAGAGAGAGAATGATTAATATTAGTGAGAGTACGTTAGTGAGAGTGAGAAAACAATAGCAACTTACTGTAATGTGAATGTCTTACTTCATACAGTATGGCAACATTATTATCCAAATGTCAACATGGCAACATTATTTTAGCAAATAAAAAGGGTTTGTGAAATGGATGTGTGTCAAAGTATCTCCTTACCACAGATGTAGAGGTTGATATTGCCTGTTGATTTCTCCTGGCCTCACTGACCACTGTTTACATAGTGATCGCGGTACTGAGGGTATCTTTTAGTGCAAAAAGTATCTCTAGATGTAACCTGGTTCATTTGCTAATATTATAGATAAATTAAAAAAGTGAAAGTATTATAATCTCCTTTGACTTTTTCCACTTGTTGCGCTAAGCTAAAACACAAGGTGTTGATAAACAAATTCGGGGCAAACTGTTGCCAAATCCAAAACACACCATCTGAAATCCGATTTGGATTCTGACTCCAGAAAACATTCGACGCACCTGACAGAGTACACAGAATGTGATGGCGTACTGCGCAGTTTCGCACAGACCTCTGCTATCCTGGGACAGACATGTTGTTACTTCTCCTCCCTCTGTCTGGCACAGTCCATGCCCCGGGGACACACTTTGTGTGTGTGTGTGTCTGTGTGTGTGTGTGTAGCTGGATGACTTCAGCTGGCACCGCAGTCCCGATCACCAGTTCTTATTTTGGAGTATATCTCCATACCTGCCACTGTCTTATAACGCCCCTGCAGACTGTCTGTGATGTGACCCTTGAAGGGCGTACAGTATTGCATGCTCACCCCGTTGGCAGGCAAACGCTGCTCTGTCTATTTATGTGATTGTGTTGTACTTATTTTTAGTTGCATCGCGATGCACAATAGCCCCTAATGCTCTCTCCTGATGTGGAGAAAGAAACACTAGAATAGCACATTTCTACTTTTCTAAAGGGTAAACGTAATTGCAGCAACTGTAGCTATTACGCAGGCATTGTGTACAATAATACAGTGCACCAAGACTACAACAATCAAGTCCTTAAAATAATTGCTATTGGATCTATTGAGATTAGAACGTATCCTGCTTGCTACTGTTCACATTTGAATATTTTATTTATTCATTTGATGTTTGGTTCTGGTCTGGTATGGTTTGGAACTCACCTTGTTCCAGTACAGCTCTGGTTTGGTATGGTCTAGAACTCACCTAGCTACAGTTCTGGTCTGGTCTGGGTCTAGAACCCAGTACAGCTCTGGTCTGGTATGGTCTAGAACCAAGTATAGCTCTCTACTGGTCTGGGTGTAGAACCCAGTACAGCTCTTTTCTGGTCTGGGTGTAGAACCCAGTACAGCTCTGTTCTGGACTCACTTTCTGATTGCTGTAGAAGGTGTCCAAGTCCTCCAGCGGTGTGGAGACCATGCCTGAGGGGATGTCCCCATAGATGAAGGGGAGGGACTTCCCTGCCTCCAGGTCGCTGTTGGGCTTGGGTCCGTCCTCGTCATCGCCGTCGCTGCGGCGGTCCGTCCGCGGTCTCCGGGCCTCCTCCTCTGCAATGCGCCTCTCGATGGCGGCCAGCGACTCGGGGCAGAAGGGGCGGAAGCTGTCAGGTCCGGGCGGTACAAGCAGCTGTGCCATCTTGTCATCCTGCTCCTTCAAGGGGAAGCGTGGGGCTCCGCCCGGGGAGGGGGCTGCGGAGAGGGAGGGGCAGAGGTGAGGTCTTGGTCTGGGGTGGGGGTGAGGTTTGGGCTGGGGCAGGAGTGAGGTTTGGGCTGGGGCAGGGATGAGGTCTTTGAGCTGGGGCGGGGGTGAGGTTTGGGCTGGGGCGGGGGTGAGGTTTGGGCTGGGGCAGAGGTGAGGTTTGGGCTGGGGCAGAGGTGAGGTCTTTGAGCTGGGGCGGGGGTGAGGATTGGGCTGGGGCAGGGGTGAGGTCTTTGAGTTGGGGCGGGGGTGAGGTTTGTGCTGGGGCAGGGGTGAGGTCTTTGGGCTGGGGCGGGGGTGAGGTTTGGGCTGGGACAGGGGTGAGGTTTGGGCTAGGGCGGGGATGAGGTTTGGGCTGGGGCGGGGTTGGGGTCTTTGGGCCGGGGCAGGGGTGATGTCTTTGGTTTGGGGCGGGGGGCGACGAGGTCCCTGAGGTGATGCAGAGGGACATGGCCGCAGAAGACCAGGGTGGACAACGCGAGGAGGAGAGCGCCGAGGGTCACTCCCTCAGCCGAGCGCCAGGCAAAAATGATCCCTTCATCCTCTGCTTTGTAGTCTGGCTGCTGAGATACCACATATGCTAAAGCCCGCTGGCTTAGGATGGCAACGGTGCATTTCAAAACCCTACACTGCACCGGACAGTTGCGCACCGGACAGTAGCGCAATCCACATTTTTGTTTTGGATACATCTTGCGATGCTACTCCAAACATTGACAGATATCTCGTTTTCTCGCGCGTTGCGATTCACCCCTCCCTTCCCATGCACCCAAGGGCTCACCTGCCGCCCCCCCCCCCCCCCTCCCCCCCAGGGGACAAACGGCCAAGTACAAACAAGTTCTACCCCAAAACCCTGGTGGGCCATTAGAAACAAACCGCCCATGCCGTCTAAACCTCTCCGCCTTCAGAGGGGTGTGTTGTCCCTCTGGAGACACCGTACGCGGCCTGTCTGGTAACAGGGAGGAGCTTCCCGTGCCTGGGACCAAAACACACGGGGCTGGTGACACCCCACCATGTAGTACATGATTTATTACATTACATTATGCTTGGTCACTGAGGGATCTTTTTAGATTTCTTTTTTTTTGAACTTCTTCTTTTTTTACGTTTTATGTCTATGATTTGGTTTGGTGTCTCTTGATCTCAGTGCAATCATTGCATTTTTAACCTTATATAATGTAGTCATGATCTTACAAATAAGTCTGAGACATTTATAGTTACTGCTAAAACATGTCTTGGAACATGAATTGAGTTACATTGGAGGCAGGATATTCCTGTCATCATAGTCGTAATGTATAGAGAATATCAACTAGCTTCTCCCACGAGGGGAGCCATCAGCTTGTGTTTTAAAGGCTGCCTGGGGACCTACTGCTCTGATATGAAAGTTGACAGCATGTCAAGCGTGAGGGATAGAAGTAGAGGCCTGGTCGACCTTCGGCCCTCCACACACCCACCCCTTGCTAGACAGGGCCTGGAATCACACACAGCAGACTATAGGCTACCAAAAACGGCTATTAAGTATTTCAATATTCTCTACGATGGACTAAATAATGGGAGCTCATCATGGACTACTCGAGGGTTTCCAAAAGCGATGTGGTTCGGACATATTAAACATCTCAAGAGACAGCTAGTTAAATGACACATCTCGTCACAGAAAAATCTAACAGCTCAAGACGTCTTAGCCTTAGCAAAAAGCCTTCGAAAAATGGCATAAACGTGGTTGTCTTTCTAAGAATTGTGTTAGCCTACGCATCACTAGACGGAACCATGGGATCTAAACAAAAGTGATCTGAGGCCTTCTCTATCCCATAAAACAAATATCATATACTAACAAATTCATTTCTGGCCTGTACTAATCGATCATTTAGCCAACGTCGAATTATTGCATAATTTGTAAACAGCGGTCGCTCTCCGTGGTGCTGAAAAACAACACCGCTGGTTGCAGTTGGCAACAGGTAGAAAATAGATGGTACACTATATTCAAGCCTACAAAAATATATCTGACATTTTTCCATCGCGTAGCATAGTCTAAAATACAAGAATATGTGTGAGATAAGTTAGAGGTTTCAATTCATGGTCTAAAAGCCCGACAGACAAATCTAGAACACTTGGAAATCAATATGTGACGAAATATGTAGCATACACGAGGATAAACAGGCAACTGCTAAAACAAGGTGAGTCTTGATGCCATACCTTAATATTCAAAAAAAGCAGAGGAGGTAATAACTGGCGCCATGTCTCCGAGCGCTTTCAGGACTATGGCTTCTAACATCTCCACCCAGCTCCTGCAGCCTAGTCTGACACGCTCAGCTCCAAAATCGAGGCTCAGATTATACTTGGAACGGACAAGGACCTGAAGGAACACACGTAGCCATGTCGCTCTCAATCAATTGACGAAACACAGTAACTACAGAGAGGTTGAGCGTTTTTTCCAAACACGTCAGCCACCCAACCATCCTCGCGGTCTGTACAACTGAATGAATCCGATGCGCCTGGGCGTGCCCTTGCCAGATGTGGCTATTCCTCCTGTTCTACACTATAGAACCATTAGCATACTTGAAGCAGGAATACAGATTTTATTTAGATCTATTTTCTCTGTATTTTGTCTGTCCTAGTCGGGTAAATCTTACTTCCTGAAAGAGGTTAACTCAAAATCAATCCAATTCGCTTCTGCCCCTTTTAATACACGGCATTGAATGATCAGGCATTGGTGGAGGCCTATCCATGGGAAAAGCCTTACTTACACATTTTGTCAAAATATTGTAGGCTACGCATTTATGTATCATATTTCCAGACAAACTTAGATCATAACGGTATATGCCTCGGTCCTTCAATCTCGTGCATGACCCAAAACGAAAATGTCCTATAAACAATACAGAGGTTTCTAAATCCTCTCTGAATCTAAAATTGACGTCATTAAAGGTTATTAAAAACCATAATGGAAATCATAAACAAAATGCCAGGTAAAGTAACACTGATTCACCTAGGCCTAATAGGCTATATAATTTGAATGAACATGTTTGCTGTCTGGAAACGTGAAAAGAAATATCAGTTGTGATCTTATTATGAAAAGCCTTAAATATGTTTTCATCACTAGGCCTACCGCGCTTATGTTGTGTATTTTAATAGCGCTCTTCCGACAGATCTGACATAACGATCCTACTCACCACCATTATAATCCCCGGCAGGTGGCTTTACTCACAAAGGTGGATCCCATCACAATTATCCGAGCGAATTATCCTTTCTCACTGAAAGCCTAGCCTACTGAATTAAAGATGCGCCCCTCTTCTAAAGCTAGGCTATATATACGCAGGTAGGCGATTCATAGGCTATATCAAAGGTGAAAAGGACCGTGGTAAGATTGTAGCAGCTCTTGTAAAACAAAAATCGATCTGCGCTTCCGGTTTGGAAAGACATACAGGGTGGGAATTGAATGTTCCCAAAGCCGTCACCGTGCAGTGAAAGTAGCATATAGGCTTTTATGCTAAATGCATTTCATGTAAAATGCCGAAACTTCTGGAAGTAACAGTGGACATAACCACACAGACAGAATGGTCAAATAATCCGAATGTGATATGTCATAAATAATGTGTATTATTTTCTCTCGTTTTTTCAAATGTAAAATACGTTATTGTTCTGTGTTGTTTTCAAATATTATTTATGAGTATGATATTGATGATGAACCATTTCAAGAATCAGTAGGCTACGACCTCTTTCCTTCATCTTCATAACCTTACACTCACACCATAAAAGCATTAAAAGCATCGAGGAAGAAAGTACAGGGGCATTTTTCTTTCCTCTCTTCTCAAAGGACAGACCAGTGGAACGTGTCAAAGCAGACATGCGAGGAACACCCAGTTACTAGACTGTATGACGTGGCCGAGAAGGGATCGTGCCAAAGACGCATCCGCTAAGACAATGTGCAAACAAAGTGTTAACACAACACAAGTGTTGAATTCCAGAGAATTCACCAGAACACCGCTTGACCGTCGGTGTCGTATAGGGTGACCCACCCCGTGATTCTAGTGGATTTATGCCCCCTGCTGGTGATTTGTCTTACTGTATCCCAAATACACAGTGTCTGAATCTCCACCTCTACATACAACCTCTCTCAGCCCTACACTGTTGTCGACTGCCATGCACTGAAGTGTGTGAGGTTCACCTGTCCCTTTATTATGGTCTGTCTCCATGCCTACCCAGCATTGCTACGGTACACTCCGGTATATATCAATCTACCATGGCTTGTGAGAGTTTGTTTTATCAGTATATTTTATCTGTGAGGCGGCTGTGGCTCCAGAGGCACAGTGGATCGTCCAATGACCGCAGGGTGGACGGCTCGAATCCCAGCCATGTTGGGCCCAGCCCTCCATGTTGAAGTGTCCTTGGGCGAGACACTGAACGCCAAATTGCTCCCAACCCAGCTAGCAGGGAATGCTCCCACAACATTGGGGAAACATTCCCAACATGTTCTGCTAATGTTTTCACATTCGTAGAACATTCTTAGAACAAATAATTGCTAGCTGGGAACTAGCAGGCTAGCACCGTGCATGGCAGCTTCCGCCATTGGTGTGTGAATGGGTGAATGAGAGGCCATTGTAAAGCGCGTTGGAAACCCAGGCCAGGTCTAGCCTGGCTTATGGCTGATGGGCGTACCATGGGGGTGTTATGTACACGCAATAAGTAGCCTTGAGAACCAATGGTTCTGGAACGTAGTGGCCCACAGGAAGCCTATCTCCTGATTCTTTAGCGTGAGGCAGCTTGATGTACAAGTAGGCCACACCCCCTGGACATGAGTATGTCGCAGGGATTTACCCCCAATCCACCCCTTGGTGCTGAGTGCCAAGCAGGGAGGCATCGGGTACTTTTTTTTTGGGGGGGGGGGGGGGGTATAGTGGTTCTATACGTTAGATACTGTCGAGTCATTCAGGAGTGAGAAAGTGCGGGAAGTCGCTCTTTCTGAGTTTCTCTGTGCTTGTCATGTGAGTGTCTACAGTACTGAAAGGAGTGTGAATTACTGTGCTAGTAATTGTATGTTGCAAGGGTACATTTTATGACAGGGACTCACTTTGGCGTATGAATCATCAGAAGCACTTACTTTTCCGTATGATTGCCTTGATTCGTCATCCCTTCTTCACTGTGTCATTCCAATGCTACTGTATGACTTCCTGCCACAAACCTATTTTGTTCTTCCAGATTGTCGCGCCTAGACAAGCAACACAGTTGCCATAGCTAAAAAAGTCTCATCAATTTCCACAGCTCTCTACCGGCTGTCAGGGGAATCTCTACCTGTCCTCATCTCTGGTCATGTCCGAGGATTCTAACCAGCAACCCGTCCACATCTACATCAATGATCGTAGGGTCGGTGGTTCGAATCCTGGCTCCTCCTATCCACATTTCATTTTGTCCTTGGGCAAGACACACACCTAACTGGACAGGTTCACTGTCTTTGAAACAGCCTAACTCTACCAAGTCACATGTAGCATCAGACCAACCAATCCATGAATCCGGCAATGAAACACTTGTGCTTGCCAATGCATGGAGAGTCTCATAGCATGCAGAGTGGCTTCAATCTGCTGAAACAATGTCAGCTATGTCTTTAAGGCTGAGTTCATGGCTGGTCTCCCCTCTTAGCACTGACCTGTGACTCCCCTGTACTTTTCATTAGAGGAATGGCGATGAATTTGGGAGGCCGGTTCAAGCAGTCGGAACCTGCAGCTCATACAGTAGGTGCTTATGGTTCGAGCAGGTCACAGTGGATGGGAGATGTGTCCACGTGCTAAACTTTCCTACTCCGTTCTGACTTCTACACAATGTCAGGACATACCACAGTTCCATATGGAAGTCTTACATTCGTCAGGTGATAGAGGAAACCTCATCAGCTGTGGTACACACACACACGCGCATGCACACATGCATGTGCAAATGCTGACAATCAAGCAAACACGCAGGCACTCATGCACGCACAAGGAAACGCACACACAGGCGTGCCTGGATCACTTCACAGAGTTCACATGACCTGGACTGCTACGGTAGTCTAAACACAGTAAGGACAGTTTGGAGATAAAACGGTGAGCTCAATAGTTCCCTCATCTAAAAAAAAATGTCTGAATCATGTAAGTATTATGACAAATAATGGGAATATAAAATAGACTACAAAATACATACAGCGCTACTGTATAAATCAAGTTTAATTATATTGGGGTAAAATTCCAGCAAGGTGAGAGAGCTTTATAGTGAAAATTACCAATTTCAAGTTGCTCCATCTCAAGGAGCTCATGTACTGTGTGTGTGTGTGTGTGTGTGTGTGTGTGTGTGTGTGTGTGTGTGCGTGTGTGTGTGTGTGTGTGTGTGCGTGTGTGTGTGTGTGTGTGTGTGTGTGTGTGTGTGTGTGTGCGTGTGTGTGTTTCACAAAATACAGCTAAAGGCATAAGACATGATCCATTACAGAATGTAAGAGCATACGGGAGCGATCAGCTTTCCTTCTTTTAATCTGTAGCCATTCGATGTAGGTGATGGATCACACCCCACAATCATCTGTTTCTTTTGAGAATGGCCATCACTAACCAAGAATAAGATTAGTAGATTACAGTCAACGTGACCATGTGGTCTCTAGACTTAATTTGATTAAACTCCCACTAGACGAGAGAATGCAGAAGAACGTACAGGGACCTGCCCACTGCTGTATATTAAATATCCCTCTGTAATCTTTCTGACTCTATGGGATGTCTGCATGTTCAACTCAGTTGAGCTAGCTAGCCGTTAGCCTAGGCTACAATTCATTCACTATCTCAGGACTGGCAGGGCTCTGAATCACTGAAGGATCAGATTACTTCACCTTCAACACAGACCTGGACCATTATGGGGATTAAGGAATATCTGACTCAGGAACAGCGAATAGGTCAGGTCAAGCTTTTATGTAATCCCTCAGGGAAACCCTGGCATTTACATTGTACCCCACAGTTATGTCCTATCGCACTGACCAACATAACTGAAAACACAGTAAGGACTGCACATTGGCACTAATAATTCTAATCTCATTAGCCATACTGAACAGAGATGACAGGGTGAGGGAGATAAGAAGCTTATAACCCTTTTTGTGAATTGAAGGCAGGAGGGTTCCGACTTCCTTTGGTTGAAAAAATGCCGGAGAACAGCTTTCGGGCAGTGTTTGGGCTGCTACTTGAACAGGTTACATGCAAACACAGGACACGGTGATGTCACAAGCTTGGGCAGGGCCAGAAGGTGTGATAGGTTCTCTGTTCAACAAGGATTATCAGAACAGAACCTCTCTCTCTCCCGTATGTCTGTTAGTAGCCCTTCCTTCCAAACAATCTGATCCACAGTAAAACATGACAGTCATGTAGGAAGAAGGAAACATTTATGGAAGAGGTGAGTAAATGCGTACGGCTAGCCTATTTTTTGAGAATTGTTCTCTCATTGTCTTTGGACGTAGTTTTAGCACTAATCTCCCCTTTCTCAGGTGACAGGCTAATCTAGTTTAAGTCATTACCAGAGCTGACCAGCGTGGCTCAAGGCAACATGTGGTCTGTGTTTATGGTATGGGTCATGATAAGGGTTTCATCATTACGTTTTAGGGTTAGGGTTAGTTACTAAAATAGTATTGCAATGTTGTTGTGTGAGCCTACATGTAGATTTGACTAGGCCTAGATCGCTACTTGTCGTTCCATTCAGGCACGACGGCAAAACGAGCAGATGATTGTCACAGGGCTGCACGTTTCGTTTCAAGTGGGCTAGTTGGTAGAATAGGTCAATATTCCTACGATAGTAGGCTAGGATACGGTTATTTATTAGTGTTCTTTAAATTGCATGGGTACGTTTTTAACGAATGTGGAGCAGTTCTATAGTTTAAGCACCGCCAGCATCCACTAGAGACCAATGTGCCAATATATGTTGACACACATACAGCTGTTGCGATGGCATGCCTTCTTGCATGCAGATCCTAAAACACTGGGCGTTACTGATATCTATTCGACCCAGCGTGTTTTTATAGTCAGTTCATTAAGACATGGTAGGCTAGTATCTGTTGAAGTGAGTATTTTTCGCTCTGCGCTTGACGAGGAGGTCGGAAAATCGATATTACCATCTACAGTCCATGGCCTAAAAATGCTTGCTCTTCTACAAGCATGCTAATTGTATGCTAACATTTTGATAGCATACAATATTTATAGAACGAATTTAAATAATTGTGTCCTTGAATGTTTGCTTTGTTTTTGTAGATTTTCTGGGGCTAGACACACACCTGACACGCAGGTCATCCTTGATTGGTTTGAGCTGTGAAGAGGCCCGATGGAAGAGAAGGAGAACCCACTGGAGAGGGACCACAATCTGTCTGTTATCCTGCCTGGAGGATTGGAGAAAACCACCACGGTGCATGGAAGGTACTGTACAACTACAACAACAACAACTAATAACAATAATAATAACACTATTAATTATAACGATAATAGTAATACCAATAATAATTTATAAAGCACTTTTCATTATGAAAACAACCTCAAAGTGCAAAATTCATTCAGATTACACAAATCTATAAATTACTGTGTTCCATTCAAACGGGTGGGATTTATGACTTGTAGCCTACAGTATGTTGCATACCAGACAAAACTGGCAGTAATATGCCGAATTGCATCTCATGAGCTGTAATTCACCATATAACCGCCAGTTATTATTGAATTCCTCTCTTGTTATTCCCCTAGCAAGCCTGTTATGGACTTACTGGTCATACTCTGCGCAAGATATCACCTGAACCCTTCAGAGCACTCTGTGGAACTCCTGTCAGCCAATAGAAACCACATCACCTTTAAAGCAAACTCTCCCATTGGCAGCCTGGAAGCTGAGAAGATCTTACTGAGACCCAAAGAAAGTGAGGAGAAGATCAGGAGGCCTTATATACCAGAGGTAAAGACAGACTAATTCCACACGATTCACATGCAATGTTTGTATTTGTATTGTGTTGCAACTGTCCCTTCACATTTTCAGTTTTGTGTCACGATTTAGTGTCCCTCTTTACTGTTCCTGTTTGATGTAGTGTCCCTATTTCCTGTTCCTGTTTGATGTAGTGTACCTATTTGATTTTTATCCGACAGGCGACTGTGCGTCTGTTGATCAACTATAAAAAATCCCACAAGGCAGTTGTGCGAGTCAATCCCAGAGTGCCCCTGGGGCTGCTCATGTCAGCAGTGTGTGAGAAGTGTGAGTTCGATGTGGAGACGACCATTTTACTGAGGGACTCCAATTCCCAGGAGCCTTTGGACCTGACCAAGTCCCTCAATGACTATGGCGTGAGGGAGGTGTTTTCCAAGGACACTGCAGGTGACAGGATGGGTTGTTACCTTGGCTTTATTGTCACATTTGCAATCTGAGATAGTTTTTTTTAAATTTGTAAACTGAGGCATAGTAATGCATGTGAACATGTCATCCTCCCCTTCCCAAAAGCAGCTGTCAGTCCCACAGATGTCATCCCATCACCACCACCAACACCGCCACCATCACCAACACAAGAAGGTAGAATACTATAGACCTGGTTATAATTAGACACTAAAACCTCTTTTAACTTAAATCAACTGTGGAATCCCAGCAAACTTTATTAACATATATATGATTCACATACTGTATTAGCATGTGTTGAAGAAGCAAACCTGCCCAAAACAGAGGAGAACAATTCAAAGAAAGAGAACAAGGGCTTCTTCAGTTTATTCAGGAGAAGAAAGATTAAACCCGAAAAGGTACGCGATCGTACCTCTGACATCTATCAAGTCCAAATTAGTATTTCATCTGTAAAATCCTAGCATAATGCTATGTACTGTATGTGTGCTTGGATTGTTTTTAATTAAAATTTTGTCCTCCAAATAGGTGGCTCTGACTGCCCCGCCCTCACCTGCTGTGAACGACCACGTCAGCGCTAACTTGCTGGGCGTGCACGCGTCCGACCGCCTGCCCGTAGACATGCCTAAGAAGAGGCGAGCCCCACTGCCCCCCATGGGAGCCTCCCACAGCGTCCCCGCCGACCTCCACGCCCACCACCTCTACACCCCCCAGCTGGGTTCGCCCGAGGGACAGGTCAGTGCTGAATCCTCAGACAGATACAAAGTCTCGCATAACCAGACCTATCTCCACACTTTGTTTACGCTGTGCCAGCGCTGGAGAAAGGTCTGGCTGGACTCATTACCATTGGGGGGTGGGGTGGGACGCTGTATTTATTTAAACCAATCACAATCGTCTTCAGCGGAGCGGTTGCTAGCTTGTTGTTTTACATAGTCTGGATTGGCCAACCACATGAATTGGCACCACTGATTGGGCAGAAATAAACAAATTGCAGGCCTATTTCCCAAAACCTACATCCGTTGAATCAGACTAATTCAAACTTTCTCTCCAGTTCTTGCTCAACAGCTCTTTTCCCAATGTCCATACAGAAGGCTTTATAGTACAAACACATGCTTTGTTGCTAATCAAGAGTATCATAGCCAGTTGGAAGGCAATGAAATGATACAATGCAGAATATTCATCGTCCAAGGAAAACTGAATTTTGAGGTTCATAAACATTGTTTAGAATTCAATTGCACCAGATTTCCTAATGTTTTAAACGTATAGTGTAACTTGACTGTGACATCATGTAGTTGATGGCAATGTAGGTTGTGTTTCTAGACTGGCCCTGTCTGATTGTCCTGTGTCCTGACAGACCCTAAAGAGGACCAAGCGGAGAGCCCCTCCTCCCCCCTGTGTAAACACACAGGAAATACCACCCCAGGACACAGGGGTCAAAGGTTAGTCACCTTCAAATGATTTGGCTTGTGACCTTTGTAACGAAATGATATTTTTTAGGTTAGAAACCCTGCTGCAATAGTTTACTTGATGAACAGCTTGATGTTTTGTTTTGTTTTTATTCATGACAATATTGACCAGTGTAGCTTTTTCGTTCAGTCCATTTTCCACCTCTCACACAGCATGTACTTTGACTGACAAGTCTTGCTTGGACCCCAGTTCTCCAGGGCAGTGTTGCCTAGTTGTCTCCAGTCCAGTCTCTCAGCATAACCTGATAGAATGATAATTTCCATCAGTTGGACATGGCCTATAAAAGGTCTCATGTTAAACATCATATCATTTCTTCATAATGAAGTGAAGTCTACTCTTGGCTATGTTCTAAAGCAGTTTCCATAGTTCCAAAGCAGAGCTTCCATCATTCTAAAGCAGAGCTTCCATAGTTCTAAAGCAGTTTCCATAGTTCCAAAGCAGAGCTTCCATAGTTCTAAAGCAGAGCTTCCATAGTTCTAAAGCAGTTTCCATAGTTCTAAAGCAGTTTCCATAGTTCTAAAGCAGTTTCCATAGTTCTAAAGCAGTTTCCATAGTTCTAAAGCAGTTTCCATAGTTCTAAAGCAGTTTCCATAGTTCTAAAGCAGTTTCCATAGTTCTAAAGCAGAGCTTCCAGTTCTAAAGCAGAGCTTTTTCTCCTACAGTACCTGCAGACTCTGTGTCACCTGAAGGGGGCGAATGACAGCTGTGTCCTTTTCCTCCTCCTCCTGCTCCTCCTCCTCCTCCTGCTCCTCCTGTCTTCCGCTCCACCCCGCTCCTCTCCTCCTCCTGTGGTGGCCTCCTCTTCCTCCTAACCGTTTGTGCTTCCGGACTGTTGGTTATCCCACTGTCTTCTGTCTCCATTGTGTGTTGTCTTGATAAGCTGTGATTCATTTGCGTTGGTGGGGAGTTTGTGACCTCTTGTTGTAACTGTTGTTTGTCATGCTCGCCCGTGTAACCCGCAGTTTGTGTGTGTGTGTGTGTGTGTGTGTGTGTGTGTGTGTGTGTGTGTGTGTGTGTGTGTGTGCGTGTGCGTGTGCGTGTGCGCGTGCGCGTGCGCGTGTGCGTGTGTGGGCATGGTTTATAGTAGTAGCATCGTTCATTTATCATGAATATACAGTACATTACCGTGGCTGTAAAGACATAAACTAGTGTGGTAGCACCTGCGTTGACAAGGCTGGATACTTTATTTAGCAAGATGATGAACAACTGAATCTGCTACTATACAGGGTTAGGGTTATACAGTTATACTATAGGTAACCAGGAAAGAATTAATGTAACACTTTTTAATTGAGGCGCAAAAAGGGCCTAAGTGCCATTTTCATAATTTTACAGAACTATTACATTTAAGCCAAAATGTCACTTTTGTGCAGCAACATTGTATTACTTGTTGTTAAGGGCCTAAGTGACATTCAGAAATATGTGCTAGTGGAACAGAGAGTAACAAGCCCAGATTAGTCTAAAATGTATTTTATAAATTGTCAATAACAGCCTATTTAAAAACATTATTTATTCATTACTCTACTACTAAATTCATAACCTTGTAAAAGTAAGGCTTCCTCCAAGTCCACTATTTGTGGCAAAGAAAAACAGTTTTTTGGCATGACTTGACCTGGCAGCCTTGTACAATTATAGGGGAACTAGCTACGTACTGTAGCTAGCATGGCATTTGGTCAATACTTTGTTTTTATTTATACAGGACAGACATTTCCTCACCATTAGAATATCAGAATTCCTCACCACTAAAGGCGTAAATACTTGACCTGCACTTACGCCTTTTGTGCACCAAACTCATGAAGGTTTTCACTTTTGCTTTTATGTTTTCAGCCTTTATTTCAAAAAGTAAAAATGATAGGTACCTTATTCCTTTACCATTTTATAGAGCTCACAAACCTTTCAAATGATATATAAAACTAATTTTCCATCCTCCCAAGATGTCACTTACCGTAGGCCCCTTTTGCTCTCAACCCTCAACTGTCTGTCTTACCAAACGTTTTTTTGTTCTTTCCATGTTTTTTTCTCTCTCTCTCTCCTGTCTATCTCCCTTTTTCTCTCTCTTTTATGTTTTCTACCATTACCTTCCCTAATTATCTCAAATGTGATGAACAAAGTTTTGTGAGATCTTAAGTTCACTTCAACCGGGCTGTCTAAGAAAAGAACAGAGATAGTGCAGCACAAGACCAGTAAAAATCTGAGACAAAAATTCTCTTTCATCATTTATCCTGGCCAGTAACAACACTGACATGTTTCGGCTGAGTAACAACGTTGACGCGTTTGGCTTTCGTCAGAGCGCGACCTGTGCTGCTGTCTGTTCTTTTTTTAAAGACAGCCCTGTTGAATATTCCACTTTTGAGTCCAGCACTGTACTTCAAGTATTTTGGAGTGCACCCTACCTCCAACCTTCTATATACCCCATTCTTATTTTGTTATCTAAAATGTATTAATCCAATGTCAATTGATTATAATAAACTTTCTAAGTTACATTTTTTGTACTGTAGTGTCTCTATCACTTTGAATGAAGATAATGCTGCCACATACAGTAATTTTATTCCATAGTTTTTGTAATGGCGCCCACTACTAACAGTTCCCTTGTTTTTTTCAGGATCTGAAGCGTCACTATACACAGTTGAGGAGCAGAGAGAGAGTGAGGAGATGGACCCCCCATTGCTAGCACCCCCCAGCCCTTTGTTCCATCCTAGGGGGGAGGACAACCACCCATCCCCAAATACTGCTTCCTCTGGCGGGGGAGCTGGGCCCCCTGCTCCCCTCTCCCTGGCTGAGATCCTAACCACCTCCCTGGCCAACAGACGACCAGTCAGGCCGTCGAAGAGTTCAGCCACGCAGCCACGCTTCCCACCAAGCAGCAGAGCCTGTAATGGCCTCCCAACACAACCTCTTCTTCACAACGGAGCTTTGTTGTCAGTGCATGGCTCTCCACTCAAACTCCGGCCCACCCCGAGAGGGGGGTCTCAGAGTGGGGGGATGACCACCTTCACGGTGGTTCCACGGGGGTCCCTGGTCAGGGAGAGGGTGTTTGAGCTGGGGCTGTCCGCGCTGGTGGTCTCAGACCCCGCCCGGAGGCGGGAGGAACCCACGCACGCTACCCCAGCAGTTGCTGCTGCTGTCGAATCCAGAGGATGCCGGCGCCGGACCCAGGACCAGCCCGGACCAGCGCAGAGTCCAGAGGCCGAGGTCCACGCGTCCGAGTCTGACTCAACCAGTTCGGGAACGGACTCCCCCTCATCGCCGTCGGCCGCGTCCGGTCGTGAGACCCGGCCTTCCCAGACGTCGGCGTCTTCCGCCGAAGAAACCGAGGACGATCTAGAGACGCCGGCCGACGAGGAGATGGCGTCACCTACCACCGTGCCTTCGGCCTCCGTCCCCGCTGACCGCGTCACCTTCACCTCGGAGCAGGACCCCAGCGGTGGAACATTCCGGAACACCAACGGCTTGGCGGTGAGCACAGGGACGGTGGCGCAGCATCGTCGGGAGGAGGACGAGGAGGACGGCTTCCCTCCCCCCCCTCCCCCGCTGTTCTTCCAGGAAGGAACCGACGCCGGCGGCGAGTGCTCCTCTGAGGAACAGAAGGACCCTGCCCCGCCGTCTCCGCCGGCCGGCCCCTCCCTCGCCGGAGATCCGCCGTCCCGTGCGGCGCCCCCCAGGAAGAAAGCGCCCGATTTCACCGCCAAGTTACTGAGGAGGACCGGCACCGTCCCTTCTCGCTTTGCCCAGGCGGTGGCGCTGGCGGTCCGGAGATCTCAGTGGGCTGCGCCGGGCGGAGGCCCATGCCCGGAGTTGCCAAGCAGCCCTCCAGGCTCCTCCCCCAACTCCGCCTCTCTGTGCGCCGACGCGGTAAGGGGGATTTTGACCTCCAATGACACCGATGAGACAGTTCTAACTGTTACAGTATAAGATGATGATGAGACAGAGTTTGATTCATCTCAGTGTTGTTTTTCACTCTAGTATGATCTACTGTACATGTTGCTTTATGGTTGATGAGGATCGGACAAGGATTGTTTAAGCTCGCCATACTTGATGAGTTTTCTTTCACACAAGGGCTTATTTCTGTAAAAGTGGATATGGTTAAGACAGAATGAAGAGTCAGTGAACCCTCTGTACTCAGGTGAACCCTACAGACAGAATGAAGAGTCGGTGAACCTTCTGTACTCAGGTGAACCCTACAGACAGAATGAAGAGTCGGTGAACCTTCTGTACCCAGGTGAACCCTACAGACAGAATGAAGTCAGTGAACCCTCTGTACCCAGGTGAACCCTACAGACAGAATGAAGAGTCAGTGAACCCTCTGTACCCAGGTGAACCCTACAGACAGAATGAAGAGTCAGTGAACCCTCTGTACCCAGGTGAACCCTACAGACAGGAAAGGAGTAAACGTCATCTATTTGCAATCCAGGTTGAATGTATGGAAACATCTGTCTTGTTGGACACCTTCCTCTCTGTCTGGTCATCTCTGAGATATCTTCATGTTTGTCACTGGGGTCTTCCCTTGCGTGTGTGTGTGTGTGTGCGCATGTGTGTGCGCCGTAGACCTTGAAGAGGAAGCGCATGATGTAAACATATTTGCGTCCTCTCTCCTCCAGGAGCCAGAATGGCTGCCTCGTGGCGCTCCGAATGGAACTTCCTGTTTAGGGTGAGACAATCGTCTTACGCAGAGGGAGCCCAGACCAGTCACGTGCCCCTCCCTCAACGACCCCACATTGAGGTCAGCTGCCAAATTCCTCGGGAGGTTAGCAGGATAATTGTTTTCAGTGGAGTGGAATCTTCTAATGATAACAATAAATTCTTCAGAGATCATAGTCGGCAACTGTTTTTACAGTATGTGTATGTTGCGTTCCTGCGAGGTACTTCAAAGCACTTCTTTTGGCAAATGTTATGCAGTATACTTTTCTTATGTTACTCTTGTGTTCATTTTGTTATGTCACTCTTGTGTATTTTTGTTTTATGCACGGAGAATGTGTTTTTACAGGCTGGGCCTCCATTTATTGCTCCCAGCATCCTGTTTCCTTTTCTATTTCCTCTGGTTTGTGTTGGGATGTGCCAAGACTAAGTGGTATGACGCAATGACTTCTTTGTCAAAGACAAAATTGTGGAAGTATTTCAAATAATTTTATTTTTTCATAGAGTGAGGCCCTTTGTTCTCTTTAGGAGTGTCCAATGTAAATACAATGTTTTATTTCGTTAAATATTTTCAAGTTTATACAAAAACAATGAAATCTATAAACTAATTGGAGTGTTCTGTTTTTTGTCCACTAGGTGACAGTAGAATACAGTTCCTAGATGACTGCTGCTCTCTTCTGAGATACTGTGCTGCACCTTGTGATAAAAAGGAAGTACAGCTTCATCTTCATAGGATGACATTTGCAGATATTTGATTCCAGACATTTAAGAAGACTGGAACAATTAACTTACATTGTCATATCTACGGCATCTATGCTGTGAATGGTATGATTATTTTTTCCCCATATTATGAAGCTAGCCGCATATTAGAATTTTAATATACGCCTCTGAAGAGATCCATATTCAAGAACATAATTTACAACAGAAATAATTATTTTTGTTACATTTTTAGGAGATACAACATTTATAAGATATATTATTGGAAATGTCTTGTCTTTTGAAAGAATAGGTCCATGTTAATTCTATATTTAAACACCTTATTGAATATGCCCACATAGTACACACACACAGTTGTGTTAAACGGCCGTTGCCTTGGGGCTCTGGTTTGCAACAGCGTTGCTGGGACCAGGATGATTCCACAGCGCTATCGATCGGGCGCCGGCCATGGAGAGACAGCCAGCCATGCGCGGTAGACCCAGCCAAACGCTCGGGGCCGAAGCTGCCAGTTCTCCCTGTCTAGGGGATGAGTGGGCTAGCTGCGGACCCAGTGGGCTATGAGTGGGCTAGCTGCGGACCCAGTGGGCTATGAGTGGGCTAGCCGTGGACCCAGTGGGCTATGAGTGGGCTATCTCTCCATCCCTCGCTCCACCAGAGGAGAGGAGGGAGCGGATGATGGGAGGTGACCCCTGACCCCGCCGTGTTTCCGTGGCAATCCCTCCGGAGGGGGCGTCCCGGCCCTCAAGGGCATCGGCGTGTCACACAGCCGTTGTCATGGAGAATGCCATTACCACCCCTGAGGGAGAGCCACGTCTCAAAGGTAAAAGGTGGTTGGGAAAGGAGAAACACACACACAAACACACGTGTGTTCACCGACCACACACACCAGCATACACACTAAAGGCATGCCTCCCCCCCCCCCCCCCAACTGCCAAAGCCCAGTGCAATGAAAACTGGCATTATCCCTTTAAGCATTAAAGGTGGAGTTGTAGACTGACTAAGACGTTACACAGGAGACCGTCAGATAATTATACAGACAGCGAGAAGTCAAAGGGAGTCTCATTTGAAGGTACAACAACATATAACAGCATGCGCACAGGACTCTGTCATACTGAGTTATATGCTGTTGCTTTGTGTGTGATTCAATATCGATAAGTATGTTTCTCAACCAGGATCATTTACATGAAGACGCTCAGTTCTGCGGCGAGGATGAGGAGGGTGAGGGGGACGTAGCGGAGTTGCGCAAACTGGTCATGTGATCTGAGTGGGCCCCACTCGGGCGCATTCAACACAGCCTGACTCGGATGAATTAACTAGCCTGGCTCGGATGAATTAATTAACACAGCCTGACTCGGATTAATTAACTAACACAGCCTGACTCGGATTAATTAACTAGCCTGGCTCGGATGAATTAATTAACACAGCCTGACTCGGATGAATTAACTAACACAGCCTGACTCGGATGAATTAACTAACACAGCCTGACTCGGATGAATTAACTAACACAGCCTTGCTCGGATGAATTAACTAGCGAAACACGGCGTGAATACAGGATGACACCTCCGAAACGCACACGTGTTCACGGCCGTAGAAACACGTCACACAAACGGAGCAAAACATCGAAATGGATGTTGAATAGAATACACACCTGCTCAGAAATGCAGATATGTGCATACAGTGTGCATGCATACTTCACACATACTTCACATGCATGAAACCATGAAATTGACTAATAATAACACACTCACTCTCTCACATGCATACAGGCATACAAACAACTGTAACACTCAAGACAATGACGGAAATCAATAACAGCACAGCCTACATAAGTACTGTTCCATTATTGTGTTTATCATACTGTATCCATCTATCTGTTCATTCAGCTATAGAGTACATTTACATTATCCATGACATCTGCAATGTGTTTTTATTGATGCCTCAGGATACAGAATGGGAATGTGGATAATGGTGAGCTAGAAGGGGGGTATCACTGCTGTGTGTGCGCGTGTGTGCGCGTGTGCGTGTACATGTGCGAGAGTGTGTGTGTGTGCATGTATGTGTGCGCGAGTGTGTGTGTGCGTGCCCGTGTACGTGCATGTGCGTGTGTGTACGTGTGCGTGTGTGTTTGTGCATGTGTGTGTGTGTGAGAGAGAGAGACTGCTTTTCCATGTGTTTGTTTAGGGAGTGTCTTTACTGGGATAGAAATAATCAATGGGTGAATGTGACCCAGAGCGCTGTTCTCCTGGACCGCCCAGCAGAGCAGCAGACTCTACACCCGGCTGGCAGGCCTCCCCAAAACTGACACGCAGTCGGCTGAAAAGTTCCCAGCGCCGCCGGAGGGGATTCTGGGAAACTGATGCGGGGGAAGAACGCGGACAACCTTTGACCTCGGCTCATGTTTTGCAATCGCTCCGCGCTTTGGAAAATGGAAAATCACTTGGTTTCATCTGATTGGTGTTGTCAGACGCTTACAGTGGTATTTCTGTACAATATGTATGTGGTAAAATGGTTCAAATGTTATGGAAATTACATTTATGTTCTCCTTTGATGAGACGAATAGTTGGTTGTCTGTGTAAATGTAAAGCAAGGAGTGTTTTCTAATATAATCCAATATAAAATACACCATAATTTCAACAAGGCTATCTGTCATTAAATTCTCTCACCATAGGCTATATTTCACACAATGATATTGATTTTCACGACATCTGATTTTGTCCAATTGTGTATTTTACTACCGTACGCCCATGTGTTATTCCCTACAGTAAGGTTAAGATTTAAGCACACAGCTGAATTGGCCTAGGAAGACACAAGCGTTCCTAATCATATCTTTCTTTATAGAGGACATGGCGAAGCAAAGCTGACAACCAAGCCAGACAGAGAGGCTTGATATATGGAGCCATGGTTATTCGCTTAGCACCCTGCACGGCCGATAATCGTTTAGGAACAACAGAAACGTCCGGCCTATGTTTTGATGGGTGACCGCGGCTAGTCTGCTTGAGAACCGTGATGGATAGGGACAACCTACTTCCTCACGCCATTTTTCTTCATTTCCCCCATAAATAGGGGACGCTCTCTGAGTGAAAAATGTAGCTTTATGACAAATTCTTTGTGTCTCATATTCAATCCACTGACAAATTTTGCGGGTCCATTTTTCATCAGTGGCCTTATAATCTTCATCTGATATAGATGATGTACATATCTTTATTGATCTGATCTGATAATATAGAAACAATGGGATCAAATATAAGATGGAATATTTTGTTCTCCCACTTCGGGGCTTTTGGAGTCTTTCTTCTGGAGTCTTCCTTCTGGAGGAATCAGTCATGGAGGTACTTACGAGATCATTTTGTTCTGATCTGATGGCAGTAGTCTATGATAATGTAATACTATGTTATTACCAATAGGGGGCAGAGTAATCACTATTTACAGTTAATGTGCTGTCAACGTAACAGGCTCATTCTGAGGATATGGCCTGGTGTGCGGTAATGTAAACCAGGTAATACACCAAAAACCAGACAATATAACCTAATTATGTTAGTGTAAACTGCATGTAAAAAAAATCTGACATGCTTGATTTAGACTTTATCAAAGATAAACCAAATATTTGTTTATAGCCAACTAATTCTTTAGTAGATTAAAGTTTATTTTGTGCTATATATTTGAGTATACAACTGCTTCCTTTAAGTCCAGTCCCCCAAGACCATGACCTTAAAGGAGTAGTTCGGTATTCAGCATCATTAGCATGTTAAAGTTATTTGCCTTCATATACAAAGGCCCATATAAACATTTTGTCAGACTTTGCACTCTTGATATATTAGTGCTAGTACAGTAGGCTAGTCCACAATGGATCTACAGGTATATGTCCATATTAAGGTCCATGGAGAAGGACACATGTACAGTATTACGCCCATTGAGATTATTGTGTACTTAGTTTCCACATGAACAATGCAATAATATCTCAATAGTGCAAAGTCTGTCAAAATTGTTTATATGGGTCACTGTTTATGATCATAAATAACCTTATAACTGGGCTTATGATCCTGATACCAAACTATTCCTTTAGGTATTGAGCCAACAATGAACTGAACTGACAGGACCCACCTAGTAGTAGCCTACAACTGGTGGAAATACGCCGCATGAATGGATAGAATTCCTAAAATGCCACGCGACCCATATCTCTGTCATGATTAATAATTCATTTCCTTTCCTCGATGCTAAAACAACAACAAACAGAACAACAGCAGAGATAATGTATTCAGTCCGAAGCCTTGTTGTCTGCCGGGGGAGCGCAGAGGACAGTGAAATGTGCACTGAAGTGAAACACAAGAGCGCCCTGACAGGGACAGGCTCAGTGTCACTCAGCGTGGCGGCGAGAAGAGAAAACAAACGCCGGCAAAGAAGCCAAAAAAAAAAAAAAGGGGAATCAGATCAGTAGCCTGTGTATGTCTTAAACTCTAATTAGAGCTAACTAGTTGAGCAGCAGCAGTAAATAATGATTGGAATCATATTTTTGTGAGCGGTTTGTGCCAAAATTGTTTTCGGCAACTAAAGGTCTTTGAACAGGGAGGAACAGACAGTAGTAGGATTGGTCCTGTGGATGTTTATTGATATTTCATACGCTTTAACCACTTACAATGCACAAAACAATTCATTTAGAATCAGACCTTGCTACAGTATAATGGCGACTAAAGACATGGCCTTCGTGTCAGTGTGAATAGGCCTATGCTAAAGCTTCTGAATGCAGACGCGTTCAGTTGGTGCCAATGCAAAGCCTTTGATATGTGACCCTGGTTCCTTAATGGCCCATTCACGTGACCCTCAGAATCTTGTAGCTTTCAGTTGGTATTCATCATGAAAGAGACCTAGAGCATCATAATCCATTCCATGTCTTGTTTTACCCCAGTGTGGGTGTAGCCAACTATATTTCCCAATGCCCAATGCCTTTCTTTACCTTTGTATGTGTGCGAGTTTCTCCTCAAGGCTGAGTCTCCTCTCACCAGTAGGCAGTGTGGCACCCCTCCATCATTCCTTCTGGTATCACCAAATTAACTACAGTTGCCCATGCTAACAAAGAAGCTAATTGCATTCCAACTTTTAACAATTGTCAATCGTGCCGCGGTACTCAGTCTCAAAAAGCGAGACGGCAGGTCAGACAGTGTGATTATCCGAGCAGAGATAATGCACAGGCCCTTTGTGGGGAACTGCCCCTGGGTTAACCCCATCAGTGCTGTTCATACACACTCACAAGGTGTCAGGGGGAAATCTTTTGGAGGGTTCAAATACTTGGAGGGTGTTATCACGTTGGGAATTCAATGTTTGCAGGAGCAACACCTCATGATGCTTCGGAAGCATTGATTTGGATTATAGGCCGTCATAATAGGGACTAAGAACACACACACACACACACACACACACACACACACAAACGTGCATTAGAGTACTAAAACGCCCAAGCAAAGGAAATTGCACATTGTCCTACCTCTATTACCTTCCACTCTGAGTTGTACTTCTGTCAGTGAAAGTACATATGGATGGTTCTCCAAGTGTTCTTAAAAGATGAAGACCTCTTTTAAAAACAGAACTGTACTGAATCAGCTCTATCGACAGAAAACTCCTCTCTATTCATCTCATTTGTCAATGCCAGTCCATACATGACGTGACAGATAGACTCATGGCATTTGAGTGATCTGTTTTACTCGTTGATTTGTGTGGTCATATACTGCATATAGAATCTGAGCTGTGAGTGTATGTGTGGTTCTTTGTGAATGTGAAACCTTGCTATGTACAGTATACTCTGAATAGCCAATGTGTAAAGAATGGCCAATCATCACTGGAGTGTGGTCGACTACATGGGAAGATTAACTTTGAGTCAAATATGTTGTGGAATATGAAATAAATTGTTATTTTAGATGACTGTGTGCTGAGGTACAGTATACTTGTTATATACTGTACTATTACTGAATATTTCCTTTTCAAATGTCATTCAATATCAACCATATTCACAACAATTTTCATGTTTCTACCTATCTCTGTCTGTCTGTCTGTCTAATCTTCAAACATTTCATTTTGATTCAGCACTAGAATGTGGCCGGTACAACCAATGTTCTGGAAATTACCAGCAAAATGATGTGTTATACCTTTCATGCCAATAACCTGGAAATCTGCTGTTGTAACTACAGAACCAGGCTTATTGTATTCTTCCATACTACAGAACAATTTTCAAGGCTACTCTTTAAATTCCTTTACGCAAAGTCTTTCATATTCTTCCTTTACAGAGGAATGTTTTCATGGTCCTGCACAATGTACAGTACATTCAAGGCAACGTTCAGAGTTCATTTTCAGTAGAAACTGGTTTAAGGTTCCAAGGATGTTAAAGTCATTTTTTTCTTCTTGTACTGTTGTTCTGGAAGAGCAATAATATTTGAGAGTGGAACCTTTTTCTTTCAACATCTCAATGTTTCATTTCACAAATACATTTCAGTCCAGACTGGTTGGCTTTAAGAGAACTAGAATAGGATAAAAGAATAGGATAAAATATGAATTAATGGTGTGATACCCATTAGAGCCACAGAGATGACTGAATAATGACATTTAATAAAATTTTAACATGGACTAAAAGTCAGAGTTCTTCGCTCATTAATTTTTGAAGTCACACTCAGGACCGAGCTTTGCACAGTAATGATGCTACCTGGACGTTTGTCCACCAGCTGACATGGACTAGCAGCTTTCCTGCTCTCTCATCCTGACGACGAATGTCAGTGTTCCTCACTTCAATATTATCCATTCAAACGTGGCACAAACTGCTGATGCAAATGGAACTGAATACAGTGCTTATTAATTTAAACCAAGCAATGCAGGTGATTTACAATTTTACCTGAAATATTAATTTAAGATTAAAAAGATGATTAGAGAGAGGATATATGTTATTGAATAAGAGAGAGGGGATCTTTTTGAAAAGACGCATTCCTATCAGGCGACCGACCAAACAAAGACTGACAATATTTGAAGGTTACTACTGCATTTGTTAAATGACAGTAAATGCTATAACTTAAAATGTAATTTTTTCAAGCCATGTCGATGCAGATCCCGGTTTAGTTTTTAATATGTGCCCATTTCCCACTCGTTATTCTCAGTTCAAGGTTAACGACACTGAATAGTGAGTTTTGCCAACAGTTTTAATTGAATTTGTGGTTTCTGAGAAAAAGACCTTCACATTACCCGTGCTATGCATCTATTGGAAAAATTATATTTCATTGAAGATAGATATTGATGGGATCAAGCATTGATAGCACACAAGGAGAGGAGAGGGACAAAGCGATTGCCTTTTGCCAGCACTCTGAAGATGAACAGGAGAGTCTAAGGGTCTGTCTGTATCTCTCTCTCTCCATCTCCCTCTCTCCCCCCTCTCTCTCTGTCTCTCTCTCCCTCCCTCCCCATCTCTCCCTCCCTCCCTCCTCTCCATCTCTTTCTCTCTCTCCCTCTCTCTCCCTCTCCCACACTCCCCATCATCATTCTCTCTCCATCTCTGGTGCCTTTTGGAGTCGATAAAACACTAACCAGAGAAGTAGAGGCTGATGGGAGAATCAATCCGTCTCTACTTCTCTGTAGCTTCCTCATCT